>NC_053165.1:118394213-118760880 GCF_016835505.1 Polypterus senegalus
CTAACCCAATTTGGACATGAAAAATTTAGGAAAAAGGATTACAATACTAAATATGTGTTAATATATCAACATTTATCCCAAATCATTTCTTTAAATAAAATTTAGGAAGGGTAAACACCCACCTTTATTATGGTACAATAAATGAAAATCACATACTGAATAGATGGCCAGGAAATCTCAAGACATTTCCAATATTTCAAGTATAATTTTACTTGAGACGTTTTGCTTTAATATCATCTTATATAATACATTCCCTCTTAACCAAATAAAAATGAAGGGATCTTTAAAGATGAATACTGCATTCTTGAGTGCAAAATATGCTACATGATGTACCTTTATTAAATTTATTCAACATCCAGCCTGGGTAATGTAACTATTATTGAAAAAGGAAATGGTATGGCAAAATTGCACACAAAAATCTGACTTAATAACCAAAAAAGTAAATCGAAATGACTTGTTCCAAAAAAATATATAGTTTTAAAGATTTAAGAAAACTAGTGGGTAAATGCATTTTTGCATGAAATATGGCCTCTCTCTTGTGAAAGTTTACAGTAAAATAATTTTCTTCGGAATAAAACTATTCCTTATGAACAAGAACATTAAAATTTAATGTTTCAAAAAGTGTAACAATAAATAACATTCTGTCTTAAAAGTTGAATAAAATATACCTTATTGTAAGTAAAATTTAACTAACCAATCCTGTTTCCCACATACTAAACAGGCCATGAGTTCTAGCTTACAAACAGGGAAAGTGCTTAAAATATACATAGGACTCAACATCTGGCACAAAGATGATTCAGGTAATCAAAAACATATTAAATAAATGAACAAAGACTTTATGAGAATCTCTACCTAGAAGAATCATGGTTGCTAAATAAGCAGAAATTTAGGTTCCAAAGCAGACATAATATTTTGTGAATTCCAAACTCCCAGTTAGATGAACTGTTGCTTCCAGCTAGTAGTATAATGTATTCTGCACACTGACCGATCAAATTCTGATAATCTGCAGTTGTAGAAGTCTTTAATACATTAACCCATTGTCCATATAGTCAAGCAGGCTATGAAAATATTGCCTTCCACAAAAGGACCACCAATTGAACACTTCAGTCCTGAGGATTATTGTTATAAAGAGCTGGATAAGGGACGGTCCACATCTAAAATGAGATGTTTCAGAGAAGTTCTTTGTAAAGAATTTTACTTCCAATTCTTAGGCACCCATAATGCCTGCAAATTTAAATTTATTCAATAGCGTCAGATTTTAGGCACTTCCCTTGCTGAACATTGTTAAAATGTAAAATTTCCTTTCTCCTGAAAAAAAAATCACTATGGCCACTGCATTAAAAACAAACAAACAAAAAAATATATATATGATAGAAAGTCAAAGGGCATTCTATCATTATGTCAAATCAGTTCTGCATTATTAGTAAGCTGCAAAATATGAGTTGCTGCTTGAATTTTAATTAAATACTTCTATTAAAATTGTCTTTAGAACTGAACCTGTGCCCAATACATTATCACTATTCCTTTGGTCTTTATATATATATATATATATATATATATATATATATATATATATATATATATATAGGGAGAGTGGTCTGCTGGTTCTCATATTTCCCTGGTTAATGGCAATTAACCAACTGATGAGAAAAATAGTCTTGGGTCATCCAACAAATATAAAACCATTCTCGTCTGTTTTTCTTAGCAGCACATAAGGAAGCAGGTTGCTCCACATCTTGCTTCCAATAAGCCCAGTTTAGTCACTTGCTGGTCACATAAAACTGTTAAGTTTTTCTGACATTCCAACTGAAGTCAGGAGTGTTCTTCTGATCTACAGGTCGGTCCAGAGGGGACCTGGAATCATGAGGTGATTTCTGAGATTGGGGAGATCGAGGATCTATCAGTGCAGGAGTGGCAGGTGGTATAGGTTTGTCAGGGTGGAAGGGTCGGTAGTGTTCAGGTGCACCCTGACTGTGATATCCCATCTGGACTCTGTGGTCAGGTGGTCTCCTATAGTCCTGCTGATGACTACTACCTTGGTGGTAGTTTTGAGATCTGAAATCATCTGGACGTCGTCGCTTTGGATCTTGATGTCTGAAATTAAAGTAATAAAGAGTACATAAATGCCAACATTAGAAGTATGCTGATAAGGATCTAAACCACTTCCAAAATCACTTAGTAGAAAAATGCTACCTGTCATAGTAATCCCTGTGTCCCCGGTGGTCTCTGTCATTATCATACTGATCATAAGGTCGCTTGCGAGGAGAAGTATTTGTCCGAAAGTTAACCCTGTGTGGGTCATTGTGAATTCGTCGTTCACTGTAATGATGATCTTTGTACCTGTGCTGGTCATACTGATGATGCCGTTCATTTTGCCAAGATGGATTACTATTTCCTGGATAATATTTACGCTCTCTTGGCCAATCACCACGATCTGTGGGGGAGGAGGAAATTCAAGTCATTGCTTTTTAATGTTATGTCTTTTATGCATAATGAGTAATATAAATTGTCATCCATAATATAATAATATTATTATTCCTAATACTATTACTACAACAACAGAAAGTTATGCCATTTTGCTTCTGTTATTATCATTTCTCAAATACTTCTCCCAGTTTGACATAAATGCCACTTTCCTCAGCATTTTGCACCCAAGTATTATCCTTCTTAAATTCATTTTTCAATGTGAGTCACACAATTGTAAAAGTATGCTCATTATTTAGTGCTTTGAAAAAATAAATTAAAAATACTCTGTTTTATATATGCACTATCAACTTAACACTCAGGTCAAGGTGGTTTTTTGACATTTCTTTCTAATAATAAAGGTTTTTAATAAGCATATACAGCACATGTACACACACATTCAAAATCTGCCCCTATTTCAACAAGAAAAAATCAAAAGTCATAACACACTGCCAAAAATAAACTTTGTCTCATAATATCCTTGTGAAACAAACTGGGATGTCAAATTCTAATAAATCTCATCTTTCCAAAAGAAAAATATTTCGATATTCTCAATTTTAATACTTTAAGTTATCTTAAAACAGGGTGTTGCCTTTAACTTACTGCATTCTACATCAATTTGATTAATATCATGTAGTACTTACTGAGCTTCAGTAAAAATGATTTTACTGATCCCAATCACAACAATGGCCCATGTCTCAAAAGGATGGATGAAGTCCTCATAAATAGAGCTGTTTATGACATTGCTCGCTGCGTGTTACATTACAGCTGTTTACAATACTGTATACAGAATATGACAACATTCTTAAAGAACCATGAACATGACTTACTGAAGTAGGTGGTCCCAAGCTCTGATTCACCCATGAAATGATCCCTCCATAGTTGCATACACTAGTGTTTAAAGGATTCTAATTACCCAAAAATTGTCACTTTTTTTGACAGAAACTGATACTTCTTAATCAATGTATTATTAAAACTGATTTACAAATATTGTATAGACCTTAATAACTGCTATTACTGATTGAAATGACTGATTTATGGTTTTATTCAAATATGATTGCAATACCCTATTTTCAGCAGCCATTACTCCAATTCCCTAATGCAAAGCTCTCTTCTTAAATAATAAGGTTTACATGCTGTTAGAATAGATTCTGTTCAATAGTCCAAATAAATTGTCTTTTCTTGGGCTGCAAGGTACTGGCATTCCTAAAGTTCAATTCATGGTCATAATGACAAAGCTTTCTCAAGAAAAATGCCAGTCTACTGTTGTTTTGCGAAATGAAGTTATTCCATGTGACAGATTAGAACATTAGCACAACTGTGACAAAAACAGTATACTCAGCCCAAGAAGAATGCCCATCTTATTCATGTAGATTCTCCAAAAGAACAACATATCAAGTTCTGAATTTCCCTAAACTAATACTCTTCACCATAATACTTGGTAAATTATTCTATGTGTCTATGGTTCTTTGAGTTAAGAAAAACTTTCAAATATTTGTGTGAAATTTAAATTTAACAAGTTCCTAACTATGTCCTTGTGTTGTTGTTACAGCATGTGTTTTAAAGTAACAGCTAGGATCCATTTTACTAATTCCGTTCATAAGCAAAGCACGCCCAAAAAGTATAATGTGATCTCTTTTGACAGCTGTTGCATTTAACTTGCTGATTGTGCCCATTTTTTCACACAGATTATTTCTTTGAAATAATAGCTTAAAATGCGTACAATGTCTATTCATTGCCAGTAACATCTGCCTCCATGTTTTCCAAATTAAGTGGTCTTAATTATTCTAATCTGTTCAAAGCAAAAATAACATTCTTTCCTTTGTCAATTAAGAAACTGTAAATTAATTAATGTGTTTTGTTGAATACTACTAATAGCAATTATATGTAAAAGAGGAACCCTTTCATGTAGCTGACAAACGTTATTAAAAAAGGTACTCAAACACGTATAATGAGCTAATGACTGTCTGGTTAATGTTGTGGTGAGTATTAAGGTGAGTGTAACAATTTTATTTAGTAATGAGACTGTCACTGGCTTATAAAGAAGAGATCTTGAAGGTTTTTACAATATCAGTTAAAAAAAAACACCAGGAAAATGCATTGGCACAGATATCTACAGATCATGTTGTTTTGCCTGCCTAAGGTAAAGTCATCCCTGATGGAGGAGCGCAGGAATCGTGGGAAAGAGGGGTCCTTTCATCGGACTGGTGGGCCCAGCACTGTTTCAGCTGTGGAATGGCCAAATGGGTGAGACAGCTTGATGGATGAGGTCTCCAGGACTCTAAACAAATCCAAATCATATTATGTGATGATATCTACTGTTAAATTCTGCTCCATACTTCTAAAATTTTTATTTTTATACTGTATTGAGGATTTGTTCTGTTCTGTGTATTGTATTGACCCCCTTCTTTTTGACACCCACTGCACACCCAACCTACCTGGAAAGGGGTCTCTCTTTGAACTGCCTTTCCCAAGGTTTCTTCCATTTTTTCCCTACAAGGGTTTTTTGGGAGTTTTTCCTTGTCTTCTTAGAGAGTCAATGTTGGGGGGCAGTTAAGAGGCAGGACCTGTTAAATCCCATTGTGGCACTTCTTGTGTGATTCTGGGCTATACAAAAATAAACTGTATTGTATTGTATTTTATCATCACAATTTACAGAATGTTGCATCATATTTGAGTCATATTTTATAATACCAAGAAAGATACTCAGACAGGAACAAACACTGCTCTTGCATAGCATTTGCTCACAGTCTAAGTTTCAAACATGTAAAGGAATCCTTAAAGGGCAATTGTTTTGGGCAATGGAGAGCAAAACATTTTTTGATTTAGTTTATAAAAAGAAACACTCTGAAATTATTGATTAGACTAACATTGTTAATTTAGCAATTATGGTCCAAATTTTAGCGACAGAGGGTAAAGATGAAAAAACTCACCCTAGTTTGTTTCAGTAATAATAATTAAAATAATAATAATACTACATTACTGTGTGCTGTTAAAGAAATTTCAGTATCTGTTTACTCCTGAAAAAACTGGACAATTCTAACATGATTAAATTTAGTTCAGCTTTGTTATGGCATTGCTAAAAGTTTCAATTGGTGCAAAATTATAAATAGCAGATTTAGTCCCTGTACATCATTAGCATGTACACAACATTTGCTTTCTATCATTATTGTGAAGAGCAGCACTATTTTAATATTTTCTTAAATTACAAAAATCGCTGTTATTAGAAACCAGAACACTCCACAACAATATTTTTGAAAAGTCTTGCTTCCTGAAAAGTTTTTGCTGATTGTGACAGGTACCTACTGGGTATGCACAAATATATTGGTTTTACTGCATCACATAGGAATTCTGAGAAATAGACATTTATATGTTTACTGACATTAACGTATTTAGTCACGTTTATGTTTCACATAAGCTATTAAATTCGACAGAATTAAAAGTGTTTTGCTCCTGATTTTCTTTTGTATTCAATGTCTGGTGCATCATGTTGCAGTGTCCAACATCAGTCAGCAAGCACTGATGGATTCCAGTTGCCCTGGTATCACTTCTCCATTGTAGCAATGTCCTGGTGAAACCTTTCACCGTGTTCGTCACTGACAGCACTGAGATTAGGGGGGAAGAAGTCTAAGTGTGAGTGGAGGAAATGAATCTTGACTGACACGTTGCACTTCATTTGTAACGGCCGACCCCTTACCCGGCCGGCAGCTACACCTCCAAGACCTGTGGCCTGGATTAATTGCTGAAGTTAAATCTTAATCAAGCCGTACCTTTAACAAATTAAACCTTTCACCCACAATCGACGGTGTAAATAAGCACAAAAGAAAGGCAGATATGTAAACTTAAACTGATAAATTATATTAAATGAAACAGAAAAGCTAAACAAATTATAAATATCCCTCCACCAAAGCAACACCGTGACAAATCCCTATATGAATATAACAACCCCTCCCTTGCCCTTGTAACATATAACAAACAACACAAATATCAAAAAAGAATGAATGAAGCTCGGAAATGAATGGTCGTGAACTTGAGTCCAAGTAACAATTGTCCTGAATGCAGATAACTGGTTAACCGATATATGGAGTGTTTGTAATTCCCGGAACAAAATGGAACAGCCTCACCGTGTATCCTCGGCGATGGTAAAAAATGATCCGACCCCGGTGGTCTCTCGTGATGAGGGTGTTGGAGTGAGTCCGGCGTAATGAAAGACAAACTGGATGGAAATGCGCGATGTGGAATACAGCAGGTACAAGTGGTTCGTGGTTGTAAAATGAATGTCTCCTTCTCTCTCTCCTCCTTTTTCCTTATTTCCTCTTGATTGTTTTTTTAATTCTTTGACGAATGTAATTGATTAATTGAAAGCCGGTGTTTTCCAGGTTTGGGGCTGCGATCTCCTTCCAACATCCGTCCCCCTTTACGGGGACGGCATTCACTGACACACACAAACAGTAAACGGGACGATGGAAACAAGACGCACATGGTACGAACACAAACAACACTATTACTACTATGTAGTCCCGCTACACATTGTATTGTATGCTTTGAGAAGTTTGTCTACCAGCTGAATGTAGTTTGGGGCTCTGTAATTGCTCAAAAAATTGTCAACAACATCTTTGAAGGCTTTCTAGGCAATTTTGTCTGGCCCAACTAATAGATCTTCAAACCACTTGTCACTCATAACATGTCTGATGTGGGGGCCAACAAAAATGCCCTCCTTGATCTTTGGAACATCTGTCTTAAATAACGAAAACCTTTGCATTCCTTGTTCAGTGCCTTCACGAAATTCTTCATGAGTCCCAATTTTATGTGAAGAGGAGGCAAAAATATCTTTGCTGGGTCAACAAGTGATTCATGTGACACGTTTTTACATCCTGGAACTAACTTCAGCTGGCCAGTGGCCAGTTCTGTCAAGAATAGTGCGACTCTTTGGCATGGCTGTCCCATTCACAGATGAAACAACAGTACTTTGTATAGCCAAGCTGCAGTCCTAGTAACAGAGCAACGACTAAGATCTCCACAGATATTCCAGTTGTACCTGCTATACTGGATGTGCTTCAGCAACAGTTCCATATTCTCATATGTTTCTTTCATGTGTGCTGCATAGCCAACAGGAAGGATAAACGTTGCCATTGTGTAGTAGAACAGCTTTCAGGCTTAACAAAGACAAATCAATAAAGAGACGCCACTCTTCCACGTTGTGATCACAACCCAAGGCTGAGAACAATCCTTCACTGTCACAAAAGAAACACAGACTGTCGACTTGTGCAAAAAATTTGGCTATATCATGATGTCGGCCTTGAAACACAGAAATTTTCGTACCTGGTGACAGCAAACTCCATTCCTGCAGTCTCGAACCCAGCAGCTTGGCTTTTGCTTTTGACAGATCCAAATCTCTCACCAAATTGTTCAATTCGAACTGTGTTATCAGATGTGCATCGCCTGATGAGCACGGTTTAAAATCTGGGTCATTGTCACTGTCAGTACCCTGCATTGCAGTTTCTGCATCTGGTTCGTCTAAGGTTCAATCTTCCAGTGGTTTCGGAGTTGGAAGACTGTCGTCATGTGGCACGGGTCTCATTGCTGAAGGCAGATTAGGATATTCAATTGACTTTTTGCTTTTGGCAGAGAAACCAGACACATTAGCCAAACAGAAGTAACAGTCCGTCACATGGTCTTTCTGTTCTCGCCATATTATTGGAACAGAAAACGGCATCGTCTTTCGGGTGCCTCTGAGCCAGACTCTCAGACTGACAACACATGTCGCACAGCAAATGTGAGGCGCCCATTCCTTGTCTTGATCACCAATTTTGCAGCCAAAATACAGATGATAAGCTTTCTTCACAAGAGCTGTCATCCAGCGTCTCTGAGGCGCAAGTGTATATTCGCCACAGATATAGCAGAATGTATCGTGGCTGTTACGACATCAAGGAGATATATCACCCGACACCAAAACATCTATAGCATCAAGCTATAATACAGCAGGTATAAGTTATATAAGGTACTGTTATATTGCTACAGACACTATACTTTACTATACTGATACTATACATACACACAGACTATCTATATAAACCAAATAAGCAAGATCGGTGTATGCAAGCCACCTTTATAGCATGCTGAGACAGCATCAAGCTCGTTCAGACCTGCCCAGGCATGCCCAGGATGTCAACTTCCACAGAACAGCTTCCAGTCTGGCCTGATTCCATGCCTGAACATGCCCAGGCTGCACAAACCATTGTTGATAAGTCACTTATGGGTGCGAAAATGTTTGGATACAAATATAAGAAAAAATCATAACAAAACTGAAGAATTTTGATGTGATATTCATGATCAGCACTCAAAAATCTATAAGAAACACCCAACAGTGTTCAAGAAGCAAAAACTTTGCTGTGCAGTGGAATTCATAGAATAATGATGGAATCATACTAATGTTTAGGAATCTACCCATATGATCTCTCAAGTATAAATACACTGCTGTTTTGGTTTGCCTGCAGGTAAACGACCATGGGTCTCACTTCTGCTTAGAATATACCACATAATAGTCTGTTTTAAAGACAGCAAACAGGTCTAGGATGTGTTACGCCTAGGTGGTTTAAGTATTATACAATTGTGATTACGTCTATGAGCAGTATTAACTACCCAGATAACACTGAGTCAAAGTGTCAGACTGCATAAGAATAATGGCTTCTTGATTTATGAAATGAAAACACCCTAGCCTTATCAATGAGATGTCAACTGGGATTCTCATGGTCAGCTCAGTTTGTCTGAATCACTTTCTCAGTTAACTCAATTTTCTCCAGTACCATCCACTGTTTGCAGCTGCATTAACAATTGATTTTTTTAACACATCCTTCATCATATACAGTACCTCTTGACATCTACACATTGGACAGTGCTGATTTGACAATATAAGACACATAAGAACATTAAACAATGTATTTACAAGCTAATTAAAAAGTCCATGGATTTGCTGAATCTTAAAGTAGGTATTAAGTATTTCACCGTTTCTGCTGTGTAATTCATTCAAAAACACTAAAGCTATTTGGCATTTGAATGTCAAGTTGTCAGACAAATATATAAAACATACTGCAAATAATTACCAAAATGCCTCTTGTTAGTCTGTCCATAGTTATCCCGATAATGTGGATTTGATTGTTGCTGCTGCTGCTGGGAAGGGCGTGACAGAGGCAACTGTGGTTTCTGAGGAGTCTGAGATCCTGCAGAATCTCGACTGGAACCAGATGGCTCAGGTCGGAATGGCTTTTTACATCCTGAAAAATCCTCTTTCTTTGGCTCTTTCTAAACAACAATTAAATCAGAATTAAGTTAACTGTAGTTTGCATTGTTGCATATTCACCCAGATTTACTGCTAAGGTAATCTACATGTGAATAGACATTACTCAGGTCAACTGCACTGAGGTGTACTTTCAAATTTCCCTCCTTCATGTTCTATAATACTTTCTTTACATACTACTACTATGCGCTAAATCATCTTATTAAAAATGCTGTGTGCTGTATGTTTAAACTAACCAAAAGCCTTTGCAAGTATGTTGTATTGCATCAGCTTCTATCCATTGTTGTTATCACATAATTACATACATACAGTATACATAAAACAATACTTTGCCATCAAGACAAATAAATAATATCATGACCAAAAACAAAATATTATCATAAACATAACATCAAAGAAATTTCACCCTTAGAAGTTATGTTGACAAGTGCATACCTCTTCCTCTTGTGATCGTTTCTTCTGTGCCATTTTGTAAAGCTTATGCAGTTTTCTAGCATCAAATTCAGTAAACTTGGAGACAAATATCCATAGGTTTCTAGAATTAGAAGTATATTGCAAATAAAACTCAATATACATCTAGCAAATGGTCACTGCTTTCCAGCAACAAAACATTTTCTCAAGTAACTTGTTAGAAAACTCAAATTTACTGTTTAAGATATATAAACTCTTTTATTCTGTTTAAGTTCAAACTTTTAACTTGATTATTTCAAAGTTAAAATAAAAAAGAACAACCACATACAACCAGTGAATTTCAGTTATTCCCATCAACTAATTAATGCTGTTGGGGAAGATTGCATAGCGAATACAAAACATTTCAATTAATACATTTAAGAAACTAGTAGAAAGTACAGGTAGCTGAAGTAGAACAGTTCAAATCTAAGATATCCCCTCTTAGCCTTAAGGCTTCCTGAAGCACCACATATCTTTAATAAAGTAATTTAATTATACTGGGAAAATCTGTTAACTAGTTCTTCTTAAATTAAAATTGCAGCAATCACCATAGTTGGTTGTCATTCTGTTCTGTTATTTGGTCTCCTAGCCACTATACGAGGTACCACAATACAGCATCAAACGATTAAATGATAATGGCATAGTTATGGAACCAACATGCCATACTATACTGCAGAATGCCCCACATGGTGCACGAAGCCAGTTGTACTAGATCAGCAGTGCTTTCACTTCATTTATTATGAAAAACCGTAAAGCAGTTCCATAGGTTTATTTTCTTCAGAAACTTTTTAAATAGTTTATGTTCCTCTAATCTAATGTCAAATATCAACATGTTTTACCTTTCAACTTGTATTCCAAAACATTTTTTCATTTACTACATTGGTCTTTCCTGAATTCCTCCTCTGAGAGAGGATAAGAACAGGTATTTACTGTATATGTTTTTATCACTATTACTGTATATTTAAATTAAATGTGAATTAATATATGTAAACACAGCATTGTGAGATTCTTTTCTGTCAACTGTTGTTTTGCACTTGAAAAACTGGGTAAGTGCTGTGATCCTGTCTTTAAAAACAATGTTTTATAACCTAAAATATATATAAGTACTAGCAAAATACCCGCGCTTCGCAGCGGAGAAGTCGTTTGTTAAAGAATTTATGAAAAAGAAAACATTTTAAAAATAACGTAACATAATTGTCAAAGTAATTGTTTTGTCACCGTTATGAGTGTTGTTGTCATCAAGGATTTGATTATCATTATTTCTTTCAATCAGGTTTGTATTTGTAAAGCGTGTTGTGTTCAAGTTACATTCCGTGTTTCACAACCGTTGTAAAGATAACAGGTTTCATTCATCGAAGTGTTCACTACCCAAATCGCTATGCGAGTATTTAGCGGCAGCATCTCTATTAAGTTGTGGATTTGTCTGCGAGTATTTAGCGACAGTGTGTCTATGAACTTGTGGATTTTTCTGTGGAGTATTTGGCGGCAGCATCACAAAGTTGTTTCCGTCTAGCTGCATCAGAAAATGTACCATGACGTCTGACACACCTCCTTTTTAGTGTTTTCTCACAGCTTGGATTGCTGCTGTCATAATCGGTTTGAGTACATATCTACACTATATATACACACATATACATACACACACACAAATATATATGTATGTGTGTATGTGTGTATATATATAATGTAGATAGGTGCATATATATATATATATATGTATGTATGTATGTGCCTATATGTGGTGTGTGTGTATATATATATAGATATATATATATATCTGATATATATATATAGCTGATTACCCATTGGCTTTGGTCACTGAGTGCAAGGGGAAAAAAAATAAAATGTAGTCTATAAGTTATTAAACAGTAAAACATTAACGTTTTAAGAAGTAAAGATACATTGAGGACTACTGGAGTGGTTTCGGGTAAGCTACATTTTAAAGACGGTATAACACAACAGGTGAGTAGTACTAACAGCAGCTAAAATCTATATGGATCATCTCTCGGTAGTTGATCCCTTTTGAAAGGCGCTACACGACGGCTGTGGTATAGAAATTACATTTTGTATGTGAACGTCCAAATTTCTGCCTGTGGCAATGTGCCTTACCGGCATTACCAGCAATTAAAGAAAATTAGTTTTGTGTCCTCTGCAGTGTTAAGAGAGAAAGGCTTTGGTTTGGGATAAAAGGGAAAAAGATTTAAAGAAAGGAAACTTGCTTTTTCTTTTATGTAGTGTAGAGAGACGTCTTCGCTGACGATATGAGCGCCTTTTGGGAAGTGTCGCGGCGGGTCTCGTGTAGACTGGAGAGACAGCCCTGCTATTAACTGGCTGGGAT
Source organism: Polypterus senegalus (assembly GCF_016835505.1). Taxonomy (NCBI): domain Eukaryota; kingdom Metazoa; phylum Chordata; class Cladistia; order Polypteriformes; family Polypteridae; genus Polypterus; species Polypterus senegalus. Next base: position 118,406,762 of record NC_053165.1, read on the forward strand.
GGCACTGTTGGTCCTCCACTCCTGTGCGTGTCTTCATAATCCGACCTAACGACCTCATAATCGTGATATCGTGCAAAAGAAAGTCGCGCTTAATATTAGTTTGCCGCGGTCTAGAAATAGGATCCCGTGTTTGCAGTTGTCTAGGCTATAGCTCAGGGAAAGGAGTAAAAAATTAAAAGTGTTTACTTTACCTTATATGAGCAGGCACTCAATTACGTGGTAGGTGTGATGACGTGAGACGCAACTCCGCCTCCTACGGCCATCGAGCTGAAGTTTATTACAGTATATAGACGAAAAAATAGGTTCCAGTTATGACCATTACGCGTAGAATTTCAAAATGAAACCTGCCCAACTTTTGTAAGTAAGCTGTAAGGAATGAGCCTGCCAAATTTCAGCCTTCTACCTACACGGGAAGTTGGAGAATTAGTGATGAGTGAGTGAGTCAGTGAGGGCTTTGCCTTTTATTAGTATAGATATGATAGACCTGGTAAGATTAAGTGACTTGCACAGCTGTGGGCTAGAACTCAGCTATCACATTTGTGATTTAAACTCACTGCCTTTGTAGTCTCCTGCTTTCAGTAGTTCAAACTGCATTGATGGTTATATGGCTTTTATAGTACCCCCCCCTTTCATTTTTAGCTTTCTGTAAACCATTAATCTAACATTATGAAAAACTATTCTGCCTAAAAGTCTGCAGAAAAATTAAACACTTTAGGCTGATTATTGCATGTTTCCAGAGTGCGTTTTTTTAACTTTGATATATAACATATTAAATAAGTAAGATCTCTATGAACTAAATGTATATGTAGGGAAAGTACCAACAGAGGCCTTCTGTACCGAGCAAACTGTGGAGCTAAACATATGAAAAGTGAAGCATTGGTTCAAGATTAAAAGCAAAAAGTAAACATAAGATGATCTCTCTCTCTTTACACACAACTCTGTCTCATCTTTCCACCAGTATTCTCCTCAGACTCCTTATACAATGTCACATGTCATAGTCTCTCCGACTTAAGATGTCTTTAAAATCTGCTTCCTGGATTACATCTAGTCAAATCCCAGAGTAACCACAACAGTCTGAGAATCCACTTTATCATTTGTTTTCCATGCCTCCTAAATCGGTATTATAAAAATTTTTAAATCAAAATCATTCAATAAAAAACCCAAACGTTAAACAATATGTGAAACATGATGTTCTTTACAAGTAAACAGACATATAGCACCCACGTACAACATAAACAGATCGATATGCGATAGCACATGCAAAACAATGCAACATAGTTTCAAAAAAATAATTGGTACAATCTTGCCCAATTTTAAGGTCAACTAATCCATGTAGCCATACTCCTGTCCCTGTAGTATGTCTTCTCAGTGTGTCATTGGCCACAAGAGATGCTAAAATCCAAGAAATGTGTTTAAAAATTTATGTAAAGAATCTGAAGCAAGAAAACATTTGCACAGAAATCTAAATTTATTAATATCAAGTAACTCAAAATAAGCAGATTTAAATTTCATCTTATTCCCAGCAATTTCTGCTAAATAATGGAAGATCACACGGACTGCACTGTACCTCTACAATTTAAACTAGCATGACACTAATTCTCCACAGTTTATTCCATGTTTTATGCCAATGTTCTGTTTCATATTCCACTCTCTTTTTTATGGTCCTGGTCACTCACTGAAAACGCTCTCTGTCTTGCTTGCTCGTTTTGTGCTAGGGCAGACATGAAGTGGCTGCTATAATAGCTTGACTCTGCCTGTTTCTGTTTGTTTTTATCTATTTCACTTCAAAATATAAAAAGGAGAGTAAAATAAAAAGGACCTTAAACAGTGGACGGGTTAGAATTAGTTCACATGTGTGGTGCTTACCTCTGATACAGCAAATGCCAAGAAGTAATTGTCCATACATATTAATCACTTCTTTGCTGAGTGATTCTACATACTCTGAAATGGAGGTACTAAAACAAGCACCATTTGGGGCATACAGTTTTACCCTTGTTGACCTTCTTATGGAAAGTTGAACTCCTTAAATCAATAAAAAATTGATCACAAAAAAAAGCTGTGTCGTTGATTGAGGAACTAAGAGAAACAACTATTAAAGCACAAGTCCTTCAGCTTTAATTATGTTTAAAAAACTCACAATTTTCATTTTATGAAAACTAAAATATTGAATAATATACTGCTCTGTGAATCATAAGTCTATCAATGTGCCTTTAAGGAGAAAAAAACATCTTAGCTGCAAGAACACCATCATATCAATGCTTAAAATGGTTAAAGCAGCATGTTCACATTGATGTCAACAACTGGACCAACACCAACAGATGATATGGCTCTTGAAATCATCACTGACTGTGAAAACTTCAAACTGGATCTTAAGCAACTTGGACACTGTGCCTCTCCACTCTTCCTCCAGACTCTAGGACCACTTTTATATACAAAGGTGCATCTCAATAAATTAGAATATCATCTAAAAGTTAATTTATTTTAGTGTGTTGGTCCACTGTGTTTAATCAAGTCCAAAGTCAGCGCAGCCAACTACCAGGAAATTTTAGAGCACTTCATGCTTCCCTCTGCTGACAAGCTTTATGGCGATGCTGATTTCATTTCTCAGCAGGGCCTGGCTCCTGCCCACACTGCCAGAGGTACCAATACCTGATTTAATGACCATGGTATTGTGAAAGAAAATTTAACTGCTTGCAAGCTATTAAGGGTTAAAAGCCGTTTTTGCTATAATGGCAGGTTATTCATACAGGCGTCTGTCATAAGACAGGTTACAGTAAGCTGACCTAGGATAACTTCTTTATTTAGAATGCGTCCGTTAAGACACAGGAATCATTCCTTCTTTAGGGCCCCTTTTGCAATGTACACAAAATAGAAATGGTTAGTCGGTTCACGCAACATAAGATGAAATGTTTAGATAAACATATTGTATTTATTGATAAGTGTTTGAGAAAATATAAAAAGCCACTGAAAAAGCGGAACTTTGCTTCTGCCTTGCAACATGGAATCCATGTTCTCATCTGTGACTGAATAAAGACTGATTGATTGAACTATTCCTGTCTTCCTCAGAGATCTCCTTCCACAGTGTTGGCATAAACTACTGTATATAATGTATGAAGCCTGAAGTCCAAATATCAAAGAAATATTTTCACAAAAGGTACAAATATAAGACAACAATTGCGCTTTTATTCAAAAATATAGCTGCAGAAAAAAAAGCCGCCTTAACATGTGACATTGACACCCACTAACTATGATCGCCTCCGTGGCGCAATACATTCGACTACTGACTGGGAATCAAAAGGTTCGAGTTCGATTCTGCACTATTCCGTTTTGAGAAGTAAACTGCTCTTAGTCTTACTATTTTAGAATAAAAGCATACATTTGATTTCAGTCTGTAACAGCCGGTGTAATTTATGATCCTTGTAAAGGTTAGCTTTACTTTATTTTTTTTAATTCACTTTTAATTCTCTCAGTCGCGTTCAGAATCAATCCATACAACCCCATCTGACACGGCTGTTTTCACATAAAGATGCGCTATAGCTCTGCAGTGTACCACGATGCATACTAACGCACCCCCCACCCCCAAAGGGTTCTGACACACAAACGCTGGCGAAGCTGCCTTCTTCGTATCTCACTGTCACTTGATTTTCTTTTATTCAGTTTTATTGAGTGTTCCTGCCAGTCCCCGCATGTTGCTGTATGCTGTTTCTTTTGTACTCCAGGACATGCAGAGGAGAGAATGGTAAATAGCAGTAATTTCGGTGCTATATGCAATCATCAGACACTCCCCATCTGCCCGTGTCACTCAAACACAGGAACATATGTTGGTGTAAAAGTATAACAAAAGTGCACTTTTTCCATTGCCTTTTCCTGTAAGAAGCAATGTACACACTTCTCTCTATGCTGTGGTTTCTATTACACACCTGAAAGAAAGAGACAATATATGTGAAAATATCATCGCACTAATGCAACATTATTTGAAAACGAACAGCGTCAGATCGGGTGTGAATTTATGCAGGAAGTGGAAATTCTCTAATGTGGGATCAGTTCTGTATGGCTGTGGGCGTGGGTGTGAGTGGTGGACATAACTGGGAATTAATGTGAATGTGCGTGGTGTTTTGAGATAATGAATAGAGCTGCAAATTACAGGGAATTCTCAGATCTGACGCTGTTCGTTTTCAAATAATATTGCATGTACTGAACTATTTTAGAATAAAAACATACATTTGATTTCAGTCAGTCTGTAAGAGCCAGTGTAAATGCATAATAATTGTAAAGGTTAGCTTTTTTTTTTAAAATTCAGTTCCATTCTCTCTGTCGCGTTCACGATCCCCCCCCCATCCTGACAATGCTGTTTTCACATAAAGTCGCGCTATAACTCAAATGTGATTTATTTGGAGACGCGCTATAGCTCGAATGTGATTTATTTGAAGATGCGCTATACTCGAATGTGATTTATTTGGAGACGCACTATACTCGAATGTTATTTATACAGGGAAGAAAGTACAATGTCAGGTGCTCATTCAGTGTAATAGGAACCATAGCACAGAGAGATGTGTACACTGCAACAAGTGCACATGTCGTGAATGTAGGAAGGGTGTGCGGGAATTGTTAATATTTGAATGTGATGATTTTATATAGCACGAATCGGAAATCAGCAGTTCTTAGCATTGCACTACGCAAGCTGTTGTATCAACCGCCTACTGTAACTTGCTTTATTTTTTCTTCACTTATAGTCTAGAATAAAAGTGCACTTGTTTTGTTATACTTGCATACCAACATATGTTCCTGTGTTTGAGCGACACAGGCATGCTCAAAAAATAGACGTGTAATGCCACAAAAAGTGCACGCAGGCACTTCAGTTCACAAGCATTGGTACGAGAATGCAGTCACAAGTACGCTTTATGTGAAAACAGCATTCTCAGATGGGGGTGGGGGTAGGGAAGGATCCAAACACGACTGAGAAAATGAAAAGTGAATAAAAAAAAAAAAAACCTAACCTTTACAAGTATCATAAATTACATCGGCTGTTACACAGTGAAATCAAATGCATGTTTTTATTCTAAAATAGTAAGAATAAGAGCAGTTTACTTCTCAAAACTGAATCGTGTGGGATCGAACTCATGACCTTTTGAATACTAGTCAGCGGCTGATACCATTACGCTACCGTGACAGCTGTAGTAAGTATGTGTCAATGTGGCATGCTAAGGCGGCTTTTTTTCAGCAGTTATATTTTTGAATAAAAGCATGTTTGTTCTGTTATATTTGTACCTTTTGTGTAAGTGTTTGATATTTGGACTTCAGGCTTCATACATTTTATAGTTTATGCTTACATTTTGTCATTTACTACTACAATATGAAAAACGTTTCTGTTTTAAAAATGTGTTTACACGGATTACTGTAGAAACGGAACACACGTGAAATGCGTGTATTTCAAATAATGATCTATTATTTTCACTCTAAAACTCCACTTTACTCCCAGATAATCAATCAAGGCATGAGCTGGGAGAAGTTTGTGCACGTTCTAAGTTGGTGGGGGGATGGAATAGCCGGCTACTTGCAGCTTTTCTTTTATCCGCACATTTAGATTAACAAAAGACACTGGCGGAGAGGTGAGAACGGTTTTAAGAAGCGATTTAAGGTGGGACGGACCAACGAGTTTGTCGTAGGCTCTGGTAATTCTAGTGTTAAATGTGGTGTTCCTCAGGGATCCATTTTGGATCCTATCTTATTCTCTATATACCTTTACCCTATTGGAGCTATTTTTAGGAAATTTAACATTTCTTTTCACTGCTATGCGGATGATACACAGGTTTATATTCCTATCTGCAACTCTGCAATAAATCAACTACCCAACTGTTTTTCTGAACTAAGATCCTGGATGGCTAATAATTTTCTTCATTTGAATCAAAATAAAACGGAGGTGGTAATAGTGGGTCCACCAGCTAAAGCACAAATTGGTCTTGGACTTCTCAGCTCTTTCTCTGTCTTTTGCAAACCTCACGTCCGCAATCTACAGTTAGGTCCATAAATACTTGGACAGAGACAACTTTTTTCAATTTTAGTTCTGTACATTAATACAATGAATTTTAAATGAAACAACTCAGATGCAGTTGAAGTGCAGACGTTCAGCTTTAATTCAGTGAGGTGAACAGAACGATTGCATAAAAATGTGAGGCGACTAAAGCATTATTTTAACACAATCCCTTCATTTTAGGGGATCAAAAGTAATTGGACAATTGACTCAAAGGCTATTTCATGGGCAGGTGTGGGCAAGTCCGTCGTTATGTCATTATCAATTAAGTAGATGAAAGGCCTGGAGTTGATTTGAGATGTGGTGCTTGCATGTGGAAGATTTTGCTGTGAGCAGACAACATGCGGTCAAAGGAGCTCTCCATGCAGGTGAAAGAAGCCATCCTTAAACTGTGAAAACAGAAAAAACCCATCCGAGAAATTGCTACAATATTACGAGTGGCAAAATCAACAGTATGGTACATCCTGAGAAAGAATGCAAGCACTGGTGAACTCAGCAACGCAAAAAGACCTGGGGCCTCATGTATAAACGGTGCGTACGCACAGAAATGTTGCGTAAGAACTTTTCCACGTTCAAATCGCGATGTATAAAACCTACACTTGGTGTAAAGCCACGCACTTTTCCACGGTACCTCATAGCTTGTCGTACGCAAGTTCTCCGCTCGGTTTTGCAAACTGGCAGCACCCAGCGTCAAAGCAATGGTACTGTTCTTGTGTGATTACTCATTATTTTCATGACGCGGCTTTATAAATACACAGAAACTAACCGCATATTGTTTATTGGTGTAATGCATCTGATTGTAATTAACTTGTAACAATATAATGGTCCAGGGAACAGCCATAGTATTCCAAATACCATAACTGATTTAGCGTTGTTACTCTCACTTCTTCTTCTTCTTCTTCTTTCAGCTCCTCTCGTTAGGAGTTGCCACAGCGGATCATCTTTATCCATATTACTGTCACTGCACGACTCGGAGTATTTATATCACTGTATCTGAGTGTGAATCACAGCAGCAGCTGATCGGAAAGAGAAATATCGGTAGACAGCTTTAAGGACACGCTGTCTCAGCCACTGCAAAATCTTTTAAAGCCTTTCCTGTACAGACCTCGCGGTTCAGAAACAGTTTAATCCCAAGAACTTTAAATGCATTCAATCAATTGCTCCTTGTAGAACTGTTTGTACTTATAAGTACAATCACCTCACTGTAAACTTGCACTACAGTTATAATATCTCACAACCTGGGCCACTTTATAAAGCGCGATTTACATATGATGACGATATCATTTTTAAGGTGAAATGCAGCAAAATATGTTTGTTAAATTATACACATAAAACTTTAACTTCATTTAAATAATCTATATTCTTCACTGGGAGTGTCGTGAAGGATAGAATAATTAAACATGTACTACGAAGATATTTCAATGTTCTTTAAACGCTTTTGAAGAATCGGCTAAGCTTACAGATGGCTTAATGTCTATTACAGAGCTGATTGTATGGCGATCGGTTACTTGGGGAAAGAAAAGCAAGGACTCTTGGGCGCTACCAATATATATTGAATATAAAACAGAAAGAGAAAATAACAACACAGCTAAAAACGCAGCGACAAATTTCGACAAAAGATAAATGCTTGTCATGAGCACGAGGCTCATGAAACACATGTTTAATAATGTGCTTTAGCTCCTATCATCATGAAAATGACATCACGTATACATCTCAGTATTTTAGTTATTCAGAGAGCTGTAATATCACAAATGTAATGGATTCTGTGTCCAGTTGGAGGAAGAGAGCCAGTTTAAGAAGCAAGTAGTGATTCACACACATAGATCACATACGAGTAGAAGATCAAATACAAAACAAAGCATTTAACGTGCTACTTTAATTACGATGTGATTTGAGAAACTGGTTAATTAAACGATTTTAAGATGAAGTTTATAATGTTCTACTAAATGACAAAATAAACTACGTGATTAAAGTGGAAATGTCGAGATTGAAGTTGACATTTCGTGCTTTTTCCCCACCGTGTGCCTTTTTTCTCTGTACCCTAATAAACTTTCATATGACACTCAGACAGTGGGCTTACAACTCTTCTTTTCACGGCAACTTTGATATGTGACTTCTTTTTATTTCCGGCACTGTGCGATTTTGTGAATGTGAGCTTTCAAGTTTCTCCAACACGCTATGTCACTCGATCAACTTCATTTTGTTGATTATACCACGGTTTATTTGAACAAATAGTATGTTTTTCCTTTGCCTCCACTTGGTATTCGCTGAAATTCTTATATTTTCCCGTGCTTTTCCCATTGTCTTTTCACAGAAGGCTGCGCTTAAGGGCGATTTATATTGATTTGCATATTCAAATAGGAGTAATTCTGGGAGGATTTGGGGCGTTACATAATGCGCGTGCACGAGCGTTAGTTTTCACGCTGATCGGGATTTATGTAACGGAAGAACGTGGAAGTTGGAGTACGCACAGATTCCTGCATCTGGATTTTTCTGTGGGTAAACACATTTCGGCTTTTGTGCTTACGCCATGTTATAGTGCGAGTTCTACGCACAGCGTTATACATGAGGCCCCTGGACATACACGGAAGACATTTCCATGGTGAAGAGAAACCCCTTCACAACAGCCAGCCAAGTGAACAACACTCTCCGGGGGTAGGCTTATCGATATCCAAGTCTACCATAAAAAGAAGACTGCATTAAAGTAAATACAGAGGGTGCACTGCAAGGTGCAAGCCACTCATAAGCCTCAAGAATAGAAAGGCTAGATTGGACTTTTATTAAAGAACATCTAAAAAAGCCAGCACAGTTCTGGAAAAACATTCTTTCAACAGACGAAACCAAGATCAACCTCTACCAGAATGATGGCAAGAAAAAAGTATGGAGAAGGCGTGGAACAGCTCATTATCCAAAGCATACCACATCATCTGTAAAACACGGTGGAGGCAGTGTGATGGCTTGGGCGTGCATGGCTTCCAGTGGCACTGGGACACTAGTGTTTATTGATGATGTGACACAGGACAGAAGCAGCCAAATTAATTCTGAGGTGTTTAGAGACATACTGTCTGCTCAAATCCAGTTAAATGCAGTCAAATTGATTGGGTGGCGTTTCATGAAACGAATGGACAATGACCCAAAACATACAGCCAAAGCAACCCAGGAGTTTATTAAAGCAAAGAAGTGGAAAATTCTTCAATGGCCAAGTCAGTCACCTGATCTTAACCCAATTGAGCATGCATTTCACTTGTTGAAGACGAAACTTCGGACAGAAAGGCTCACAAACAGCCAGCCACTGAAAGCCACTGCAGTAAAGGCCTGACAGAGCATTAAAAAGGAGGAAACCCAGCATCTGGTGATGTCCATGAGTTCAAGACTTCAGGCTGTCATTGCCAGCAAAGGGTTTTCAACCAAGTATTAGAAATGAACATTTTATTTCCAGTTATATAATTTGTCCAGTTACTTTTGAGCCCCTGAAAAAAAGGGATTGTATTAAAAAAATATACTTTAGTTCCTTCGTATTTTTATGTAATCTTTTTGTTCAGCCCACTGAATTAAAGCTGAAAGTCTGCACTTCAACTGCATCTGAGTTGTTTCATTTAAAATTCATTATGTTAATGTACAGAACCAAAATCAGAAAAAAGTTGTCTCCGTTAAAAAATTTATGGACCTAACTGTAGGTGTTATCTTTTAAAGTAACCTCTCTTTTTAGAAACAAGATAATTCTGTAGTCAACAATTGCTTTTTCCAGCTTTGTCTATTAGGTAAGATCAAGCCTTTTTTATCTTTTAGGGATCTTGAGAAAGCTACTCATGCTTTTATCTTTTCTTGCCTTGATTACTGCAACTTGCTGTATTCTGGGATTAGCAAATCCCTGATACACAGGTTATAGTTGGTCCAGAATGCTGCCGCTCGCTTTCTGGTTGGGGCAAGAAAGTATGACTCAGTTTCTCCAATATAAGCTTCTTTACACTGGCTGCCCGTCAGTTTTCGAATGGATTTTCTTGTAGCTAGTTTTTAAATCTTTACATGGGCTTGCTCCTGCCTATTTATCTGAATTGTGTGTTTTACACCAGCCATCCATAGTGTTTAGATCTTCTGGTCAGATGTCTCTTGTTGTCCATTATACCAAGTGTTAAGACTAAGGGGGTCAGGGCTTTTGCAGCTGCTGCTCCTCGCCTGTGGAACTCTTAACCTCATCACATAAAGGAGTCGTCTACAATTGAACTGTTTAAAACAAGATTAAAGACTCATTTCTATTCACTTGCATTCCGTGACCTGCAGTAATACTGATGGTTTCCTCATTGTGATTATGTAACATTACTTCTATTTATTATTTATTTTATTTAAGTGAATTTATTTTATTTCTATTTATGTTATTCATGTTAATTGTATGTTTTTCTTTAATTCTATTATTGTAAAGCACTTTGGCTACAGCACTCCAATGTGGTTTTAAATGTGCTATATATATATATAAAGTTGACATTGACATTAACACATGTACATTAAATGAAGTTCAATGCAATCAGTCTTAATGACAAATTCAGGTTTATTACTTCAAACTTTAATCTTACCTCCTCCACAGTTTGACTTGCTCAGAGTCACTATACATTTTAAGGCACTCTGTGATGCGGTCCCCAATTTTTAGCAGACAGGTGCGAGTGTGTTGCAGCTGCTCTTGAACTGATAGACCTTCATCAGGTTTGTCCAGTTGCTTTAAAGCCTTCTTTACTGGTCGCATTCGCTCCTTACACTGAAAAAACGATTGAATTGTTTTTCTTTATCAGTAATACAAAATGCAATAGATGTCAACAACATGCAGAAACAGACTATACTCAAAAAGAAAATATGATATCCCAGAAGTACAATTATTTTCAGCATATCTACAAAACTGCTGCCTGTCAATAAAGCATTTCACATACTAACTAGCATTCAAACAAGTCATACAACAAACATTTTTTGAACAACAGTTAAAACTAAATGTGCTGGGAAAAAAGTGTAAATATTTAAGATCTACATAAAGCTTGACTTTTATTATCAGTTTTTATTGTGACATGGCTTTCTTTCAAATACACCAAGCATAATTTTTGATAATACATGGAGTGAAGATCTATTAAAAATACTGAAAGCAACTTATCAGTGTGGGTTATAACATTCAGTGTCCATCAATATATGAAGCATGTTATGAATAAATTCTTTTGGATACAAATCTTTAGTCTGTTTGTGTTCATATTGCTTGATCAATAGAGCTGGAATACTATAACTTAAATAAAGTATGAAACAAAGTACAGTATCTACCTGGGTTAATAAAGGAAATTACAACAAAGGGTGGAATGCCAATGCGAAAGTACCTTGAAATGTTTATTTACATCAGTGCTTCTCAACCTTTATGGTCTCGGACCCAGTTTTTCATTTTTAAGGTTATTGACGACCCAAATGTAATGAGGGTCGGGGGACTGGCTTGAAGTGGTTTCCCCTTGCTGAATTGAGCACAAATTGATACATTTTGCCCTTGATGAAATGAGTGCAAATACAAAAGCATGAATGGAATAGCTTGGGAGATAGTTTAAATATCATACAGTGCTGTCGATCGATTAGTCAACCCACCTAATCCACTGGCGGCAGCTTATGACCCAAAAGTGAATTGCAACCTGGCAGCTGAGAAATGCTGCTTTATATTACTAGCATGAATGCTAGGAAGCACAACAAAAATAAATCTAGAAACTTGCAGAGCAACCACTTTCATCTTCAATGTATAGTTCTTGTGTTGAATGAAATTAGATGATCCAGGTTGAATACAGTTTGCTACACGCTAGAGGATGGCATTTTTGTATACTAGCTTGGATGCTACTGCGGTAATAAATTAGATTTAGTCATTTCTTTCTCTATTTTCACCAGAGAAATTTATCCAGCAGTGTTTGCCAAGCTCAAGTTGTTTTAATGGATTTTCATATTCAATATAGATATCTTGTGCATGCAGGCACTATCAGCAATAAGCAGTCACCAACATAATACTAATTCTGTCACCTGTGCTTCTGTTTACTGTACTGTCTTAAATCCCCAGTCTATAATACAAACCGGATTCCAAAAAAGTTGGGACATTATACAAATCGTGAATAAAAACTGAATGCAATGATGTGGAGGTGCCAACTTCTAATATTTTATTCAGAATAGAACATAAATCACGAAACAAAAGTTTAAACTGAGAAAATGTATCATTTTAAGGGAAAATATGTTGATTCAGAATTTCATGGTGTCAACAAATCCCAAAAAAGTTGGGACAAGGCCATTTTCACCACTGTGTGGCATCTCCCCTTCTTCTTACAACACTCAACAGACGTCTGGGGACCGAGGAGACCAGTTTCTCAAGTTTAGAAATAGGAATGCTCTCCCATTCTTGTCTAATACAGGCCTCTAACTGTTCAATCGTCTTGGGCCTTCTTTGTCGCACCTTCCTCTTTATGATGCGCCAAATGTTCTCTATAGGTGAAAGATCTGGACTGCAGACTGGCCATTTCAGTACCTGGATCCTTCTCCTACGCAGCCATGATGTTGTGATTGATGCAGAATGTGGTCTGGCATTATCTTGTTGAAAAATGCAGGGTCTTCCCTGAAAGAGATGACGTCTGGATGGGAGCATATGTTGTTCTAGAACCTGAATATATTTTTCTGCATTGATGGTGCCTTTCCAGACATGCAAGCTGCCCATGCCACACGCACTCATGCAACCCCATACCATCAGAGATGCAGGCTTCTGAACTGAGCGCTGATAACAACTTGGGTTGTCCTTGTCCTCTTTGGTCCGGATGACATGGCGCCCCAGATTTCCAAAAAGAACTTGAATGTGACTCGTCTGACCACAGAACAGTCTTCCATTTTGCCACACTCCATTTTAAATGATCCCTGGCCCAGTGACAACGCCTGAGCTTGTGGATCTTGCTTAGAAATGGCTTCTTCTTTGCACTGTAGAGTTTCAGCTGGCAACGGCGGATGGCACGGTGGATTGTGTTCACTGACAATGGTTTCTGGAAGTATTCCTGAGCCCATTCTGTGATTTCCTTTACAGTAGCATTCCTGGTTGTGGTGCAGTGTAGTTTAAGGGCCGGAGATCACGGGCATCCAGTATGGTTTTACGGCCTTGACCCTTACGCACAGAGATTGTTCCAGATTCTTTGAATCTTTGGATGATGTTATGCACAGTTCATGATGATAGATGCAAAGTCTTTGCAATTTTTCGCTGGGTAACATCTTTCTGATATTGCTCCACTATCTTTCTGCGCAACATTGTGGGAATAGGTAATCCTCTACCCATCTTGGCTTTTGAGAGACACTGCCACTCTGAGAAGCTCTTTTTATACCCAATCATGTTGCCAATTGACCTAATTAGTGTTAATTGGTCTTCCAGCTCTTCGTTATGCACAAATTTACTTTTTCCAGCCTCTTATTGCTACTTGTCCCAACTTTTTTGGGATTTGTTGACACCGTGAAATTTTGAATCAACATATTTTTCCTTTAAACTGATACATTTACTCAAGTTAAACGTTTGATCTGTCATCTACGTTGAATTACAAATAAAATATTGACATTTGCCATCTCCACATCATTGCATTCAGTTTTTATTCACAATTTGTTTAGTGTCCCAACTTTTTTGGAATCCGGTTTGTAGTTTAAAGAATGACTGAATTGATCTATCTTCTAATTGTTCATCCAGGGCCAACCAAATTAACAGATGGCACTCCAGCCAGTTGGGTATGTTGTTATAACTGACTTTAATCTTCTGCACTGTCATTAATTAAATAAAGAATTGTCTGTAGAACATTTATTTCATTTTTCTAAAAGTGCATTTAGATGCTAATTTTCTTACAGTTGAAGAAACTACATATAAATACTATGTTCTAACAAAGTAATTTCCCTATCTCTATAATCTATTAAAAACATTGGGCTCATAAGAAATATAGGCAACTCAAAAATGCTCACAATACTGAAAGTTTCTTGGTCAAGTTCATCATCATCTTCTCCAATAGGAACAGGTTCACTTCCAGCTGTGATATGCACAGGGCCTTGAGGCTTCTTCCCTTTGGCTCCAGATTTGGCCTTAATTGAATATAAATTGAAAAATTCCTTAAAATGCTTGCATCCAAATAAATCACAATTTACAAAGAAAGTAATTCAACAGAAAGGGAGTTTAACTCAAATTTAATCAACCTTGAATCAGATGGAATTCATGGCTCTTTCAGTCAAGACCTAGGTGAGACCACACATAGAGCGATCTGTTCTGAATTATTTTTCCCATTATAATTTCCGTGCTTAGTTAATGCAGTCTTGCCATAGACAATGTACTGTATAAAGGGTCAGTGGGTGGGATGGTAGATGACTAACACTTATTTACAATTATGTAAATATGTCTTCTAATTTAGCTTCAACTGACCCTTGCATTATTTGGACAACATAGCAAGTCCTATGTTAGAATGGCAGTGTATGTTTTATTGGTATATTAAGGGACACATTGAAGGAAAAGCAATGTGTTTTGGCCTCCACATAGAGGATACTATGGAATACAGGACAGAATGCATTTATCATTCTACTGACATTTAAATATTAGTCACCAGTACCATTTCAAGTTGTGCATTTCAATTGCTGGTATTTTTTGTATACACATGCGGAGATGTCCAAAATGAAGAAATTGAAATTTTTTCCCTAACAGATCGCTTTGGTTAATATACCTACATATATGAACCAAGAACCTTTCTAGATGGCACTTTTATATGGTACAATATTGTCCAAGCCTCAGCATAAAATGTTAAAGTTTGAATACAGAACTTTGTGTTGTAAGTATGTCTGTGATAGTTTAAAATGTTGAAATATAATCCTTCAAAAAGGAAGAAATTGACAACTGCTTTAGTCTTGCTGATAACCTATACCAGGCTGGAGCAAAAACATTTTTCTCATCAATAGTCTACAAGCCTGTCTTACAGGTTTTGGTTAGACTTGTGAATGTCTTTGTCTGTTATTAAATGGTTTAACATTAAGTAATATGTGCTACAACCTCAATAGGTCTGTCAGCTGTGTACATATGCTCCACTATATAATCAACATACAGCTTATTCCAGTTCACACAAATTCCTAGAATATGACCACGTGCAAGCAAGTTATAAGCATAGCTTGTGTAATGGAATTCAGGGTACTCTTCTCTTGTAAAGTATCTGATCAGAAAAACTTGTTTACTTAATTGCCAAAAGTCAAAGTAAGTTGTTAGGTGTTTGCTAAATTTTATAACTATATGCTTATTTGCTATGCATTTTAAGCCATATTTCAAGGGAAATCTCTATTGCATGTCCAACACAATTTGTGTGTAGGTTGCACATGTACTGCCCATTACAGGCCTACTTTGTTTAAGATAACCATGAAAGACTCACCCTTTAATTAATATTTACGATGCAGTTAACAGGCTGGTGAAAAGCTTTGAACCACTGAGGGTCAAGTACCAGACAGACTGGTTCCAGAACCATAATCAGATATGCTAGATGTTAGAGCTCTAATTCAGAACAAGCTACAGAGAAGCCTGCCCCACTCTCTGTATTTATTGTTAATTTACACACACGATTTTCAATCCACGTTTCTTATAAGACAAAGAACTGGTGCAGTAAACTTCCCAGTGTAGCAAACTGTTGTTGACATGTCATCACCACAAAGAAAATGAAGGTAATATACAGGACAGGACATCGAATGAAAGATAGGATAAATAAACACAAACCTATCCTGAAAAATGAAAAGAAATTAGTCTCGAAATGTATACACCTGACCATTAACTAAGGGGTTATTTGAAACTTGAAATGCATTGTATAAAATCCGAAACACTTACAGAGCTCTGCAAAGACAAGTAACTAGTACACACATTAACAAATTGCACATCTAGTAATGTGAATAGCTCATGAAGGCTAGTGATGAAAGATCTATACAAGAGAAAAAATGTGTATGGTTCTGAATCATGATATTTGCATGATATATACAACATCTGAATTATGCAAATATATTGCTTGAAAAATAAAAATATCGATTAACTATCAAAAAAAAAAAAGCCCACAGGACATGTCTTAATGCTGTCCAATAAAAGCTGGGCATAATCTGAAAACAAAGTATATGGCATTCTTAGTTATGCTCATTTATTAGATACTAGCTGTCCCCTGAGGCTATGCCCACATAGTAGTGAAACAGAACAAACTTTAAAAATCAATAAAAAAAGTTATAATTTGAATTGAGAAGAATTTATATCGATAGCTTTTACATCCGAGGGCCTCTTGATATACAATATTTTTGATTTTCCTATGAGGGGCAAGAATGTAGCTGTGATCTCTTTGCCAAAAATGTAAAAAGTTACCGAGGTATCTCTGGTCAAGCGGAGGGTAGATACGCTCCAACTTCAAATGTTGCCACTGTATCTGATCGTGTTCAGCTCTGATGTGAGAGCGTCACCCATGTGGGGAGAAGAGCATGTGGCCGTGATATCTTTGCCAATGATCAGGTACCTTCTAAAACACATGTAGCTGTGATCTCTCTCTCTTAAACATGTTAAACGTTACTCTTTAACAATCTCTAGATGATAATGTCTGCTGAACAAACAGGAATCGCTACTTAAGCGGAGGCAAGGTACGCTTCAACATGTGGCGAGAGGTAAAGTGTCTCAAAGGAGGCTGGCACATGAGTGAGGATAGCCCTATCCAGCTCCCTACTCCGACTTCCTGACTCCTCCTCCCCTCGGCCCGCAGCCTGGCTCTCGGATTTACATGAATAAATCGGTGCTACAACCGAACTGTAATACTTAGCGTGGTGAGAGAAGTCGCAAAATCAACAGGAATGTTCAAGCAAATTATAGAAAATAAAACCAATCCAAATCTATTAAGTATTTCCTTTGTGAAAACCGCACAGACAGGCAGACAGATGTTGGATTTTATATATTATATATAGAGAGATATGAAACCAATAGTGTACCTTTTCTTTTTTCGGTTTTGTTTTCTTTCTTTCTTTATCCACTTCCTTCTCCTTTTTAAGTATTTGCTTTTCTTTATTTTCTTTATTATCTTTCTTTTTTGTTTTTTTTCTGGGAGGGCTCCTTTCAACACCTTCTTCCTAGACACAGAATAACAAACTGTCAAAAGGCATAACCGGTCTTAAAGGACAACTTCAGTATTGTTGAAATTGAAGTTATTTTTTTCCACAATCATAGCATACATTAACTTGTCCCTGTAGTTTGCACTGTTAGGTGAAGCATTTTTTTTTTTATAAAAATTTCAATGGGGCACCGATAGAAATATTAAACAACAAAAGTGTTAAAATTGAGTGAAGCCAAGAATATTTCAGAGATCTGATTCATATGACAGAATTTTACACATACCCTACATTGCCAAAAGTATTGGGACGCCTGTCTTTATACACACATGAACTTTAATGACATCCCATTTTTAATACATAAGCTTTAATATGGAGTTAGCCCTCCCTTTGCAGCTATAACAACTCTCCTGGGAAATTTTTCCACAAGGTTTAGAAGTGTGTTTATGGAAATCTTTGACCATTCTTCCAGGACAGCATTTATGAGGTCAGGCACTGATGTTGGACAAGAAGGCCTGGCTCACAGTCTCTGCTCTAATTCATCCGAAAAGTGTTCTACTAGGTTCAGGTCAGGGCTCTGTGCAGGCCAATCAAGTTCCTCCACACCAAACTCGCTCATCCATTTCTTTATAGACCTTGATTTGTGCACTGGTGCACAGTCATGTTGGAACAGGAAGGGGCCATCCTCAAACTATTCCCACAAAATTGGGAGTATGAAATTGTCCAAAATGGTTTTGTATGTTGAAGCATTAAGAGTTCCTTTCACTGGAACTAAGGGGCCAAGCACAACCACTGAAAAACAACCCTATACCATAATCCCCCCTCCACTAAACTTTACACTTGGCACAATGCAGTCAGGCAAGTACTGTTCTCCTGGCAATCACCAAACCTAGACTCAGCCATCGGATTTCCAGACAGAGAAGCGTGTTTCGTCACTCCAGATGACATGTCTCCACTGCTCTACAGTCCAGTGGTGGTGTGCTTTACACTACTGCATCCAACACTTTGCATTGCACTTGGTGATGAAAGGCTTGGATGCAGTTGCTCGGCCATGGAAACCCATTCCATGAAGCTCTCTATGCACTATTCTTGAGCTTTTGGAGGTCTGTAGCTAATGACTCTTCAGAAAGTTGCCAGCTTCTGCACACTGTGTGCCTTAGCATGCACTGTCCCCGCTCTGTGATTTTAAATGGCCTACCACTTCGTGGCTGACTTGCTGATGTTCCCAATTGCTTCGGTTGTTCCAACTTTGGTATAATACCATTAACAGTTGACTGTGGAATATTTAGTAGAAAGGAAATTTCACAAATTAACTTATTTTACAGGGGACATCCTATCACAGTACCACTCTTGAATTCACTGAACTCCAGAGAGTGACCCATTCTTTCACAAATGTTTGTAGAAGCAGTCTGCATGCCTAGATGCTTGATTTTATATACCTGTGGTCACGAAAGTGATTCGTACATCTGAATTAAATGATTTGGAGGGGAGTCCCAATACTTTTGACAATGTATTATAAAAGTGCATGTCCACATTGTCTCATACTAGGCCTGAGAAAGTTAACACGTTCATTTTTGTAATTAATGTGGCCTGTTTAATACATTAAAAAACATTGTCGAATCCAGGGCTGGCAATTAGGTTTTCACCTCAGACAGAGCTTTAACATTACAAAACAATAATACAAATTGGTGTGTACCTAAAAAATTACATACAAATCCAATACTGTATTTATATGCTAACTTTAAAAATTTTATGAAATTAAATTTTCATTTAAT
Source organism: Polypterus senegalus (assembly GCF_016835505.1). NCBI lineage: Eukaryota > Metazoa > Chordata > Cladistia > Polypteriformes > Polypteridae > Polypterus > Polypterus senegalus. The sequence continues at coordinate 118,425,671 of NC_053165.1, forward strand.
GATTTGACATTTCATATTGTGCAGTTCACAACAATATTCCACATCTTAATACACAACACTAGTGTTCATTTTCTTGATTTATAAATACATAGGCACAGGGGGGTGGGAGGAAAGTTGGTGGGGAGGGGCGAGGGTTATGGCACGTCTGAAGCAATAGTACAGTAAAACAGAATTTTTTATTTTTTTTTAATCTTTTTACTTTCTTATCCTAGGTATACACATTTACGAACCATTTTAACTTAGCAATATTTTTGTATTACTACTGACACATTTTGTGTATTATACTGTCTGTTGTATTCATGAAAAAAAACATACATTTTGTAATAAACAGAGAACATACTGTATTCTTTCCAAGAGGAAAGTCAGTTACTAGGAAATGTGATGAAAATTAACTATCTGTATTCCTTCCAAGGGGAAAGTTAGTTACTATAAAATGTGATGAAAATTAACTATGTCAACATTGGTTATATTCCCATAATCCTATCTCCAAACTATGTTTTCTGAAAATTGAATATTTATGTCTCCAAAGACATGTATTATACAAAAGCCTAGTTTCTCCCAGAATAGGCTTTGTATTATAGTTATTTTGGTGTCCAACTGACCACCATTGTATGCCAGTCAATTTATAAATTAAGCTTCACTTAACAATGTAAGTATCTGGGGCAAATAAACATAAGCCACAACTGAAAAAAAAACTTTGACTTCAAAGATACCAGCTAATCCTTTAAACTCAACACTAACATACATCCTAATTCAAGTACAATTTTGAAGATGTTAAATGTTACTTAAGAAATTAATTTACTGTAAATCAAAATAATAATGCATTATTTTAAATACAAATTAATATTTTCATTTACTCAACCTAACGGGTGGCATGGTGACACAGTGGGTAGCGCTGCTGCCTCACAGGAGACCCAGGTTCGGTTCCTGGGTCCTCCCTGCGTGGAGTTTGCCTTGTCTGTATGGGTTTCCTCCAGGTACTCTGGTTTCCTCCCACATTCCAAAGACATGCAGGTTAGGTGCATTGGCGATCCTAAATTGTCCCTAATGCGTGCTTGGTGTGTGTGTGCGCGTCCTGCGGTGGGCTGGAGCCCTGCCCGGGGTTTGTTTCCTGCCTTGCGCTCTGTGTTGGCTGGGATTGCCCCAGCAGACCCCCGTGACCCTGTAGTTAGGATATAGCGGGTTGGATAATGGATGGACTCAACCCACCTGACTATGAAACACAATTTCCTAACAGAATTTAAAATATACCCATTATAACAGTTGTTCCAAACGATTTTTCTATTATTGTGTAATACAGAATATAAATCTGTTAGAAACTTTTTTAGTTTAAGTGCAGCTTTTTAAAATTGACTATATGTAGTTGTCATGAAAATATTCATTAAATTATTTAAATGCCTTGTAGTTGGGGATAACCTTTTTCCATGTAAAATATGGTATCCATAGATACTTCTTGAGGCTGATTTATCAAGCTTCTTACTTAAAACTGAAAGGGGAGGTCTTTGATTATCTATTTAACAATAATATCTACTCGTTCTTATTATATAATGCACACATGTACAAAAACACCTAAACAATAATAATACAAATGATTACTTAATACAAAATAGTATGAAACAATATGAAGAGATGAAAAAAAAAATTGAGGAGAGGATGCACTACATCCAAACTAAATGTAAGAATTTTACCTTTACCTCTCCCTCCTCAGATGGATTGTCTGAGTGGCGAGGAGAAGAAATTTCATTTCCATGATCATCTTTGGGAAGTTTGTTTTCTTTTTTAATCCGTGGTTTGCGCTTTTTTACTTTTGTCTAAATACAAATTCAGAAGAAAAATATTTTAAAAATGCTATACTTGGTAAGCAAATAATATTATGTATTTTAAAGTTTTTCATTTATAAAAAAAAGTTTCACAAGATTATCAAATAGCACAGGTACTGTTGCTTAATGTTTGGGCTTTTTAGGAAGATTTCTACTCAGGGACACTCACTTCTTCTGTAAGTTTACTTGAGTCTTTGTTCTCAAGTTGCCGTTTTAGGAGCTTCAGGAGATAATCTGCCCGTCCTTGCAGATGTTTTGCTTGGGGCTTCTTAGATGGGTCATCAGGTAGAATCTGAGAAAAAAAAAAAAACACTTTAAAAATCAGACAAAAACTATTTTTTTTTGCTTAATCTTGAAAAAGACATAATATTTAGTATTGTTGGTTAGTTAAAAGATTCTGGCAAGAATTAAAAAAAAAAAGATGTGTGATGTCATACCTTGTTGGTTAACTTAAGGTCTGGATCTGCTTTGATCAAATCCCAGTTGCTGTAGCCATGTTCATATATTCCTAACAGTAAGTTGCTGTCATCTTCTACATCCCATTCAACATCAAAGTGGGAAACCTTTACATGGCAGTTCAAATGGAAACTAATTAAAAGACAAAGAAGAAACAAAAACTTAATATATGAGAACCTGAAAACGTGGCTAAATTGCTGCAAAAATACAGGTCAATTTAAATACATTTTAAACTGAAACAGACATAACCATGCAAGATCATTTTGCAGATTATGTACACTGGAGGACAGGGGGTCTGAGAAAATATTCCTTACCCTTACAGAAAATTTACATCATTAGTTTTATTTCACAAATTAAGAAAATACACCTAAAATAGCAAAGCGCAAACTGCCAGTAAAAGTCGTATTCATGAAACAATAATTTTGCCCTTAGTGTCTTATTTAGGTTAACTATTGATAAACTAAAGAAAAATAAAACTGTGAAGTGTAATTTTTTAAACTTACTTTTTTCTTTCTTCTGGATCTGCAGGTATAGCTTTATGCAGGGATGCAAATTCCTCCTCATGTTGAATGATGGACTTGGCATTCACCTGAACACCAGAAATCTTGATTGTTATACCTCTTCGTTTTCCTGGTCCTTTAGCTGTAAAAACATGTACTTCTTTTAGTATTATTGACAGCACATAAATATTTATGATACAGGTTGACCCTTGCGATTCGCAGGTTAACGATTTGCAGATCCATCAATAATTAAATAGAAATTATTTTGAGAGTTTTGCAGTCTATCACGGTGAACCACAGACAATGCTGTAGCAGCGCTACTTAAATGGAATGCATATTCATCACTGAGGGATAATCATTGAGGGAAACTAAAAAATTCAACAGGAAAATATCACGTGCTTGTTAGTGACCTGGACCTTAACAGAATGTGAGTGTTGTGGCACTTACAATGATCCTATATGCACAAATAAAAATGCTTCACAATCTAACAAACAGATTTCAGATCTTGTGCTCTGATGTTGTCTTTACAGAGTTACATGTTCTCTACATGTCTGTGTGGATTGTTTTCAGGGTACTCCAGTTTATCTTCTACATCTAAAGAGAAATGTAGGTTAAGCTAACTAATAATTCCACATTGAACCCAGTATAAGTGAGAGAGTGTGGGTTCACACATGCATTAGTGGGACCCTGTCCAGGACCGTTTCCTACCTTGTGTCCAGTTCTACCAGAAACAGGCATCAGGACTTGCAACCCTGCCTTGTACTATGTGGGTCCGAGAATTACTTACTTTTGTAGGAGGGCTACATAGAACTGCTGCTTCCCTGCTGCTACCATGAAACCAGACAAGAAAGAAAAAGAATGACCTCGTTCAGGTAACCAAGAAACTCTTGCAAGAAAAACCCTGTGATTTTTGCAGCAGCATATGTAAAATATATTGTAATTCAGCATTGATTTGTACAGCATCAAAAGAGAGCAAAATTGTTTTGTAGCATCTTTTGTGCATGCAGCACCACCAAAGGAAGACTGTTATTTTTTATCCTGATATTTCCCATACAGTAAGCATTAAAAAGACCCCTTATCAAGCGGGGTCATTTTTGCTAAATCGCTTGTAATTCGACCTCTCCAAATTAGAATCATTGCTGTTATTGAACTATCTGGAGTATAAACACATTTTTGGTCTCTTTGTAAAGGTAACATTCTCTAGTTTCACCCTTAGTAGTCAGAATCACTGTAGGTGTGACTGATCAAAAGTTATGCACATTAGAACTCACAAAAAAAACGAATGTTTTTGTTCTCGCCTAAGTTTTTTTATGAAAATAAAGGAAAATAAAGCTGCAGTAGGTAGGTGGGGACAGAAACACACTATGTACGAACAGAATAACTTGTTGACTACTCAAATTTCAAATTTGAAAAGAATACCTGTAAAAATGACATTTTTTACACCAGTTTTTATGTGGGCATGCCCAGGGGCTTTTAGAGGGACCATTATCCACATTTTGGAACATATGGAAAAAGTGTAATAACTTTTGAATGCTTCAACCCACATATATCAATGAGGGCTCTACTGAAAGCTTACACCTAAAGGAATCTATATCTACACACAGTGTCACTCTATTAGTTATAAAAATAATAAAACAATAAAAAATACACATTTCTATGTAAAATAGTCAATACAAGTTATGGGCCAAAAATATATTTATATTTTTATTTTTACTTTTTTTTATAAAATGCACACAAACTATATATATTTCTTTTACAAACTGTTACAACACAGCTCAGCGTTTTCCATGTGCCACTTGATGGCAGCAATCACTAGCAAGCAGAAAGCACAAGGGCGTGGCACGTCGCTCTCTGCCATTAGACGTCTCCTGGGCCGGTTGAATACTTTCGCAACGCGTACATGCATCTATTATTTAATCGAGCGTTTATTTACGTTTAAACTTCTACTTTTATTCATATTTAAAATGCGAAAAAACTTGGCGAAATCACAATAAACAACCACGCACCAACTCTGCAGACTGGCACAAATGCCACCTTCACGCAGCTCCGATCGCTTTGTTTACAAGTTAGTATGGCAAGTTACATATCAAAATGCTCGGCTGCTCATTGGCTGTAAGTTTTGAGTGTCAGTCACAGTGTCCAATCAAACTGGTAGATTCTACCAGGGTTTGGAGCTATACGTCATCCTTCAAGCTTTCTGTGACACTGCGTTGGCTATACGAGGTGCCAGTCAACCCCAGACCCGTCGTAATTGGCCAACTTAGGTGTCGATCAGAAGCTAACACTTCCGTGTTTCATGCGGTAGCATGGTTATCGTCGACAGAAACAAATTACGCCTGATATGAGCAATATAAATGAAAAAAAATTACGTAGGTGGTCTCAAGTTATGAAACGTTTTCTGGAATTTTTGTCCCTTTGAGAATATATCGTGTGTTTTGGACCTAAATCGTTTTACTGGATTATATTCGCTGGAGCCTTACGGACACAATGGGATCAATACTGCTCGGAAATATTGATGTTTGACTTGCAGGGGGTCTTCAAAGGTAGGGACAGTCAACTCTTAAAAGTATGTACTTCTCTGTAAAAAAGGCTTTAGTGTCAGTGCTGTGGTTGTTGTGTGTCAAAATGGTTTATATCATCGGAAAGACGAGACTTTGAAGTTTCATTTGATGGGTAGGGTGTCGAGATGCATGGCAGATGGGCATGCACACATTACTGTAACGTTTTTAAAACGCTGTTATGTCCCGGGACCGGTACGTGTGCGCGTTAAGAGGTTAACAATTTTAAAGGCTAACTTTAAAAGGTATAAACCGCTGCAAAAAAAATGAAAAAAATAAAAATCTGCTTTATATGAATATATTATACATGGTGTATATCACACTCAACTTATAAGTTTCCCTCTCATTGCAATGACCAGACTCCCCACATAATGGTTACTATATCAACAACTACTACCATGTCAGCCAGAAAGGCTAGTGATAAATCCTCATCTGAACATAAATGTGGACTCTCCATAACTGAAGGCCAAGTAAGGAGACAACTGAGGAAGCTACACACAGGAAAAGCTGTGGGACCAGATGGAAGCAGTCCTCGAGTTCCTAAGGCCTGTGCTGAACATCCTTGTTCAGTCTGTCCTGAAGGCTTCAGAAACTGCCACTGCCTAATGGCTTGCAGACTGGTGGCACTTTATGTCTCATATCATGAAGACCTTTGAGAGACTGGTCCTGCACAATACGAGTCCTCTTGTGGTAGACCACCTGGACCCACTGCAGTTTACCTATCAGACAAAGATTGGAGTGGAGGATGTAATTACCTATCTACCCCACAGGGCTTATTCTCACCTGGAGAAAGCTTTTGACTTCTCCAGTGCCTTCAATACCAACCAGCCAAAGAGCTTCTGTAAAAATCCAAATTTCCCCTTGGGGACAAATAAAGTTTGTTGTTTGTTCTATCTATTTTAAAACTGCATATCTTATAACTCAGAAGGAATTCTCTGCAAGTAACAGAGAAGCTGTGAAAAAATGAAGACCACATGTCAACAGTACAGTAAGTTACTGGAACAGCATTTGAAGTTTTACCTTGCATGTAGAACAGAAACATTAAAGTAACTAGCTATATAATAAACAACTAGTGCAAAATGTAGCACAGTACCAACTGATAGATGTACTTATCTTGTATTAATATTTGCAATGCCACTTGGGAACAGATCTCTGCCTTACCTGCAGCCCTGCCAAAAAGGAGAGAGTTGTGTCTCCTCAACAAGCAAGAAGAGGCAGCACATGATCTAGGCCACTGTTTTTTAAACTGTGTTCCGCAGAACCTTAGCTTAGTTCCATGATCCATCAGTCATGATGCTTTGTATCAGCAGTAGCTGGAGATCAACAAAAAGCATGAATTTGATGCAACAATGAGTACATCTCTTGCTGCATTGTTTTGAGCTTATTCAAACCAGAAAGCAGAGGTTCCACTACATGTCATGATAGTTACTAAATGTCTCTGATGTTTGATGCATGCAGTGTTGCACTAATCACCATACGTGTAGTTAAACTCATTAATTAAACTAAAAGAATTAAAATTACTATAATTCTTTATTTTATTACCATTATGAGTAAATAACTCAACTTAAATTTTTATTATTACATGCAGATGTTTGTTGTTTTTCTGTTAAGTCACATTTTTGAAAAGACTTTGTGTTGATCTAAGAGCAGAAATAATTATATTCCTATCAAACAAAAACTGTGACCTTGTGTGATTCTTAAAAGATACACATAAAGTTATCTTACCCTGCAGACATATTTCAGCTATTGAAAAAGTTTAACTTATCACTTCAGGTAATACACATAAGAAAATTAAACTTTGGATACAAAGAACTGAAAAAAAAAACTCTGATAATTTCTGAATTTAACTATCCAAATGAAGGAGGCAGGAATGAGAAATGAAGATAATAATTTTAAAAAATAAAGCTTATCATGATCAATCATTTACTAAATGTCACAGTTATATTTGAAGATTATTTTACTAAATGTCAGAACTCAGGAGGAGGTTTTTTGTGTGTTGTGGATCAATTCAACCTTAAGGAACATGTAAACAATGGTTAATCTACAAATGAAGAAGATAGTGTATGTTAATTGATCTAACCTTATACAGGCAGTCCCCGGGTTACGTATAAGATAGGGACTGTAGGTTTGTTCTTAAGTTGAATTTGTATGTAAGTTGGAACAGGTACATTATTTTAAGAAATGCAATTTGAACAGATGTTTGTCTCAACATATTTATTTAAACCTTTCTGTGCATGCACAGTAAATGCTGAAACATTTTCAAATACAGTACAGCCTTAAACAATGTTGGTAGAACTTAATGGACTTGATGAAGAGGATGGAACTGGTCTCTTAAAGTAAACATCAAGGGAGTTTTGCACAGAGCTTTTCTTTTTCTCATCATAAATAGCCTTGCCATTCCTGCTTTGATGAGATGAAATGCATCAGCTGTTTTGTAGAAAACTTTTTTATTGGAGTCCCTAGGTTCTGGTTTTCTTCGCTGAATGCTATCATTTGCTGTTCTAGTTCCATAAGGTCTTCATTAGTTAGTTCTTTGCTATGTACGTAACAGTACAAGCAGACTTGCTTATGAGAATGAATGGGGGCAGCGAGGGGTAGTTCACCGCTCACCAAGAACGAAAAGGGTGTGGCCAAAAGTGGGTAGTGAATCGTCCACCACTGCCCCCATTCAGCAGACTGCCACCCGAGACTCACTGCAATGCTGCCCCCCGACGCCCCAATCATCCTCAATGGCCACTGTTCAGCCACAACCGGGTCACCGTTTGCAGCATCACCAGCTGCCCACTGAGAACGAACGGGGCAGCTGTTCAAGGGACACTGCAAGGCTGTGTGGTGGGCGGGCAGTGAAACGGCCCCCTACACCCCATCAAGCCTCCATCCTGCAGATAAGTGGTACCATGTCTCCCTGAAAATAAGACCGGGTCTCATATGAATTTTTGCTCCAAAAGATGCACTAGGGCTTATTTTCAGGGGATATCTTATATTTATTCATGTAGAACAATATTCTTCTGGAATATCGTCATAACTCTCCACATTTAAACCCTGAATTCCAGCCTGAATTTCTTGCTACCCCAGCCGCTTTTAGGATCTTACAGGATCGATGTGCATGCTTCGATGTTTAATGAATGGATGGATGTGGTGAAGCAAAATAACGACATACAAATGCATTCGTAGTGCTTTTATACTCAAGCGTCGCATATTCCCCAAAGTAATTACATAATATATTTTAAAAGTCTCACATACCATCTTCTGTGCCATCTTTTTTTTTTTTTTTGCACCTTGTACCATCAGAATGTACAGCGGCGTATTTGAGTCACAGAGAAAAAAAAAAAAGTGCATAATGAAAATGTCTATTTTGTGATTAAAGTTGAAATTTCAGCTTTAAACTCGAAATGTCCACTTTAACCTCATTTTATCATTAAAGTAGACTGTCGTAAACGTCATCTTAAAACTGACCCAGTTGTTAATCGCTACTCGCTTCTAGTTTTTCCTTCTGAACTGACAGCAGCGGCAAGCAGCAATAGATCGCCACACAGAACACATTAAATTTATGATATTCCAGGTCTCTGCACATTTAGAATTCTTAGATTTATACTTGATATCACTTTAATGATAAAATGCATTAAAATATGTATGTTACATTTTACAGATAAATTGTTAACTTTGTTTAAATAATGAATACTGTTAATAGTTACACATCTGGGGGTGGCAAAGTGGTAGTGCTGCTGTCTCGCAGGGAGTCACGTCCCTTGTGATCCTTGCCTGGAGTTTGCTTGTTTTCCTAGTGGGTCTCCACAGTGTGCTGAGTTTTCCATCTGAAGACATGAAGGTTTGGAGATCTGGTGAAGCTACAATGACATTAGTGTATGTGTGTGCTAGTGTTCACCTTGCGATGAGCTGATGGCCCTTCCAGAGATTTTGTTTCTGTCTTGCGCCGATGCATGAATGGGCACATCCCTGAATTGATGGATATAATCATTAAACATCCTTTTCAGATATATTGTGGCAAGGTGTCTTTGGAATTTAATGGATGTTTCAGGCATACATGTCGTATAGCGTGGCGCCTTAGTTTTCAGCTGATGATCTTGACAAGGCTTATTTTTGTGGTAGGGCTTATATTACAGAGCAGCCTGAAAATCATTCTAGGCCTTATTTTCAGAGAAACACGGTAGCTGTGGCCCCAGTGACTATGGACTGTGGGTCACAACTTGCCGCGCACCCAGGCGCCCAATGAGAATGAATGGGGTGTGGCCCCCACCTCCCCATTCATCAACCAGAGCCGCCCGAGGGACACTACACTGCGCAAGCAGTGAAATTGCCCCCCTCCAGCCTCCATCTAGCTACTGCTTGCAGCATCCCCAGGCCGAAGATGACGGAGCGGCAGTTACTAAGGAGCCTGTGTCGCATCCCCAAGACAGATGAAGGAGCAGCTGTGGCCCCATTAGTAAACATGAGTTGTTCGTATGTCAGATGTATGTAACTCAAGTACTACCTGTACATTATATTAAAAAATGTTAAGATGAATTTACTTCTTGATAAATACTAGATAAAAATTTTTAAGTGAGTGAACATTTAAATTATTACTTCAGTTTGCAAAGACATGATTATGTGAAAGAAGATTTTTGACAGTCACTGCAACAGAAACAAATGATCAAAATCTATATAGATAATTCACTAAGGCAAGACAACCATAAAAAGCACGCCGGAAAGGGTGTGGATTCACTGAGCCGCCGACAAGTAAGACACCGATGGCGCACGCAGGAAGGAGCCACGCCCATCAACTCCAAGACCATTGGATACGACGATAACTCACAGAGCCACGCCCACCAACTCGGATGCGACGACATAGAAGAAACGGCGTTATTTATATCCGTCTGTCGTAGAGGCCAAATGCACCTGCACGTTGACTGTTCATAGAGGCATGTTTCTCGCGGAGGTAAATCGCCATATGCAGTGTGTAAAATGGTTTGCGAGGGGTATCCCATGGGATCTTTAAAACAATCCTTTACAACTGAGGTTAAAACACAATGAAGTAAGCAGTCTTTAAAAGTCTTCGGTTACGACGCAAGACCGCATGCACCATAACAAACTGTTTTACATGCTACATACAGCAATTCGAAATGTCATTGGCGAAACTGTTGCTCTCAAACTTCGTAACATGGCTGTTATCTTTATTTGCCAACATTGGGATAACTTCGGTGACGTGGTGTCCGTTGTTCTTAGTCACAGAGGCATTGTTATACAGTCTGCTCAACAATACGCTGATTATATGAATACGTCCGGAGTCTATGGTGGCGAGGCAGAAATTGTGGCAATGTCCCAAATCCTTCCAGCTACTATCAGCATTTACTTCCAAGAATGTCCTCATGCCTCTCCTCGAGTTTACAATCCGGCCCAGCGTCTCTTCATATCCCTGCTCTTTAGCGGTCCTTTGGATCATGGGCATTACAAGGTTCTCATGCCTCTCAAATACCCAAGTGATAACCTTCTGGTGACATCTTTTGACTCTGTCGGTATGTGCACACAGGATGCACACCCACTTGCTCGCCACACTAATGTGACGTCACCTGCCCACTCTCCTCTTCCTGAAAAACATTTAAAGACACCCTCCCCTGAACACACCCATTCCACACAGGACTTTCAATGCACCTTTTGTTCCAACAGCTTCAGAGTGCACAGATATCTGAACGCACATTTGAAAAAACACAACACTAACCGAATGATGCAATGTGGACATTGTCAACAATGCTTCGAGACAACTCGCGCTCTCAAAAAAAACTTACAAACTCATTCCATTCTCACCTTCAATTGCACATTTTGTAATGAGGACTTCACAGGTGAGATGGATCTCCACAACCATATGCAGATCCATTCAACGCAAAGATTTGTATGCAAAATTTGCGACAAACACTTTCACGCACGCAGATACCTTACTAACCATCTCAAAACACATTCCCTGATGAATTTTTTTCAGTGTCAACACTGCTCCAAAACCTTCACACGCCAGAAATATCTCCAAGCACGTTTACACACCCACTCCACTGAACAAACGCATTCCAAAAAGATCTTTGAATGCACGATTTGTTCAAAACGCGTTCCGAGTGCAGAGATTTCTCAACATGCATTTAAAACACACTCTACTGAACGAATTATGCAATGTGAACATTGCCAGCAATTTTTCGACACAACTCATTCCAATTCCCTTCAGTGTTAACACAGCACAAAATCGTTCATGCACAAACATCGCATTCACTTTTCTGCAGCTTTTCAAAAAGATACCGCCTTTCACGTCCAAGAACATAATATTGGCCTACCTACCGCACTATGTGCTTCTTGCAATGCTCTTCATTGGCCAGCAGAGGTCAACAAATCCGGACATTACACTAAGTGTTGTCATGCCGACAAGGTGTCTTTGCCACCTCTACCCAAGCCCCCTCTTTTATTGGAAGACCTCTTGACTGGCAAGAACCCGCTGTCCCGAAATTACTGTGATCATATCAGGGAATACAACTCTACTTTAGCTTTCGCGTCAATGGGCGCACACATCGCTCAACCATCTGGACAAGGACCGTATGCTTTCAGAGTCCACGGTCAAATTTATCACCAGGTCTCTCCTTTATATAACAATCCTGACACGTCTGCAACACGATGTTGCTGCTTTGTACGTGAAGACGGGGAACCTCCTGCACAACGCGACATTTGCATATATCTAAGGGGAGATGCTTGCAACCGTATCTCTGTTCTAAATATGAACTGTGACCCCATGGTTTTTCCACTGCTATTCCCTTTTGGAGATCCAGGCTGGCACATACAATTAACCCATGTTGAGTAAAAGCGAACCGCGAAAAGAATGTGAGTCACACAGCTCCAATTTTATGCTTTCAGGCTTGCCATGAGATCTTCATTTAGTGTCTTGCATTCCAGTGGCAAACTCTTCCAGCAATACATCGTCGACGCATCTGTCAGAACAGAAGGTGCGCGTCTACATTTCCTTCGCTCACATCAACAAGATTGGTCCGCCAGTTTTCAGTCACAGACGATTGTGTGTTGGTTCATTTTGTGCATTGTTATAATGTTGCATTTCTTGCTGATTTATTACATTACCGATTTTTCAAATGTTACTTTTCTCCCTGTGCTTAAAAATCATTAAAAAACCGACCTGATTATGAGGCGTATGGTACGCCGCGGGTTGGCTAGTAGGCTAAATATTACACCTACAGTGTATCAAAGCTACCTTTAACAAACATTATACCAAATTCTGATGTTCTGTGTCATACTATAGTGGCCCAGACACAAACGTTTTTAATACTACTTACATATATACTGTATATGCATTTATTTATAAATATCTTTATTACAATGTTTTTCATATAACTACAGTAATCCCTCGCTATATCGCGCTTTGACTTTCATGTTTCGCTTCTATCATGGATTTTATATGACAGCATAACTAAATATATAACGCGGATTTTTCACTGCTTCGCTGGTTCTGCGGACAATGGGTCTTTTTACTTCCTGTACATGCTTCCTCAGTTGGTTTGCCCAGTTGATTTCATACAAGGGACGCTATTGGCGGTTGACTGAGAAGCTAACCAATCAGAGCACGCAGTTAAGTTCCTGCTTGCTGACTGCAGTGTTAACCAGGAAGTCTCGTCTCACTCATTCAGCATCAACGTGTTTCGCTGTGTAAAGAGTTGTGCTCTTTTGTGTTTATCTTTGTGCATAGTCAAGCCCTTCATTATGGCTCCAAAACGATCTGCTGCTGCTTCAGGGGCCGTGCCCAAGTGCAAACGGAAGATGTTAACGATTGCCGAAAAGGTAAACGTTTTGCATTTGTTGAAGGCTACGGTTCTTTTTATTTAAAAAGTAGGAAAGGAATATAAGATCTACGGCCGCAGTGTCCTTTTAACCAGGGTGCAAAACAAGTTGTAAGTGGATGTAATAAGGCATTAGTCTGGATGGAATCTGCTTTAGGGATTTGGATTGAAGACTGCCAGAAGAAGAACAACGGCAGTGCTACACAATCGCCTGAAGTGGCTCCTTTAGTACAGCTGTAACGCTCTCCTTTGTTGTGCAGTAAAATTAAACTCATTGTTATCGGACAAGTCATTGTGTCATTGTTGGTGAGTAACCATAATTAATTTTCTACTTACAGTACTTAGTACATGTACGTGCGCTTAGTGTCACTGTACACACATTTACTGTATACTATTTTTCTTGCATTGTACGTATTTATTGCTGGTGGCATGTCTATCGTAATGGCTGTAACATATGTGATATCGGAGACACTCAATATCTTTAAAATAATATTTAGGTTTTACTGTATATAAACAGTGTGTTTATATACGTAATTTCAATGAATCTTACCTAATATCTAAGAGAATACAAAGGGATTATGCTATATAACTCTGCGGGGAATATTTATAAACAGTGTGGGAGAGTTTATAAGGGCTTAAAATATATAAAAATAACCATAGAAACATATGGTTTCTACTTCGCGGATTTTCACCTATCGCGGGGGGGTCTGGAACGCAACCCCCGCGATCGAGGAGGGATTACTGTATTTCCCTTTTTTAACATTTTCATAAGGGTTCTTCATATCACCATTTTTTGTACATGGCTCCACAATCCTAAAATGTTTAAGAAAAGATTCTTAATATACTATTAGTTGGAAGCTGACATATTAACAAAATATGCATTAAAATTATAAATCAAAATTTTCACTGACATCAAGATAAACCATCCAGCATTTTTTTTACTTTATGTTATTTTATCCTCTGAATGAAGCCACATCTTATCCAAGGGGTTACATAGAGGGAGGGCTCAAGATTCCACTTTCTCACTTAAGCCAGATTGAACAGTTGGACTACTGAATGTTTTTTTTAGTTTTAAGGGGTGGAGGTAATATCTTTCATGTTTTCAGGGCAAGTGTAGAGGAGAAGTCATGATGTCTGTAGACTATCCATATAAAACTCTTTGCTGCATTCACTCCGAATCAACCATTGGTTAAATATTGGCATTTTGGCTGTCTTTTGCAGGGCACATTTAAAGAAGTGCTTTTAAATATATTGCAATGCTTCTTTTTTATTTTACTAGAGTACTTTTCTATATTAATACCTATTTTGTTGCTTTATTAGCCATGCCTGTCTTTAGCTATAAATTAACATTCTATATTTCAAATAAAGACAGTGCAATAACAAAGTACAAGCCAAAAATATTTCCAATCAGATTTTTAGAATTCATCAGCAGGTGTATTCAAAGTCTGGATGAAGTCAAAGTTGCCAAATAAGTGGTCATGAATTATTAAACATAAAGGTTCATACAAAGTACTGTTTTTAGAAAACAATGTATTTATTGATTTACTGCCATCAATGAAAGTTTAAAAAAGAAAATTTTAATGTTATTTAATCAAAATATATTTATTAAAATTATTTCCATTGAACTGGTCATTCTAAACCAAACAGGAATAACACTGTTTTATAAGCTTTATAATACTTTTATTACATTCCACATAATATTTTTACATGACTGGAACATAAAAACTAATCTTCACATTATATTTTACACTTTTATCTGCCTGTACGGATGCTTCCTAAAATTTTACTGTATGCTTTTCTATCAATATCAACTTCAATGACTTGGATGACCCTTTATTATTAAATTGTGCTAGATGTATGAACTGTGTGCCCAGTGGAGGGTGGATGACCAGCTGGCCTAGGTCATTCTGACTTTCATGATTCACAAATTGATTACCACCAGATCTAACTATTTGATTTGCTTGTTTCTGTCTTCTAAAAGTGGCCCTCCAGAGGTTTATTTTTCTCCTATGGCCTATCGTAGGAGTTTTTTGTTTTCCTCTCCTCCGTGTCAGCTGGTCAACTAATTACATCCAGTAATCAAAAAATTTGGACGTAAGCGTCAGTAGGAACCAAGTTACCCAAACTATTCTATAACATTTTAGTAATTAGTTACTGCTCTAATGCTGATTTTTCTGATCATAAATAGGTCATTACAATAGCAATTAACAAGAAGAATTCATAATTAATTGCAGAATTACGGTATTTGAAAGTTCCTCTAGAGTGCCTCTTTCTCTTGGATAATTTGGCTCAAAAACTAATAAGCATATCGTCATCTCATGCTTAAATTTTGCGTTTAGTATTTTTCTTTCCAGCCTTTTTAGCTCTAGACCATCCTCAAGGAACTGTGACACACAGACAAAAACCCATCATCAAGATATAAATGTTTTTGGTATCAGGGGACAGTTTTTATATATATTAATTAGATCTAGCTATTCTATTGTCAGCCTTAATGTATAAATATTATAATTAGAAAACATTTTTCTTGTAAGAGTGAAGGGTTTTTTTTGCACTTTAGTGGTTAAATTTTGCTTAACAATACCTGGTGAGTTTGTATTTAGTATACTTACATGTATTACAAATTATCATAGTATTAATTAATGATAATAATCCAAGTAAATGTGGTATATCTTTTTGTTGATTAATCTGTGTAAAATACCTTGAGATGCATGTAAATGTATTACAAGGTGCAATATAAATAAAGTTATTATTATATAATAAATTAAACTGAAATACAGAAACTGTCAAGCCTAAACCTAAACAAACCATATTACGTTTTGCAAGCCAAATATAGCCACAGGATTACAAGACAATCTATGGAGGAAGAACATGACAGCTTGTTGCAGAGGACAAATGAATACCATAAAACTAATTTTATTAAGTTTGTTTCTGAATGTTAAATCTAAAATGTTTTAAGCTTTCATGGGCAAGAAATTTTATATTTTGAAACTTTTTTCTTTTTAATATAATGTTGGTTGTGAATTTGGACAGATTTTGACTTTTGTGCTTGCTTTATTATGTTTTATTTTATATGCATGTCTCTTTGTTTTCCTCAGCTTCATTTTTGGCCACCACTATCTTATTCATCACTGGCCATGAGATCAAGTTTTTATCAGTGTACGAAAAATGGTGTATTGGCATCTGCTTCTAATCCTCATAACATTCTGAGCAGAAAACGTAACACTGGACAAGACTAACGTTCAATAGCATTAATAAAGGCCATAAATACATTTTAATTTCTGGATATGGCACATGAATTGTAAGAAAAATATACAAAATATTAAAGGAGAAAAATATCTCCTTAAATTAATTAGAAAATAACATTAGTTTCCAAGTTTAGATGTAGTGGTATTCTGATAGTATGCTACATTTCTAAAAAACAATTTATACATGTTCTTCAATGTGAAGGCACTCAGGACAACCTAATACTAAAAATAAAGAAATGATCTTAGAAACCTCAGATATCGATTAAGTGTAAATGGGGAAAAGTAAAAGAAACAACAAGAGCAAGATGTGTAACTTTTTTTTCATTCCCTTATCTTGATATGTTGGGGTATGGTGAGGATGACGACAATTCAAATGCTTTCTCCTCTTTGCCATGTATTTACCATGCTTAAAAAATAATTGTGACAAATCCATCCATTATTAATTTCATTTAAATTAGCTCAGAGATGGTGAGGACCAGAACTAGCAAGAAATCTATTTTTTTTAATTCTCATATGGAAAGGTACTCATTTTTGTATTATTGTTTCTAACATTTCTTCCCAATTACCTTCACTTGGGTTTTCTTTTAAATGTTCCTCATGTTCTAACACAGCTGCTGCACAAGTGTTATGAATCAACTCTCCCAAACGTTTCAGATCTGCCACTGATTTATCAACCAGCTCTGCATCTCGAGCAATTGCTTCCAACCTGCAATGCATTCCAAATTACAGTAAATTACATAAGAATCACAGATTGTGAATTTAAGGAAGGCAGTTAAAAATGTCACAGCAGTATCTTAATTCTAAGGTGCTACACTACACTTCAGCAGCTGTTATATGTTCTTTCTTTAATTGTGACCAATATCATTTTGGCTTTATACATTTACTTAAAAACTTTATTGATAATGGTTTTAAAATAACGGCAATTTTTTTTTATCCTACTGTTCTTATAATTCTCTTGAAAGATGCTTAGAAAACTTCCAATACACTCCCAATAAAAGTCAGGCAGTAACTAACATACACACAGTAAGAACTGCATTTTTCTTAATGCAATGTTCAATTAACTCTTAACACTTAAAACAGTACAATTTCCCATCTTAAATAATATTGATTTTCTTATTACTTACCTCTCAAGTGGAGCACCAAACTTTTTGAAAGCTTTGATAAACCTGTAAGCATAAAAATAATTCAGAACCCAACCTTAAGTTTAACAAAATGTGCAAAGATGATTGATTAAAAAACAGTCCCATACCTTCGGATTTCTGTGTCTGTAAAACCCTCTACATTGTCCTTCCGTGCACGGGGCCTTCCTCTGCGTTTAGGCCTCTTGTCATCATCAGTGTCATCTGTTTCACTCTCTGAACCTGAAGACCTTTGGGGTTTTAGCTTTGAACCAACATCTGAGTCACTGTCGTTTGCTTGGGTCTGAAAGACAGAATGAGTATAAGTTAATATGCAGAGATGTTCACAGCATTTTAAAAGTATTAGGCTGGATAGGCAGTGCTTAACAGATGATGTTCTGAACAGGATTAATCAAGCACAACTGCTCTTCTATTATATACATGCACTTTCTTTCCATACTGCTATTTGTGCTTATATGTGTTAAAAGTCAAATAACTGGCAGAAAGAATTTCACAACTGCAACAAAATGATTAAACATATTTAATTGAATTCCTTTACTCTCTTGGAAATACTCCTTCAGCTTGCATTTTTGCCACAATATTATATCTACAGAGAACTTAGCCTGCAGCAATCAATGTTAGTCAAGTCATACAAGTTATTTCTTAACATTCTTATTCATTAAACAAGTACATACATTTAGACTAAACATCTTTTTTTCTACCGATGTAACAGTAAAGTATGCTAGTCTGTTACTGGGTTATAAAGAACCAAATTTATTTACAGCTGAATTAAACCAGTAGGCCTGTCCAGCCTATATATAGGATATAGTTTAGAAAATAATATACTATGTAAGATATTTCGATAATATCAAGCTTGTGACTACTGCTTAGAACACAAAATGTGAAACTTTAATCCAATATTCTAACCACGTACTGCAAGGTCTTGGCACATCTTTGTTTCACAAATGGTGTTGGAATAATGTGAGATGGAAAAACTAAGTCAACAGTAGGATACATCTGTACATGTTACACATAATATTTATAAATCACTCTATAAATCTGAGTTCATACAGAAGTCCCCACAGGCAGTTTTCTGGTATGTGCTATATTTATAACATTATTCTTGGCAATGTTTTACTACTGCATCTTTAATTGCTGAGGATAATTAATACCCTTTAATTTCCCTGGATTTTATAGAAGTGTTAAATTGGATATAGTTCATTTATGTCACAGGAGGATCACCTTTTTAGTCGAACTTCTGCTTCTTGGCAGCATGTAGATATCTTCCATTTCTTTCTGCTTTTCTTCTTCCTCTACCTTTTTCCTCTGGTCTTCTGGTATTATGTCATCCCAATCCTTTGCAGTCCTCTCCTCCAGTTCACTGCTCTCTTCCATGGTAGAGAAATTTGCAACCTTAAAATACATTCAAATTTTATACTTTCATTATCTGAAATATATGATATAGTTTATTGTCTGTAGTAGGAATAGCCTAATGTGTATACACACTGTTAAGAATGTATGATCAATATCCACAGAGAACCACTTTAAAGAAATACATTCAAATATCTATTCACCCATTGTCATAGCTTGCTAATTAAACCCTGGTTCTTGATTAGCCAGGCACTACTAAAGGGATGATGCTGCCCATCAGGGACAACTGAGAATGGAAGTTCATTCCAATGGTTTTGACATACTTAAACATACTAAAGTGTAATTAATCATTCAAAACAAATCAGTGATATCTTATTACTACAGTTGTACTGAACAAGCAATATAAAAGCCTATTGTGACTGTTTTAATCTCTAATTATTTTTAACCATATGCAAAAAATAAAATAATATAGTCCCTCCCAAAAAAAAAAAAATTACATACCTTAAACTGAGACAACAGTTCATCAGTGGCACTAACTGACTGTTCACTCTCTCTCGTTTCTGCCAGACGTAGAATTTCATCAATATCCATTTCCTGCAAGCCAATTGAATTAGAAAATCTGATATATCAGATAAAGTATATAAAGACTTTTGAATTAGAAAAATATTCTAAGTTATAGGAAGGAAGCTGTACATTTTCCATATAACAATTAAAGGTTTTGGTGATTTGATTTAACTACCAAGGGTTTTCAAAAAGTTTTGAGACTGTAGCTAATAATGGGTATTATAGGTATGTAAATCTTGCAAAGCATACAGGTCTTATAAGGTGTGAAAGATTACTAACTCCAGCACTGACAGTAGGACACATGAGAACTATAGTTAAAAGGGATACTAAGAAAGCTAAAAAGAAGGTGGAGAGAAATATAGCAGGAAAGGTGACACAATGCAGAGATTCTTTCATATTTTAGTAGTAAAAAAAAAACATCAAGGAGAAGGAGAAGTATATTAGGAACCATAAGAGCACACTAAAATATACAGGCACTGAATAGTGAATTCTCTGAATTTGCATTTTCCTGAAGTCTACTCATGTAAAGAACAATAACCTCCTAATAGTAACAGGCACGGACAAGGAGACACTTTGCTATCTGGAAACTGCAGAGGAAGTAGTGTTGAATAGATTCACCAGGACTAGACATGATTCCCCCAAGAGTACTTAAGGAGATTAGCGATTACGTATATAAACCCTTCACACATTTTTTTTGTTTTTGTTTTTAAGTCTTTCTTTAAGTTAGTGGTACTTAAAAGTGCTTCAGACTTAGGAAGAATTTGCTAAAATCAAAGATACAGTGGTCCACCTAGGGTCTACAGTCACTTGTTAGTGTAATGAGTCATTACATTTACCACATTTATTTGACTAAAGGTATTTATGTGATAAACACTAAAATTGTAATTCATTGTTGTGGTTTGCATTTCAAAGCCCTGGATCAGGATCACAATCAAGATCCATATTAACCCCTCAGCCATAAAAACAGTATAACAGCAGATAACATCACCACAGTGATGCAACAGAAGTGGCGCAAGTCACTGGCCAAAAGGAATTAAAGGATTACAGTGGTCACTCTTAAAAGAGAGACAGATGTAGTGACCAATAAAGGTTTGGCTAGGTGCAGAAGTGTTGAACCAGCAAAACAGAGGAGGCTATAACAACAGTCAATTGGGAAGAATAATAAAGAACAGCACTGAAAACATTGTTACTGTAATATAGGGGTTTTCAAGTTTGATCCTGGAAATCTGCAGTACCTGCAGGATTTCCTTGCAAACCAATTTCTTATTTAGAAGCCAATCATTGTCAATTATGGAACATGCTTTTAATTTTATGGCCTGTTAATGCTTTCATTTTGCCATAGCAAAAACATTTCTGTAAGTGTGGATTTCTTTTTTCCAAGTATATCAACAGCATGATTTGTGAACTGGTGCAGATTACAAACTGTCAGTCATTCACATTTTTCACTTCAGTTACTTTCCGCATTTTTAATTAAATCAGGTCCCTCATAATGAGCAAACACAGTTACAGATGAGGTTAAGTTAGATCTTTTTTCTCTAGTTTAGTCCTATGGCTGCAGGTTTTGTTCTAACCAGTTTCACAAGTTCTGTCTAATTTTACCTCTAACTGAACTCATTGTTCAATTAACAAGTCTTTTTTTACATCCTCTACATTCAAAAAGTACAGTAGTGAGATTTACATTTATAGGAAATTGAGAATTTATTTTTTTGTCCTAGTTTTAGCCACTTTGTTTTCTTTAGCCATTTTCCTATTAATACACTTTTTTCTGTGGACTTTGCTCCCTCAATTGTAATCCAACAATAACAATTAATAACAAGCAGAGGAGACACCAAAGCAAATGATACTGCAAGGATGCAGCTACGCCTTTTGCAGAAATTACAGCCTCTAAACGCTTCCTGTAGGTTCCAATGAGAGTCTGGATTGTAGTTGAAGGTATTTTGGACCATTCCTCTTTACAAAACATCTCTAGTTCATTCAGGTTTGATGGCTTCCGAGCATGGACAGCTCTCTTTAACTCACACCACAGATTTTCAATTATATTCAGGTCTGGGGACTGAGATGGCCATTCCAGAACGTTGTACTTGTTCCTCTGCATGAATGCCTTAGTGGATTTTGAGCAGTGTTTCGGGTCATTGTCTTGTTGAAAGATCCAGCCCCGGCGCAGCTTCAGCTTTGTCACTGATTCCTGGACATTGGTCTCCAGAATCTGCTGATACTGAGTGGAATCCATGCGTCCCTCAACTTTGACAAGATTCCCAGTCCCTGCACTGGCCACCCAGCCCCACAGCATGATGGAACCACCACCATATTTTACTGTAGGTAGCAGGTGTTTTTCTTGGAATGCTGTGTTCTTTTTCCTCCATGCATAACGCCCCTTGTTATGCCCAAATAACTCAATTTTAGTTTCATCAGTCCACAGCACCTTATTCCAAAATGAAGCTGGCTTGTCCAAATGTGCTTGAGCATACCTCAAGCGGCTCTGTTTGTGCTGTGGGCGGAGAAAAGGCTTCCTCTGCATCACTCTCGCATACAGCATCTCCTTGTGTAAAGTGCGCCGAATGGTTGAACGATGCACAGTGACTCCATCTGCTGCAAGATGATGTTGTAGGTCTTTGGTGCTGGTCTGTGGGTTGACTCTGACTGTTCTCACCATTCGTCGCTTCTGTCTATCCGAAATCTTTCTTGGTCTGCCACTTCGAGCCTTAACTTGAACTGAGCCTGTGGTCTTCCATTTCCTCAATATGTTCCTAACTGTGGAAACAGACAGCTTAAATCTCTGGGACAGCTTTCTGTATCCTTCCCCTAAACCATGATGGTGAACAATCTTTGTCTTCAGGTCATTTGAGAGTTGTTTTGTGACCCGATGTTGCTACTCTTCAGAGAAAATTAAAGGAGGAGGAAACTTAAAATTGACCCCTTAAATACTCTTTCTCATTATAGGATTCACCTGTGTATGTAGGTCAGGGGTCACTGAGCTTACAAAGCCAATTTGAGTTCCAATAATTAGTTCTAAAAGTTTTGGAATCAATAAAATGACAACAGTGCCCAAATTTATGCACCTGCCTGATTTTGTTTTATTCAATTATTGCACACTTTCTGTAAATCCAATAAACTTCATTTCACTTCTCAAATATCACCGTGTGTGTCTCCTATATGATATATTAAACTGACATTTTTTATCGTAACAACCAACGATTTATACAGGAAAATAATGACTATTAACAAGGTTGCCCAAACGTTTGCATCCCACTATACTTGTAGTTTATTCACCTAAATAAAAGAACAAGCATCTGTGTCTGTCCTGTTTCTGTCCCTATCATTCCAACAGATGGTGCATAACAAACATTAACACTGTAATGTGCCATCAGTTGGGATGACAAATGCAAGTTTTTGTCTATATTAAATATAATTTGGTGTGGGATTTGTAAAAGCGAACATGTATAGTAATGCACTTTACTACTGCAAATGTTTGTGATGTGCCAACTGTTGAAATAGAAAATTCAGCGCATTTTATTACTACATGCATTACAAAATTCATTTCAATTGATGCTACACTGCAAATTTTAATGCTACATTACTTAGATGTCAATCCATTCTAGACATGTGGCACAGCTAGTTAGTAAATAACTGCTTAAATAACTTGAACACTGGGAAAAACAGAATGAAAATTGTTATAATGATGGGTAAAAACTAAGTAAAAAAACACTAAATTACCCCCAAGTAATATTAACAGAATAGTAACAGAAATTAATACATTTAGGGCAGCACAGTGGCCCAGTGGTAGTGCTGCTGCCTTGCAGTTAGGAGACCCAGATTTGCTTCCCAGGTCCTCCCTGCGTGGAGTTTGCAAGTTCTCCTCGAGTCTGCATGCGTTTCCAGGTACTCCGGTTTCCTCCCACAGTCCAAAGACATGCAGATTAAGTGCATTGGCGATTCTAAATTGTCCCTAGTGTGTGCTTGGTGTGTGGGTGATTGTGTGTGCGCGACCTGCGATGGGTTGGCCGGGGTTTGTTTCATGCCTTGCACCCGGTTTTGGCTGGGATTGGCTCCAGCAGACCCCCGTGACCCGTGTAGTTAGGATATAGTGGGTATACCTCGCATATAATATAATGAATGGATGGATGTATAAATTTAGCAAATTCAGTTTTTTAATATAGTAATTTACACCAAAACAAATTGTGAAATAACAGCTTTTTTAATTAAAGTAGTGGTCCAATTAAAAGCAGAACTTGATGGGGATGAAAACTTGTACTTCACAGTAGGCCCAAAGGACTGAACTTTTCAAGTGCTGCGTTAGATGGCTGAGTGATGGTTCCTTTGTTACTTACATCTAATTGTTATTTGGCAGCTGGTTAAAAAAATAATCAATTAAAAACGTGAATGGAGCTGTTTAAGACTAAAAGAGGAAATTAAGGATTCAGAAAACTTAGCAAGTGGGTTAACTAAAATGAAGCACAAAAATATTGCTCAAGTTATAATTGCCTTAGCAGCAATATTAGGGTTTGAGTTAAGAGTGTGCAGGTATCTGTGTGAAAAAAGCAGTAAAGAAAGCGTGCATTATGATTTCCATTTGTTCAGTAATAAAGTCATCAGTTTTACTTGTTCATTAATTTTGTTGGCTCATTCTGAATCTTCTCCACGTGCCTACACAAGGCAAACTTGATGAAGCACTTGTTGCGACTGGAAAGAAAGTTGAATGATGCCCTACATTATGGAGGTTTTAGAGCAGTTCCTCATGGACCTAAGTTAATTGCATATTATGGGATGCAGCCAGATCATAATAAATGAATACCTACATACTGGAGTGGTGTATCTGAGCACTTTAAAAGTCACTCTTTACACCATATGACTCAGGCTTGTGGATGGCCATAATGAAAGATAAACCATCACTAACAGTGTGCAGACATGAGTTGTTGGATCAATTGGGGTTGGAATGAAACATTTTTTAAGTTTTTACCGCTTTTGATGAAATCACCACTCCACTACGAGGGAAGGCTCATTATGTCTGCAATACACTCAAGATATTTTATCAACAAGCATTTCTATTTCAAATCAATGTTGTTTACACATTTAAAAGTTATGAGTACTGTGCTGGCAGCTATACTAATGTTTGTGTTTATAGCAGTTGCCGGTTGTACAATGAATTACCCCATTTTAGCAAAAATTGTTCCATTTGGGGGAAATTTTGTCCTTTACCCATGAATAATTGGACTCTATGTATCAAGAGAGCTATCAGTGCTTAGCATCTGTTTCTGGGCATTGTATCAAAAAACAAAAAAGTACTGGGAGCTGTGAAAATTTCTTATGCA
Source organism: Polypterus senegalus (assembly GCF_016835505.1). NCBI lineage: Eukaryota > Metazoa > Chordata > Cladistia > Polypteriformes > Polypteridae > Polypterus > Polypterus senegalus. The sequence goes on from NC_053165.1 coordinate 118,450,429, forward strand.
ACAGACGTGTGCCATGTGCTACAGCCACACTCAAAAAATGGAATGCCTCTGGACATAAAAAGTGATGTCACATTTTCTTTTGATGCTGATTTTCCTTCCTTAGAAGGCTGGTGGCGTCCTTTAACATCTGCAATAAGATGCTGCAGATGTTCTATCAGACAGTTGTGGCGAACGCTCTCTTCTATGTGGTGGTGAGCTGGGGAGGCAGCATAAAGAAGAGGGGCACCTCACGCCTGAACAAACTGGTGAGGAAGGCAGACTCTATTGTAGGCACGGAGCTGGACACTTTGACGTCTGTGGCAGAGCGACGGGCGCTGAGCAGGCTCCTGTCAATCATGAAGAATCAAATGCATCCACTGAACAGTATCATCACCAGACAGAGGAGAAGCTTCAGCAACAGACTGCTGTCACTGTCCTGCTCCACTGACAGACTGGGGAAATCGTTCCCCCCCACAACATACAACTCTTTAATTGCACAGGTGGGGGTATGCACTGGGGGTGATGGTCTGGGAGGGGGGTGTAAACGGGAACACTACACAAGATTATAGACTGTTATACCTGCCTCACACTTTCCACCTTGCATTTTTTAACTTGCACTGCGCTTTTACTGCTCTTTAATTAATATTGGTTTTATCAGTATGCTGCTGCTGGAGTATGTGAATTTCCCCTTGGGGATTAATAAAGTATCTATCTATCTATCTATTTATCTATCTATCTAATATCTGTCAATCTTACATGGTACAGAAGCAGACTTGCAGTCATCTGAATTCATTTTCTACACTTATTTGATGTACTCTAACACTGCTTTTGTTTGGAAGTGAATTTTGTTTCATAGTGAATTATTTTTTCAGCAGCTGCAGTGTGTGAAGTCAACATGGAAAAAAGTATTATTCTTCTAACTAATCTCTCTTCACATTAATACAGGTCAAAACAACTTCAACTTCAAAACAACTTTCAGTTTAAATGGAGTACATGTTACCTGCGGTTCTGATTCTTCCCCTTCTGGTTCCTTGAATAGGTCTTCTGCACCAAACTTTAAAATTGCTGACAATTCCTCCTTGTTAAATGGATTTGAACTAAAAAAATACAAGATACAAACACACACACACATTTTATGTGATTTAAAACTCCATTAAAAGTGTTTTTGTTTCCATTATGGTCAATATCGAATACTACAAAATGTTTATTTCAGGCGTTCTAGGGAATTTAGTGCCTATACGAACAATGTTGGTTTAAATACTGTTACCAGCTGTTTAAAATTAATAAACTACCACACTATTCCACTGTTATAAAATGTTACTAATGTGTATTTAAATGCAAATGCTTTTGTAATTGAAATTAATAAGTACTTTTATGTTGAATATTGTCAAGAAATATGAATTAAAAACAGTGCAGTTTGTTTTGTAACATAACTAAAAAAAGAAAACCATAGATGCTGCTGAACCCTACAAAAAAACATGTACTATAATTCTATATTCTCACAACAGAGACCATTTACTGCAATTTACCTGACATTTACAGGACATTAAGAAAATAACATCTTTATAAATAATGATACAGAACTTTAAATCAAGGCAAGGTGAACTTTATTACAGGTGCATTATGGTATACCTCCTTGGTATTAACCCCAAAAATAACTTGGGCTGGGAATTCTATGCAATTATTGTTTAACCAGAGTCAAGCCTACCATAAGTAATGATAAGTGTTAAGCCTGATTATCTCTCGGGACAGTATTCTGCTGCCATCTAGTGGATGAAATAACAACATGCTGACAAAAAAAAAATATATATAATATATATACCTGTATATATATATATATATATATATATATACACACACACACACAGGCAGTGCCCCACGAGATAGGGACTGTAGGTTTGTACTTAAGCTGAATTTGTATGTATGTCGGAACAGGTACGTTATTTTAACAAATGCTATTGTTGACTGACTGTAACCAAGTGCCCTGCCTATGAATAAAGGAATTTCGGAGATTAACCCCTCTCTAACCTTTTTATTATTTCTACTTTATTTTCCAATGGTTATGGATTTAATCTTCTTTACTATATCACCAACAACTGCATTGTGTTTCAGAGACATTCTTTAAGGGTGAAGACAAAAGGCTAAGATGAGCTCTTCTGCACAGCACTGTCCACGCTATCACAGCAGGAAGGCACCTCTCAACACGTCTGATGTACTGACAAGAGACAACTTCCTGCCATGTGCGTAACAGTACAAGCAGGCTTGCTATTGAGAATGACTTAGGTTGGCGGCAAGGGGGGGTTCATCATTCGCCCACCACACAGTCACCTCCACTACAGTATGCTGCCTGTACCGCTTGCTGTCAGGAGCCGCCTGAGGGACACTACAGGGTGGGCCATTTATATGGATACACCTTAATAAAATGGGAATGGTTAGTGATATTAATTTCCTGTTTGTGGCACATTAGTATATGTGAGGGGGAAAACTTTTCAAGATGGGTGGTGACCATGGTGGCCATTTTGAAGTCGGACATTTTGGATCCAACTTTTGTTTTTTCAATAGGAAGAGGGTCATGTGACACAACAAACTTATTGGGAATTTCACAAGAAAAACAATGGTGTGCTTGGTTTTAACGTAACTTTATTCTTTCATGAGTTATTTACAAGTTTCTCTTTGTTTACAGCCATTGACATGTCGCAGAGGTTAACACGTGAGGAGCGGATAGAAATTGTGTTGATGTCTGGTGAACGCAGTAACCGGGTCATTGCAGCAGATTTCAATGCAAGACATCCTACGAGACCACCCATCTCCCATGCTACAGTTAGCAAACTGCTTGCTAAGTTTCGTGAAACTGGTTCAGTGTTGGATTTGCCAAAATGTGGACGCATGAAAACTGTCACTAATGAAGAAACATCAGTGGCTGTCCTAGCTTCATTCAGCAAGAGCCCACAGTGTGGCACTCGCCGCAAGTCACTGGAGAGTGGCATTAGTCGAACATCGCTTTGGCGGATATTAGCTACTCAAAAATGGCACCCTTACAAACTCCAGCTACTGCAGCATCTCAATGAGAATGGCCCAGATCGGCGCACTGAATTTGCAGAATGGGCAAAACAAAAATTCGAACAGGACCCTCAGTTTACGCAGAAGATTTTGTTCAGTGATGAGGCAAACTTTTATGTGAATGGTGAAGTTAACAAACAAAACCACCACTACTGGTCTGACACTAACCCACATTGAATAGATCCCTCCAAGACTGTTGGAACAAAAAAATTGATGGTATGGTGTGGTATATGGGGTACAAAGATAGTGGGGCCATTCTTCATCAATGGAAACCTCAAGGCCACTGGATAAGCTACATGATGATGTGTTTCCCTCTTTATGCACTGAAGCTGGCACGTTCCCTGAGTTTTTCCAGCAAGATGGTGCACCACCACATTATGGGTGTCAGGTCCGAGCATTCCTAGATGAACAGTTTCCTGGAAAGTGGATTGGTCGTCGGGCCAGTTGAATGGCCCCCAAGGTCTCCCGATCTGACCCCCTTAGACTTTTATCTTTGGGGTCATCTGAAGGCAATTGTCTATGCTGTGAAGATACAAGATGTGCAGCACCTGAAACTATGGATACTGGAAGCCTGTGCTAGCATTTCTCCTGCGGTGTTGCTATCAGTGTGTGAAGAGTGGGAGAAGAGGGTTGCATTGACAATCCAATACAATGGGCAGCACAATGAACACATTTTATAAGTGGTCAGAAACGTGTAAATAACTCATGCTTGCAGCAACCCCAGGCCAAAGACGACGGAGTGGCAGTTACTGAGGCACATACGTCACAGCTGTGGCTTCGTTCATATATACAGGGTGGTCCTGATCTAATTATGCAGATCTAGATCGTTTGAATGACTTTGATTTATGAAGGGGCGATTTCAGTTCAGCGCGAAGGCTATTCTTCATGTCGTCAAGTTCGCACACTCCTCGATGATCCGGGATTTTTCTGGTGATTTTCTATGTAATAAAATTAATAATTTATAGTGTAATGAAAACTGCATAATTAGATCTGGTCCACCCTATATATATATATATAGTGGAGGACTGCCGGCTTCCCATGCCGGTCCGCACCCCCAGGCCGCCAGGAGGAGCTCTCCCGACAGCAGGATCGTGCCCCGAGGTCCAGCAGGGCCTTATGGACTTTGTAGTGCTGGATACCTTGGGGACCACCAGGAGTCGCTGTGGGGGGGCTTATTGGCCCTGTGATGCCGTATGACCCGGGAGTACGTCACGGTCACATGACGGGAAGAAATGTCGTGCTCCCGGGTTGAATAAAAGGACTGATTGCCCAGACCCGGAAGGAATAAGGAACTATGGACTGATGGGACAGAAACACCCCCGGGTCAGGGGCTATAAAAGGACAGTGCCTCAGTCCAGACACTGAGCTGAGCTGGGAGGTAGAGGAGCAAGTGTCTCGGCGAGGAGGAGTGTTTATTGTGTTGGAGTTTGTTTAAAATAGTTTATTAGTAGTGTGGAAGGTGCTTTGTGCATGGTGAAAAACAATAAAAGGTCTTGGACTTTTACCTCGTGTTTGGAGTCATCCCTGAGGGATCAAGGGAGCACTAGCGCCCCCTACTGCCACAGTATATATATATATATATATATATATATATATATATATATATATATATATATATATATATATATATATATATATAGCAAAATACCCGCGCTTCGCAGCGGCAAAGTACTGCCTTAAAATTTTTATTAAGAAGGTTTTATTAATTAAACCTTTTTAAACTGAGGGAAAATATACCAATAATTATTTGTTATTTGATCTCTTTGTATACCACATTGTGAGTTTGGCCCTCCGGTTGTAATATGACCAAGCTGTGCGCTGAGCTTACTCTTGAGCATGCAACGTACAGTTGACCATGTGAACATTAATCTTGTTTCAAATCTCACAGCTTGGATTGCTGCTGTCATAATCGGTTTGAGTTTCATGGTTTGTTTCAATTACAACAGTATTTGTAGGACTTGTGTTGAAGAGACATTCGGCATCTGTCAAGCGTTGTAAGTATACAACCGGTTTCATCGATAACTTTACATCCAGCTTTTGAGAGTTTAAACATTCATAAACATCAAAGTGTCCACTACTGAAATCGTCACCTGTCAATCTAAAATGTTTAAGAGGTAGTGGCGGTTGTCAAAAGGCGTAAAATATTTGTCCATTTCGATACACTTGAAAGCGACAACCGAACAATTCACCGGCTGCCATCAACTCACATCCAGATGCATAGGTGAAGGGCTTAAGCATTTCACTCTTCTAGTGCTTCTGTGTAGAATAATTATCTCCTGTACCGTCATCAGTCCACACCTTGAACCTGTCCCAGTCATTCAATACATAAGACACAATGTTCCTCCGGATATCAAGAGTGAGCCTGATATGGCCGTGCAATATGTAACAAAGAGAATGGAAAAGGTAGGTGCCATCTCCGGGCATGGAAACCACTCGGTAAGTGACAGTTCTTTGATCGATGGTGATCACCTCGATAGACATGTTAATGGGGGTATGGTTGGAATGATAAAGGAAATGGGTACCTGAACAATGTAAAGTAAGTCTAAAATACCTAAACAATAACTATAATCGTAATAAACAAACAATAAAACAGCGGAGGAGCCGTGGATTAAATAAAAAGGCTGTAGTTATCAGCAAGGAGATGTGTATCCCGTGACAAAGCAAGGAAGGGAATGTAGAGACTGGAGCGACGGACGGCCTTATATAGGCAGGCAGCCAACAACGTGGGAGGCGTTGGGATGGGGGACCCAACGCTGCCTCACACGGTGACCGAGCTGCAAGCTATGGACGTATATATGTAAGTAGGATTCAGTTAGCGTTGGGAACCCACGTACCAAATTTCTTGAAGATGGGCCCATAAGTAACAAAGACCATTGAAAAGTTCAATATGGCGGCCGACAGTGGCATCATACCACCGAAATAAGTACCAAATTTCAGCCTTCTACCTACATGGGAAGTTCGAGAATTAGTGACGTTGGGAAGTTCAATATGGTGGCTGACAGTGGCGTCATACCACCGAAATAAGTACGTAGATTGGTTTCGGTTAGAGCAGGGAAGCTGCCTACCAAATTTAGTGAAGATGGGGCCATGAATAAGAAAGTTCAACATGGCGGACATTGTTGACCGTTATGACCATAACGCGTAGAATTTCAAAATGAAACCTGCTTAACTTTTGTAAGTAAGCTGTAAGGAATAAGCCTGCCAAATTTCAGCCTTCTACCTACCCGGGATGTTGGAGAATTAGTGACATTGGACACTTCAATATGGCGGCCAACAGTGGCATCATATCACTGAAATAAGTACGTACATCGGTTTTGGTTAGCGCAGGGAAGCCACCTACCAAATTTCGTAAAGATGGGGCCATAAATAAGAAAGTTCAACATGGCGGATGTTGTTGACCGTTATGACCGTTACGCGTAGAATTTCGAAATGAAACCTGCTTAACTTTTGTAAGTAAGCTGTAAGGAATGAGCCTGCCAAACTTCAGCCTTCTATCTACACGGGAAATTGGAGAATTAGTGACGTTGGAAAGTTCAATATGGTGGCCGACAGTGGCATCATACCACCGAAATAAGTACGTACAGTGGAACCTCGGTTTACGAGTAACTTGGTTTATGAGTGTTTTGCAAGACGAGCAAAATTTTTAATAAATTTTGACTTGATAAACGAGCGATGTCTTGCAATACGAGCAGTATGGATACACTTTGTCTGCTGAGCGTCATGTGATCACAACTGAGCTGATGGTTCTTCTCTCTCTCTCCTTATCTCGCTCGCTTGCCCAGCACCTCTCTCTCTCCTTATCTTGCTTGCTCGCCAAGCACGTCTCTCTGTTTACAGCGCGTCTCTCTCTCTCTCTCCTTATCTCGCTTGCTCGGACAGCGCGTCTCTCTGTTTACAGCGCCTCTCTCTCTCTCTCCTTATCTTGCTCGCCCAGCGCGTCTCTGTTTACAGCGCATCTCTCTCTCCTTATCTCGCTCGCCCAGCACGTCTCTCTGTTTACTACAGCATTGTGACTGTGTGTGTGTGCGCTGTGAAGCGCGAGTCCCCATCTTGCTCCCCAAAACACGAAGCTGAGTCTCAGTACTTTAACTATAGTTTTATTCAGCTTGAAACAGCAACAGCGCTGTTATTTATTGCAGCGGGATCTTTATAATGTTCCTTGTATGACCCATTGACAACAGGCGCTTATAGCATGTCTGCGATCTTTTTGGATGCGCTTATACGGCGAACTGCTACAGCGCTGGGAGACTGCGATTGCTTTGGGACACTCTTCCGCGTGTCTTCCTGTTGGGTGGAATCCCAAATGAGTTTAGAAACTCACACCAGCCATGATTCTTTTTAAAGGTAAAGTGCAGGTTAATTTGTATTATGTATGTTACTTTATATTTTGTCTTAATCATTTTTATATGAATAGTTTTGGGTTGTGGAACGAATCATCTGTGTTTCCATTATTTTCTTATGGGGAAATTTGCTTTGATATACGAGTGTTTTGGATTGCGAGCATGTTTTAACGAATTATGCTCACAAACCGAGGTTCCACTGTACATTGGTTTTGGTTAGCGCAGGGAAGCCACCTACCAAATTTTGTGAAGATGGGGTCAGCCTTCTACCTACACGGGTCGTTGGAAAGTTCTATATATATATATACTTAGCAAAAAAAGAAACGTCCCTTTTTCAGGACTGTGTATTTCAACAATAATGTTTTAAAAATCCAAATAACTTTACAGATCTTCATTGTAAAGGGTTTAAACAATGTTTTCCATGCATGTTCAATTAACTATAATCAATTAATTAACATGCACCTGTGGAATGGTCGTTAAGACCATATATATACTCAGCAAAAAAAGAAACGTCCCTTTTTCAGGACTGTGTATTTCAACAATAATGTTTTAAAAATCCAAATAACTTTACAGATCTTCATTGTAAAGGGTTTAAACAATGTTTTCCATGCATGTTCAATTAACCATAATCAATTAACTAACATGCACCTGTGGAATCATCGTTAAGACCTTAACAGCTTACAGAAAGTAGGCATTTAAGGTCACAGTTCTAAAAACGCAGGACACTAAAGAGACTTGTCTACCGACTGTGAAAAACACCCAAAGAAAGATGCCCAGGGTCCCTGCACATCTGCGTGAACGTGCATTAGGCATGCTGCTTCACTTTAGTGATTTTGAGCCCTTATTGCTTAATTTTGTCTTAAACAGCTATTTTAATTGCTCCTTATTATCAATAACATGCAAATGACAAGAGAGAGCAGCATTTCTCCATTTAGCTTATTTACATTTACACCTGTGTGTATTTATCTGCACTATTGGGTTTAATTAAATACTTGGAAGAAAAATGAAGAGAAAAAAGTGAAGGACTGAGAATTACTTGTCCATTTTAGCCTTCAAATCATTTGCATGATAGAAAGGGAATGAAAATCTAGGATATGAGAATGACCTGACATAGCAGAGTTAATTTAATTTTATAGCTTGTTAGTGCTTTATTGGCAAGAATTGCTTTATAATTAAGCAACCAGGTCAGAACAAAAACCTGCTGCCACTGCGGCTCTCCAGGACTGGGATTGAGGACCCCTGGGCTAGGGCAATCAATTGCCATGTCCGCACTGTGAGACGCCTAAGACAGCGCTACAGGGAGACAGGAAGGACAGCTGATCATTCTCGCAGTGAAAGACCACGTGTAACAACACCTGCACAGGATCGGTACATCCGAATATCACACCTGCGTGACAGGTACAGGATGGCCACAACAACTGCCCGAGTCACACCAGGAACACACAATCCCTCCATCAGTGCTCAGACTGTCCGCAATAGGCTGAGAGAGGCTGGACTGAGGGCTTGTAGGCCTGTTGTAAGGCAGGTCCTTACCAGACATCACCAGCAACGCCGCCTATGGACACAAACCCACCTTCGCTGGACCAGACAGGAGTGGCAAAAAGTGCTCTTCACTGATGAGTCACGGTTTGTCTCACCAGGGGTGATGGACGGATTTGTGTTTATCGTCGAAGTAATGAGCGTTACACCGAGGCCTGTACCCTGGAGCAGGATCGATTTGGATCGATGGCTAGGGCCATTCCCCCCAGAAATGTCCAGAAACTTGCAGGTGCCTTGGTGGAAGAGTGGGGTAACATCTCACAGCAAGAACTGACAAATCTGGTCCAGTCCATGAGGTGGAGATGCACTGTAGTACTTCAAGCAGCTGGTGGCCACACCAGATACTGACTGGTACTTTTGATTTTGAGCCTCCCTTTATTCAGGGACACATTGTGAAACATTTTTAGTTTATGTCTTATGGTGTTGACTCTTTTAGTGTTCATACAAATATTTACACATTAAGTTTACTGAAAGTAAAAACAGTTGAAAGTCAGAGGACGTTTCTTTTTTTGCTGAGTATATATCTATACTAATAAAAGGCAAAGCCCTCACTGACTCACACACTGTCTGACTGACTGACTGACTCACTCATCACTAATTCTCCAACTTCCCGTGTAGGTAGAAGGCTGAAATTTGGCAGGCTCATTCCTTACAGCTTACTTACAAAAGTTGGGCAGGTTTCATTTCGAAATTATACATGTAATTATCATAACTGGAACCTATTTTTCTCCATATACCATAATGGACTTTAGCTCGATGGCCATGGGGGGCGGAGCTGTGTCTCACATTATCACGCCTCCCACGTAATGACATCAACTGACTGTGAACGCAGTACGTAGAAAAGAAGGAAGAGCTCCCAAAGAGCGCTGAACAAAAACGCATACAAGCTTATTCCTAAGTGCAGCAACTGCGGAAACAAAGCACGGTGTAAACTGTAAGTTTAAATGAAGTTTATGGACACGCTCCCGCTGTCGTTTGTCATTCCTTTGTCGAATACTTTATTCGCGAGATACAAGTTTAATGAGAAGACACGAGGTATAAACAAGACTTTAGATCACTTTGTAACGGAGTTAAAATTGCTGTAGCGAGAAACTTTTAAGTGCCGGGTCTTAGCTAACATTGAATGAAGCAGTGGACATCGCAAAATCACAGAAGAGAGCAGCTCACGTGAACTAACTAAACGCAGTATGAGTGATCACTTCCATGCATCAAACCTGTTCAAAAAACGCATTACACAATTGACAAGGTAGGAAAAGAATATGCTCCGAGCTGAGCTCCACGGCTAACGCGGTCTTGCGTAGGCAACTTTGTCACCAAATACTCACAGAAAAACCCTCAAGTTAATACACACACTGTCTCTAGAGTTTCTCCACACTCAATTTATTCCTCGCATGCCCGTTATACCCTCTGATCTCCCATTTCAATTCAGATGCCTCAAATTTCGCGATGACAAGTAATAAGTCTCAGGGACAGACGCTACAAAAAGTTTGCCATTGATTTCAGGCAAGATTGCTTTTCTCCTGGACAACTATACGTTGCATTCTCAAGAGTGAGCTCGCACAGCTTCGTCATATTATAACCGGACTGCTGAACTGATAATATGCTATATAAAGAGAACTATAACAATCGTAATAAATGAACAATAAAACAGCGAAGAACCCGTGGATTAAATAAAAAAGCAGCTTTCTTGGCGAAACAAGGGAAAACGATGGCCTTATATGTCGTTCGTTTATAAAACTGCGGAGAAGCTGTGTAAAGGCTGCTTCACAAAAAACCAGCGGAGCACCTTATATGAGCAGGCAGTCAGCTAAAGAGGGGAATCAATAAATAACTATAATCGTAATAAATGAACAAAAAATAGTGTGCAAGCCGCGGATTAAATAGAGATGGGTACCTAAACAGTACAGTTAGTCTCAAATAGCTACACAATAACAATAGCAATCAACTTAAACGAATAAAACAGTACAGAACCGCAAAGCAAGGAGAAATGATGGCCTCATATGGCGTTCGTTTATAAAGCAGCGGAGATGCAGTGTGAAGGCAGCTACACAAAAAAACAGCAGAGCGCCACACTCTGAATGTTTTCCTAACATCACCGTTATACCCTCTGATCTCCCATTTCAATTCAAATGCCTCCAATTTCCAGTAAGGCTCCGATTCGCGATGACAATTAATAAGTCTCAGGGACAGACACTACAAAAGGTTGCCATTGATTTGAGGCAACAATGCTTTTCTCCTGGACAACTATACGTTGCATTCTCAAAAATAAGCTCAGTGCACAGCTTGGTCATATTACATCCAGAGTGCTGAACTGACAACGTGGTATACAAAGGTCGCTGCGAAGCGCGGGGATTTTGCTATATACAGTATATAAATATATGTAGATATGTGCATATATATATATATATATATATATATATATATATATATATATATATATATATATATGTATGTGTGTGTATATATATGTAGATCTGTATATATATGTTTATATATGCGTCTGTGTATATATATATATATGTGTGTATATATATATGTATATGTGTGTGTGTATGTGTGTATATGTATGTGTATATATATATATATATATATAGATATGTATATTTATATGTAGATATGTATATATATGTATATATGTAAATATGTATATATGTGTGTGTGTATATATATATATAGATATATATGACAGCAACACTCATAGCAGTGACAAAACAATCACATTGACAATCATGTTACATTATTTTTAAAATGTTTCCTTTTCTTTTTCATAACTTCTTTAACACACTACTTCTCCAGGGCGAAGCGTGGGTATTTTGCTAGTATATATATATACTGTATATATATATATACACATATACACACACACACACACACAAGAGAGACGATCATTAGGAAAACTGCATCGAAAGTGCCTATGTAGAAAAGTGATATAATTTGTGTATGAAGTTCTTAATAAATAGAGTTAAAACAAGTGCAGAAACTTTTAAAACATCCCTTGTATATATACAAGGAAGGACCCAAAAATAATAAGAAATTTATAAAAAAATACTGTATATTTCCCTGAACATTTAAAAAATTTAATCACCCTCAAAATACTCTCCCTGAGACAAAATACACTTGTCCCCTGTTAATATAATATTATTTTCAAGATTCTGTTATTAGTATTTGCAGTTCTTCATAGCGTCATATCCTGCTTCATAGCTTTCGGTTCTGCTACATATTTATATAACTGCTCGTAATCTGAGAACTTCTTATTCAAATTTTTTGGTTACACCCTCTGCTCATTTATCTACTGTGGGGTCTAGATTCTTTAGCTTTCTTGCTCCTTGCCTCTGGAACTTCCTTCCTCAAGATATCCATAGCATTGATTCAATTCCTATCTTCAAATCCTGACTTAAATTATCTTTTTAAACTGTTCTACTCCCCTTGCCTTGAAAGGCACCTTTAAATAAATAAATATTATTACTATTATTATAATTAGCATTTATACAATGAAATATGCAAAATATATTAAGAATTTTAAACACAAAATAATTCCAAAAACAGCTAGAGATCTTACTTTGAATTTCCTGAGTTGTTATCCAGAACAGTGCGACCAGTTGTGTCCATTCTTTGGATAACAAGGTGATCTAAAACCATCTTTTTCTTGGCTCGTTCAATAATATCTTCTTCTACTGTTCCCTTTGTAACCAATCGGTATATATTGACCTTAAAAAAATTTGATGAAATGTTCCTTATTGTGTTGATACACAATATTTTCATGTTAAAAAATAACACAGGCATTTTATTTTCATATTATTATTGCATATTATGATTTTTTTCAAGAGAATTTCCAAGTGCAAGCTTACTAATGGAAGAAGTTAAAAACTACAGTGAAGTAAGTGAAAATATCTGTTACTTCTTGACAAATACAATAGTGACAGAAGGCAAAAGCTCAACATAATGTACTGCAAAAATTACGACCAAACTGCACCTTTTGAGCCCAAGTATAAAGAAGTCAGACAAGCATTCGATGAATCGAGGACACAGAAACAAAAAAATCAAATACCCAGCAAAACGGGGAGAAAATGTCAAAATCTTCCACACATTCAAGGAGACAAATGATCTGAAAGGAGTGACAGTTAAAAAAAAAGTTTTCTAAATTATTCTTCACTGACCTGTTTTACAAGGAATGTTAAAACGATGTAAATGCTTTTATTATAAAGCCTTAAAAATTAAAGTTATTAGGATAGGGGGATTGCTAACTGTCACTCTAACCAAGATGAAAATTATCAAGTTCTTTGTAAAAAGTGAATGCTAATGGAGAGTTGTATGAGACTGGCAAAATCCATCAAAGAAAATATGACTCGGCAACTAATAATAAGAGCTTGCCCAAGTTATAGTGTGACTGGGCAGTAACAAGGATAGAGTTTGCTGTTTGGGCTCAAAAAGCAGGTAGAACTACTAATTATTGTAAGGAGACCAGGGTTCTCAGCCCAGGTCCTCCCGGCCTGGAGTATGTATGTTCTTCCTGTGTCTGTGTGGGTTTCCTCCCATAGATTCCAGGCCCCTCAATACTACTCTTATTAAGCAAGGTTCAGAAAATGGTATGGTGTGGAGTCACAAAACATTTACACTCTTTTGTGTAGCACAGAATGTATGCCAAATGCAATACATAATTATGATCATTACATTTATTTGTAGTCAACAAGCTGATATTTACCATAAGTAGGATTATCTTGATACTGAAATGTACAAAATAAGATACTTTGAATATCTCAAAAGTGAAGGTGTTAAAAAAAAAAAAAGTTTAATTTACTATATAAAGATAACAAGGTTGTTGTTGAGGACATGCACTTGTTCAAAAGCTTCTGAGAATGTCATATCTAAACTCAATAAAATGCCAAAATGAATAATGCTCAGTCCTCTATAAACATAAACAAGTTAAAATATTATATCAATGAAAACAATATTTTTCTTGAGGTACTAAATGTACCACCTTCTTATGGTTCATTATAGAGGTGAGCTGTGTGTTATTAAGCAACACTGCATGACTAATCTCTCAGAGATCTTCATGATAAGAGGTACAAGTGCCACTGGTCTGTAGCTATTAGGTGAAGAGACACCGATCTTCTTTGGAACAAGAACAATGCAGGATGTTTTCCACAGCAGTGGCCCTTTCTGTAGCCTTTGGGACAGATTGAACAGGTGACAGAGGACACTACAAAGTTGGTCAGCACCGGCCTTAAGAACTTGAAGGCTGACTCCATCTAGTTCTACTGCTTTTCCTGTGTGTAGCTTCCTCAGTTATCTTGTTACTTGGTCTTCAGTTATGGACAGTCCACACTGATTGTCAGAGGTGGACATGTCACTAGCCATTCCAGTTCACATGATAAGAATTGTTAATGTAGCAGGAACTGGGTGGAGGAGAATGGTCATTGGAAGAAGGTGGAAGTGGGAGAGAAAATTTAATCAAAAAATTGTTTCAGGGCGTTAGCTTTGTCCACATCCCCTTCTAGGACCTGAGCCCTGGATTGCTCGAGTCCAGAAATTATACTCAGTCCATTCCAGACATCCTTCATGTTATTCTGAGTAAGCTTGTTTTCTATATTAGCTTTGCAAGTTTCCTTTCCTTCACTTAGCTTTGTCTTTAGCATATGATCTATGTCCTTCAGAGCCACTTTACCACTGGATTTGAATGCCTTCTTTTTCTCATTCAGGAAACCTCTTAGTTCCTTAATAATCCAGAGCTTGTTTTTGGAAAGCAATGCCCTACCTTTGTGGGCACCACTGTGTCAATACAGAAGTTAATACAGTCTGTGATGCAGTGACAGAATTACTTAATATTGCCATAAAAACCTTTAAAAAAAAGGGCAAATGTCCAGCCAATGTCATAGCTAGTTATTAACAATAACCAGGTTTCCATCAAAGGAGTTTTTGCGAAAAAATATTTAGCGCTTCAAATTTATTTACCGATATAGCTGATGGAAATGCTAATTATCGATAAAATGTTGTACATGTCGACATAATATTTTTCCGTTTAACTTTAGCGCATCAATTCCATATCGATACTTCAGATGTCGCCAAAACTACATTGGAAACACTTTTTGTAGGAAAAAAGGGCTTTAACGCAAATAAATGTGTCACATGATACATTTTCATCACGTGCAATCAAAACGAGAATGGCGGAGCGGTTCGCATGGTCTGATGAAGAGACTCGTTATTTCTCGTGATGAGCCAATGCAGTAGCGGATAGGCTGGGTCTCCTGCTACTAAAAGGGGTACCTGAACTCCCTCCACATCAACTGTAGCCTGGGGGTGACTCTCAGAATGTCTAAATAATACAAAAACCGCAAAGGTAATTTACTGTGCCATTCAAAATATTTAAATAAACCGTGTGTTTCATTGTCTAAACATTTTATTCTTATTATTAAATGGCAGATGTTTTAGCATATATGAGAAATTCTCTCATTAATATTAACTTTAGTATTTTTTGATTAAACTTCGTTATTTTGTATTAATTCAAATTTCAGTTTTAATTAAAAACCTTAAGGTAAGCAGGTTACAGTACTAATTCAGTTGTTATCGCACTGAGAAGGGATGTTGAAAGGTAGGCTCACCTGTACAGATCCGATGCTGCAAACACAGCTGCATCATGGGCACTTCCAGGAGTGCCAACGCAAAATGTCTCGTATCATGCACCTGTCATCAACAAGGGCCTGGAGAACAATAGATGTCCACCCTTTGCGATTAATGTAATTGTGGTAGCCTTCCGTCAGGGAAAAATCGCCACATGTGCGCCATCAGGCGCACCGTAAATCTGTGGCACAAGATGCACCAAGGAATTGCGGTATGCAATTTCATTGGCCTCTGCTACAGTCGGAAGTCCACAGCATATACACATCGATGGACGGTAGTTTTACTAACCCCGAAAGTTTCTCCAACTACTCTATACGCGGCGCAGATTGCCAGCTTGTAAAGGGCGATGGCAATCCGCTTTTGGGTTGGAACCGGTGGTCAGTGGTAACCTGTGATGGGCGCAACATCAGGACTGATAATTCCACACAACCTCTCAAACGTCGGCCATGTCATTCTAAAATGTTGCAGCCAGAGATTTTCTGTGAAGTGTCTCTCCACCACCTCCTCCCAGAAGGTCTTATTCCGTCGTCTCTCCCATACCCGTAGGTTTCATCGCACTAGGGTACTTTCTTCTAGCTCTAGGGCTATCAGACAAGCAACTGCTTCATTCTGCTGTCATCTTCAGATATTATGTACAATTCCAATTATTTGTGAAACTGAAATAACAGTAAGCTGGCAAATTTCAAAAAACTGTCTGAATAATCTCTCCATTTCTTTGTTTAGTGGAGGGGGTGTAACGTGGAAAACAAAAGGTAGATAATTTGCGACATACACAAAATTATGTATAGAAACAGCTCAAGGGCAGATTTTTTTTCGCAATACAACAAAACTTATGCGACAGTTCGTTTTGGGGGATGACGTCATCACTCACACCATTTTATCGATAAAAAGCCAGCTGGATGGAGACAGCAAATTTCACACATTTTTTTACGTATATTCTGTTTGTCGATAACAAAACGTCGCAAAAAACTGGATGGAAACTTGGCTAATGACTGTTTTTTAAAACAATAGTGAACTATGGTTCATGCACAAACAAGAATTTAAAACTGATAGTGCTAGCTCATAAACATTTCTGCATTAACTCATTCCACTACTCCTGTGAACTGTCTTATTACCCTAAAGTTTTAAAATTAATAAACACCAGGTTTAGTTACTTGTTGAAGCAAAACAATGCTAATGTCATTATTGGACATTTTATGGTTGCTTCAGTTTAGCTTTGGGCATTAGAATTGGACATTGGCCCAACAACACATATTTATCAGTAAAACAGTTCTTGTTTAGTGATGTAGAAATTGAAGTTGTCACCAGTCTGTTCAAATTCTTTGTAAAGGTTTACATGTCAATTTTAGGGACTTTGCAAAGTTTGTTGTGTTAGCAGATTTGCTTGGCACTTATTTGAAGAATCTTTGCCATGTAAGCTTCTTATGCTCATTTGCCTTAAGGTCAAAGTATTTTCATACAGCATTTCTACTGCTGCACTTTTTGGCTGCAGGTGCCATTTCCAACATGCTAATTAAGAGGAGGCAAATCTGCTACTCTGTTTTGGGATTGGTGTACATGTGGTACGGTATCATATTAAAGTAAACAACAAGTAGGTTGGCGCATTTGACAAAGACAGAATTTATATAATGGAAAACAAGCACTGAAACCTTTCCAAAATTTCAGAATCAATATGTATTGTAAAACATGGTTATTTTTGTCAACACTAACTTTAAATTATTAAAGTTAACTAAATACTTCACCTAAGTTTTATTGTACAAAATTCCCTACTTTATGCTAAACCTAGGCAAGACACGCCCCACAAGACTATTGTACATGCACAGCGTTTTGTTCCTGAATTGCAACGTGCTCACAGTCTCTACCTGCTTGTTTGCGTTTTTCCAAGTTACAGTTTGCTGTTACCTTTTGTAACTGTGCATTGTGTGTTACTGACAAAATACCACACATACACTTACGTATGTAAATCTATCAAAGTACTTGAAGCAAGCTGGAAAAGGGTGCTATCTACTCTCTGGTGTAGCTGTAGTTCTTTCTAACCAAAGAATTAGACCAGCAAGTGTATAATCAGCACAGTAACGTACAACTGTCCCTTACAGTTATGCCATGGCTTTTTATTAAATAAACATGATTGTGCCTTAATGTTTTCAGCATAAATCTACAATAAAGTCAGCATACATTTCAGACATAAATACTGCACATACAAGTACAGTATTTATACGAAAATGGTTTAATGGTTAGCAAACACAAATGCATGTGCACATACACGCCCACATTAATGATTAACAGATAAAACTTGCAAAGCTACAAACAGTCACTGATACAATTAAGGCTCCTACCTGTTTTTTCTGACCAATCCTGTGAGCTCTGGCTTGAGCTTGTAAGTCATTTTGGGGATTCCAGTCAGAGTCAAATATAACTACTGTGTCAGCAGAAGCCAAGTTGATTCCCAAACCTCCGGCCCGTGTAGAAAGCAGGAAGCAGAAATCCTAACAAAACAAATAAACATCAACATTAAATAGGATCTAACCAAGATCTGTGGGATCATATTGTTGAAAGGAACATAGGAGAAGAGTCAAATACAAGAATACACAGTATTGTGAAAAATTACAAAGATGATCATTGAGAATTGGAGGAAATATGGTTCCAGTAGAACACTGCAAATATCAACTTGTACCTCCATAATTGGTGACTAGGTAAAGAGATAGTTCAAACTAGGGGCTATCAAAATCTAACAGTAATTTAAGGGAGGAGTGTAGGAGTGTATGGTGGTCGCTACCTACTGCATGTTACAATAATCTCAACATTTTGGCAACAAATCTATAATAAAGGGAGATGATGGAGATAAAAAAAGCAATTACTTGCAATAATCATCGTACAAATTGTTCAAGAAAGCAAATTAATTTTCTAAAAGCTATGGGGAAAAATGCCATATGGTGCAGACACCCAAGCAGAACCTTCTATCAATGCAAGTTGAACAACAGCCCAATACAGCTCATCACCCAGAGAACAAAGTACTACGAAGTATGGTAGGTAGTATCACACTAATGGGATAATTCATATTGGCATGGACAGCTCACTAGTCAGAAGGGAGATGTGAATACCAATATATATTAAGGTACTTTGTTGAAACACCTGCTACCCTCAGCTATAAAGCATAAAGGATTTCACTTTTAAACACAGAAACAAATCAAAAGTATCAAATGACTCAATCAAAAAATACCCCAAAGAGTAAAAAGTACACAAAACAAATCTTAAGGGTTAACCAGGTTAGCAGAAATGGAAGCATTAAATCTATCAATTTCTTTTTAATTGTGTTTGTCTTATTATAAAGTGCGTGCCTTAATGACTCAAAACTACACAATGCATGATTACTGTATGCAGTTACTTTTACATTTCATAAAACAAACACATATATAAAACATGAAGTGAAAGAAAATATTTAACAAGAGCAGCCACTGTAGGACAAAGTGAACCCTGCCCCACTTTGTTTTTTGAGGTCTTCCCTTTAGGAAAAAAACAGACTTAAATAGAGATGGAGGGAGCCACTTCCTCCTTCCTCACCACCATTCCAGACTGAAGTATTTCATAGCTGAGCCATATCATTAGGCAATAAAAATACTTAACATTTTTACACTTGTAATTGTAAACAGAAGCCTTTTAACTCTGTTGAACAAAATAATGCATCTATTAACTGGCACTGGATGTGTAACTAGAAAGCATCTTCATCTAATCACAAGATTCCAAAGGTGCATGCACCTCTTCTGTCACTTTTAAAGCAGTAAGCTGTCATACTCTCTTGGGAGGGAAAAGAAAGTTTCTTTGGGCCTAGAAGCTGCCCTCTGAAGAGCCTTGGAGTTGGACGTCCAGAACTAGCTCAAAGAATTTCAGTAGCCACATATTCTTGTATCAGAAAAGATTATGATTATTTTCTTCAAGGTGGCAGAAGACACAGCAAAAAGTCTGAGGAAGGTGAACTGAGGTATAGAACACTTCATTATAGACACAAAAGACCATGCTGCAAAGGCATGCACTCCACCAAAAGTGAAGCGCTCCTCTTAAATCTGAAGGAACTACATGCAACACATTCTGTATCATCCTTCAAGGCCAGGTCTTATGAAACTGTTTACCAGTGCCAAGATAAATAACAACTCTAAATAGCTAAAAACGCTTACTCCAGTTTAATTGCTTTTTTTTGGAAGATGATAATATTCCACACAATCAAATCTAACTTATACAATGAAGAAAATAACATTACATACAAAAAAATCGTGCTTAACAAAACAAAATTGAACCCCCACCTGAGAAAAATAAGAGCAAAAATGGAAATTTAAAAACAACAAAGAAGGGAGAATGTCCTTTTCCCCAATATAAATGCTTACACTGAAATTTTGTTGTCATATTTTAAAAAAGTTTTGAATGTATTCTCTAACCGCAAAATCAGTTACTCACTGCTGTCTGACAAGCATTCAAAGGCATTTAACCAAAATTATGTTAATTTGATGCATGCTCAAAACATGTGGCCAGTGAAGCTGGAGCTAGATTGCAATGTTCGCAGGCTGGATCTTGTCTTGTATATATTTTAGACAGTTTTAAACAAGATAAATGAGACTGATGAAAGATTTTAAGTTGAATGATTGAATGCTAAGTGCATAGAGCTCTAGTGTACACATTGTAGCCTACCAATTCTTTTATGAGATATTAAGTGAAAGATTCTTTCTCCACCATACCCTAGCATCTTTGAAAGGAAGAGACTTTAATACTTTTTGTATATTGTTGAGATATATTTGAGTTTTTATGATCGATAGGTATTTCTTCTGTAATAAAAATGGGTATGAGGTGTGGAAAATTGGGAATTGTGTGCTGGAAAGTTACATTTGAAACATAAGATCATTAGATGCAAAAAAAAAATATCTATATACAATTCTCCAAGTGTTTTAACACCAGATGTTTACCAAAAATTAAATCATGTGTAGATTTGAAAGGGTAGAAAGATGTGATAAAAGCTTCTCTGCCTTGAAGTGCATGCTGCATTAGTTCCATATTCTGAGCGATTGATGGACAATCGGATTATTGGTATACTTGAAATATATTGATAATCTGTATTTACTGCGGCAAAAACAGGGATTCTTACTTGATTATTACTGTGTAACAAGCTCATGATTAACTGTCAGATACAAAAACAGGGATTC
Source organism: Polypterus senegalus (assembly GCF_016835505.1). Lineage (NCBI taxonomy): Eukaryota > Metazoa > Chordata > Cladistia > Polypteriformes > Polypteridae > Polypterus > Polypterus senegalus. The sequence continues at coordinate 118,471,154 of NC_053165.1, forward strand.
TTACTTGATTATTACTGTGTAACAAGCTCATGATTAACTGTCAGATAAACTTCAAGTTTTTACAAGCTTTTAACTAAAAACAAAAGCATTATGTCACAGCTTAACAGTTCAGTCATCTCTCATTAACAGCTGTCAATTCAAGTAGGACAATGTGATGTCACGCTAAAAATTCCAAAAGTGGGATGCTAAACAAAAACCTCATAAACATCAAAGAAAAACCAGAACACATCTAAACAAAAAAGAATAGCCAAGGCTCTACTGTATTGTAGGTTCATACGCATTATCTGTCTTGTCTCTAGACTTTCATGTCAATATATAAGCAATTACCAAATTTTTATAATATGTGGTATTCAATAAATTCTATTATTCTGTTTCTTAAAGTGGGTGTACCTCAGTTCCCTTGATTATCAAGTCTAATGGTTGGGAACCCCCATTTCAGAGAAAGGTAATAAAGATAAAGTAGGAAATCAAACCATCAAATCAACCATTAATTAATTCATTCAATAACATCAATCAGTTGTACTTATCCCAATTTTCCAACACCACTACTACAACACAGTTCTCAATACAATAACAGACAACTGTCCTAATCACCATTGTTCATCATCACTTAGTTATACTGGTTAATATTAAATGCTACTCTATTGATTTGACAACAAAAAAAACTTGTAAAATGAGAATTTATTATTGTATCTACCTTACAACATAAGTGAACTTTACATGACTAAAATATGCAAGTAGCAAATAAAATGGTCAGCTGAACATTCCCCAACAGCTCTGATTTCTTTCTATGGTAAAAAAGTAAATATGTTTGGAACAATTTCTTTTCCTAAGTTGCCCACTACTGTGACTGAAACTATGCTGTTTCATCTTGAATGAGGAACTTCCTAAGATAAAGCTATAGCACATGGAAATAGACTCTCAGTAAACAAATCACTGAATTGACTTGTTAAAACATTTTACTGCTTATTCAAGGCAAATTCTAATGACTGATAAAATTAATATAGTGTGGTTGGAAGTTTAAACTGTTTGAATCAATGCCATCTACAAAGACATTAAATAAGAACAATTAATTTTTATCTTAATATCAAAAATAATCTCTCTAGAGTATATAAAGAATGGTTCTCTGCTTGCAGAAAAGTGAGAATAATAAAGTAAATATAGATTATATACAGCTATGAAAAAGTCAGCTAATCCAAATAACACCTAATTCTACATACCTCAGAACCTTCTGCATTAAAATGATCCAGGGCTTGCTTTCGTATTTCTCCTTTTATTGAGCCATCCAAGCGCTAAGACAAAAACAAATCAGTTTTTCAGTTTTGTTTGTGAATTGATATAACAGATGTATTTAGTATATATTTAATGCTGTCTGATACTCATCAAGGCCCCCCCAGTGAACATCATACAAGCTTGCATCTCATTCTTCCTTCCCTTCTTTAAGATATTAAGCAACAGTGACTTCTTGTGGACATCTGCTAGCTTCTATAAAAATAACACTAGAATAAAAATAACTACAGTTACTATCACTTGTCTGGCAAGCAGTGCTTATGCAGCAGCCTCTCTCTGACACATGATAACTTCTACAACCTCACCAACTTAATAGTTTTTCAAGCTGTAAATTAAATTGACACTTTTAACATATACACCTAATGATTTTCTCATATAAGATTACAGTTTATACACAAAATAGTTCACAATTTAAAATGAAAAAAATGGGCAAGCAGTTAACATGCACTAATGAAAAAATGACCTTTGGATTATTTACCACTGCCAAAAGCTATGACATGGCATTGCACTACCTTACTGCAATGAATGATGATTAAGCAGCTTAAGTTTTATATGTTTTTTGGCCAGATAGAAATTTGACATGACCTAAATAGACAACATTATTTTCTTGTCTTTAAATACAATACATTTATTCTGAACATTTTCAAGCAAACTAACAAGAAATGCCTGATAATCAGTATAATTACATTAATATATTAGTGCTACAATATCACATTCATTATCAAAAAGCAGGCTTTTTTCTAGATTTCATTTCTGAACAGAAAATGCAGTGTTTAAGTAGTTGTTGGAGTATTCATTAAGAACTAGCTATATACAGTATTTCCTTCAGGTATTGTGCTCAGAAATTGTTTTGGGCTCTCTCATTCAATTCACAATGCTGCCATAAACATTATGGATCTACTAATGTTTGGGTGTATCAACTAAACAACTATTTCCTTTAACGATTCCACTCATTTTGAGCACTTCTTAATTTCTGTCAACGTCTCAACTTTGTTTCAGTCTTACAACATTCTCACAGGACCCTTACATAGTTGAGAACTTTACCTAGTAAGTAAACCCTGTCAACGTTCCAAGTTTTATTAACTCAGAAGTAAATAGGAAATAGCATTACTTCCATGCATCACTGATTAAGAGCATTATGCATGTGCTAATATTGCAGGTAGTATATGTAATATGATTCAATATAACTTTCTAACACAATTCTCATACTTATTATGGAATCTGTTTAGCATTTCTACATTATCGTTAAATGTGAAAACCATCATATTAGAACCTGCATTTAAGAGTTTTGTCTATTTTTATTCTATCCATATATTTTTAATTCATCCATACTTATATAGTCATATGAAAAAGCACCCTCTCAGCCTGCATAATAATTTACTCTACTTTCAACAAAAAAGATAATGGTGGTTTCATTTCCTAGGAACATCTGAGTACTTTGGTGTTTTCCGAACAAAGATTTTTAGTGAAGCAGTATTTAGTTGTATGACATTAAATCAAATGTGAAAAACTGGCTGTGCAAAAATTTGGATACCCTTGTAACTTTGCTGATTTGAATGCATGTAACAGCTCAATGCTGATTACTTGCAACACCAAATTGGCTGGATTAGCTTGTTAAGCCTTGAACTTCATAGACATGTGTGTCCAATTATGAGAAAAGGTATTTAAGGTGATCAATTACAAGTTGTGCTTCCCTTTGACTCTCCTCTGAAGAGTGACAGCATGGGATCCTCAAAGCAACTCTGAAAATATCTGAAAACAAAGATTGTTCAGTATCATGGTTTAGGGGAAGGCTACAAAAAGCTATCTCAGAGGTTTAAACTGTCAGTTTCAACTGTAAGGAATGTAATCGGGAAATGGAAGACCACAGGCACAGTTGCTGTTAAACCCAGGTCTGGCAGGCCAAGAAAAATACACAAACGACATATGCGCAGGGTTGTGAGAATGGTTACAAACAACAAACAGATCACCTCCAAAGACCTGCAAGAACATCTTGCTGCAGATGGTGTATCTGTACATCATTCTACAATTCAGTGCAATTTGCACAAAGAACATCTGTATGGCAGGGTGATGAGAAAGAAGCCCTTTCTGCACTCACGCCACAAACAGAGTTGCTTGTTGTATGCAAATGCTCATTTAGACAAGTCGGATTCATTTTGGAACAAAGTGCTTTGGAATAATGAGACAAAAATTATTTGGTCATAATGAAAAGCACTTTGCATCACGGAAGAAGAACACCACATTCCAAGAAAACACCTGCTACCTACTGTCAAATTTGGTGGAGGTTCCATCATGCTGTTTGGCTGTGTGGCTAGTTCAGGGACTTGGGGCCATTGTTAAAGTCGAGGGTCGGATGAATCCAACCCAGTATCAACAAATTCTTTAAGATAATGTTCAAGCATCAGTCATAAAGTTGAAGTTGGATATGTTGGATATTCCAAAAAGACAATGACCCAAAACACAGTTCGAAATCTACAAAGGCATTCATGCAGAGGGAGAAGTACAATGCTCTGGAAAGGACGTCACAGTCCCCTGACTTGAATATCATCGAAAATCTATGGGATGATTTGAAGCAGGTTGTCTATGCTCGGCAGTCATCGAATTTAACTGAACTGGACAGATTTTGTATGGAAGAATGGTCAAAAATACCTCAATTCAGAATCCAGACACTCATCAAAGGTTATAGGAGGCTTCTACAGGCTGTTATATTTGCAAAAGGAGGCTCAACTAAGTATTGATGTAATATCTCTATTGTGGTGCCCAAATTTATGCACCTGTCTAATTTATTTATGATGCATATTTTCTGTCAATCCAATAAACTTAATATCACTGTTGAAATACTACTGTTTACATAAAGCATGTCATATATTAAAAGGAAGTTGCTACTTTGAAAGCTCAGTCAATGATAAACAAAAATCCAAAGAATTAAGACAGGTTCTCAAACTTTTTCATATGACTGTATTTACCTAAATTAGATCTGCAATTGCATCAGAGTGCATGCTAAAAGTATGTCAATGCAGACAGCAATGGTTCCCATTAGTTTCTGCAATGGTCCACAAAACCCAGTTACTCACATACAAGGTCCCCAACTTTCTATCCCAAAATAGCTGTTGTGATGTCACTGATAACTGCCATTACTGCAAAACTTGGAACATCTTAAAAAGATTCAAAATTTTCATTTACAAGAAAGGACAGAAAACTGAAACAGTTATGGCAAAAAAATACCTGAAAAGGATATCGCTTGATAGTTAGGTAATCAGCTATAATATCCAGCATTCGCACCATCTGGGAAAAAATAAGAACTCTGTTGCCTCTCTCACGAAGTCTTGTCAAAAGTTTATCCAGAAGTACCAGCTTCCCACTGCTTCGGATGAGTTTCTATAGATGGCAAAAATCAACCATGTACTTCTGAGCAAAATTCAATTTTCCTGAGCAAAATTAAATGTTAGAAACTACAAAAAGAAATTCCTGATTCAGCGATTGCAAACACTGTGTAAATTATATACTATATAACTTGAACTATCATCAATTAGAAGTATATGCTTTGTGCAGCCATTCAACAAAGCTAACAAAGATTGTATCAAGAAAATTAAACAGTGGATGGATGAAACCAGCATATTTTGAACTGTAAAAAAACTCAAAGATTGGGTATAAATTCTTTAAACAGTAAAGTACTTTTGCCAGCACTAAATACAAGGAGTTCATACTCAATGTTTACTAAATAAGATAAAACTGTAGATATATTTTTGATAATAACATTTTTTACACTGAAAATTCATTATGAAAGATTGCCCTTAATTACCACCATAACATCTCAAAAAAGGGCAAGTTCTTAACATACAAAATAAAGCAATAACTGTTCAGAAAGTACATCTGATAGCATTTTACTTTACATTCTGATAGGCATTTTCAATTATGGACATGCAATTAACTCAACACATACAACTGTAACAAGAACTACAAATGAAAAATCATTAGGGCTGCCACAATTACATTTTTGAATTGTATTTTCTTAAGGGACTAGTTGGCCTTGCTTCTCCACTACATTGTACACCAACATGTGGCGATTGTCATTTAGCATAAGAAGATTCTGCCAAATATAAGATGAAAATATCCTCTGTGTGGGAATACTTCTCCCAAAAATCTGAGGAAATGGTTATTTGTTCATTGTTTTGGTTTTCTGCGACAGTACTAGCCCAATGAATAAACATCTGAAAAGGAAGAACCTAGATGTACAGCACAGGACAACAATGCCTTAAGTAACCCACTTACTTTTATTTAGCTGTTTCACAAAAGGTGGGTTGAGAAGCTGGTTAAGTTCAGAAATTAATGCTAGTGACTAATGTTTGGGTGAAAGTTACAGCCATGGTATTTCTTTCGACAGAACTGATAAACTGTCTACTAAAGCACTTGTAAGTTGCTACTATTATTATTCGTGAGTATGCTTAAGTAAAATAGGCTAGTCAGCTAAATGCACTTTCTAGCTTTATTTAGGGCAGGGTTGATTTTCACTTTTTGTCAGATATCCACGTCAGGGTCAGTAACTTGTTAATATTTAACTGTCATATCATAGATATGAAAGAAAACTATTTATCAGCATCTGTCAAAATTATAGAGAGCTGGAAAGGAGCGCCCTGGAGGAGCCATAGCAAATCCCCTTATGAAGTGTTACACAGTGTAAAGGTTTCCTCTTATTCTCTTTGCCTCCTCTGCCTGAAATAGAGCATTTTGTAGCATTAGATTTCCACAGATTTCTGATGGATTATTAATGCACATTTACATAGTAACCTCCTGATTAACATATCTAGTATGTTTCTTTTGAAAAAATGAAACATTGTAGGCGAATGTAATAATAATAACAATCTATATATATAATTCACTAAGGCAAGACAACATGGAAAGCACGCCGGAAGGGGCGTGGACTCACTGAGCCGCCGACAAGTAAGACACCTATGGCGCACGCAGAAGGAGGCACGCCCACCAACTCCTGGCACCTCCGAGCCACGCTGACTGTTCATAGAAGCATGTTTCTCACGGAGGTGAATCGCCATATGCAGCGTGTTAAACAGTTTGCAAGGGGTATCCCATGGGATCCTCAAAACAATCCTTTACAACTGAGGTTAAAACACAATGAAGTAAGCAGTCTTTAAAAACCGAGTTTTCGGTTACGAAAGCACGACCGCGTGCACCATAGCAAACTGTTTTACTGTGTTGGTTTGTTCCGTGCATTGTTATAATGTTGTTTTTCTTGCTGATTTATTACATTTTTCAAATGTTAATTTTCTCCCTGTGCTTAAAAATCATTAAAAAGCCGGCCTGATTATGCAGCGTATGATACGCCGCGGGTTGGCTAGTCATAATAATTATTACTATCCATCCATCCATTATCCAACCCACTATATCCTAACTACAGGGTCATGGGGGTCTGCTGGAGCCAATCCCAGCCAACACAGGGCAGAAGGCAGGAGATAAACCCTGGGCAGGGTGCCAGCCCACCGCAGGGCACACCCACACACCAAGCACACACTAGGGACAATTTAGGATCAACAATTCACCTAACCTGCATGTCTTTGGACTGTGGGATGAAACTGGAGCACCCGGAGGAAACCCACGCACACAAGGGGAGGACATGCAAACTCCACGCAGGGAGGACCCGGAAAGCGAAATCGGATCTCCTAACTGTGAGGCAGCAGCACTACCCACTGAGCCACCGTGCCACCCCTACTATTATTATTATACATTTTATTTATATCACACCTTTTCAATTCTCAGAATTACTAACATCTAGAATTTAAAATGAACGAACGGATTTACAAGTGTACTTTCAGGTGGTCATCATTGTTTTTAAAAATAATACATGTTTGAATGCGATGATGGCAATAACAAGCAATGGAAATTGAAAAAAATTGCTCGTTGTGCATTCATTGCCTCGTCAAAACAAACCACAAAGTTGTATCAAGGTCGGCAATGAAAAAAATCAACTGTTACTGAAAGGTTTAACTTATAATTATTTATTGCTTTATGTTGCAAAAGTATAGAACATTGGTTTTTAACCTCAGTCTTCTCTTCAAGAGATATAAGTTATGTCTCATTTGTCTTTTAGGCGGCATCATTTGTATTTCACAAACACTATTAGGCTTTTTTAATTCCAATTATGCCTAGCATCTATATTCATGAGGCCTATAAATAACACCTGTTGCTATTTTAGATGGATTTAAAAAAAACGTGAAAGGAATCACAGTGGATCCTTCGTAATGCTGAGGGTTCTTAAAATAAAAAGAAACAAAATAGCCTAATTATTTGCTCTTGTTTCAAATTAAACTGCTGACATCAGATTATATTAACAAGTCCTTTATTAATCAAACATCATTTTTTACTTTTTGGCTTTTTTGACTTAACTACTATTAAATTTTGATAAATGTGTTATATTGTTGGTGTTCTTGTTGGGAGCTAATTTAGTTGTGTTTCTTTCATATCCATATGTTTTCTAGTTTTATATATCAAATCATTCAATAAATACTTAAATACAGCATATGCTCATATATCTGTTTGATTTATTTGAACAAAGTTAGCCATTTGATTAATAAAAATTAAATGATAAAATTACAGGTTAATCATTTACAAAATAATAATTTGTGCAACCCCAAAAATCATATTATACACATATATAACTCTCTTTATTAGCCATAATAGCCTTAATTTACTTTGATACTTTAGTCTGGCAATAAGGATGAACCATCAGTCTCAAGATTCAACATGACATTTAAGACACATTATTTTAGTTAAGCTTGCTCCTTGTATTGTGCTGTATAATGCTTACTGGTGTAGTAATATAGACATTTCCTTACAGTTTATTAGTAAGGTTATAGCAATTTCATCTATCATCTCTTCCTGAATGATGAGCGCTTTGTTGCTGTGAACCTAACGATTTCTTTAAATTTTTCCTCTGCAAAATCTTACAAAATTTACCATGGGAATACATTATGAAATCAACCAAAATCATAATCAAGATCCATTCATTATTTGTCTTCTTTCCAGAAGATTACAGAAACACTTCACTCACCTGCAAATGTTCCTCTGGTTTTTCATTTTCATTTTCTTCCAGCATTTTAACCAAATAACAATGATTACAACATTTTTTTAGTTCCATGACTATATTCAAAAAGCCAGAAGTGCTTCCTCGTGCCCCTTTAGAAAGTGCCTTGTAATTCCTTGTTAAAATCCACCTGTTATTATAAAATTCAATATCATTATAAAATGTAACTATAATAAAAAGAGGATGAAAAATTCAATACCAATGTGCAAATTAAGAAAAACTGGGAACAACTTTGTGAACTTCATACTTATAATACTGTTTTTGTTGGGCTGACATATCCACCCTTAAGATTTGCTCCACTTTAGCAGGCAATGACTTCTCTACATCCTTTTTGACACGTCGAAGTAGGAAAGGCTCAAGGACTTTGTGCAAACTTTGGTATCCATTTTCTCTGCCCTTGCCATGATCACTTTCAAAATCCTCCCATGAATCAAATCTTTTTTTTAGAAAGAAGAAATAAGAACAGTAGTGAGTGAAAAATTAATGCATGTAGCCTTCAGAACACACTTGACCATATCCTGCACAATGAAAAAACAGATCAAAGTAAAGATTTAACAAGACCCATGACAGGAGGCTTTACTACTCAATATAGTCATTCTGATTTAGGAGTGTACAGGCATATGTACGAAAAATGTTGCAAAATATACTAATAGAAATTTTCAGAACTGAGAATTTCTAACTAAATATATGCATCTGTATAATTTAATAAATTCAAGTTAAAGGTACAGAGCATTAATTTCAGAATATTACTCCAATAAGGCAATATTCATCAGATGTACGAATTATGCTGTTGCAATTACCTAGTGAACTATGATTCAGCTGGCAGAGTGGAAAACAATAACAACATATGGAAAAGCAGAAATGCATTTTTACTTATTATTCACCTAGAAAAAATTAACCAGTTGAAACAGAGCAACACGTTTTTTTTTAAATTATCATTATGCTTTGCTGATGCCTTAATCCAACTGTCTGATGCAGAACAACTGTAACAGCCAATCTTAGAAAGTTAATGTTTGATGTTAAATTCATTTAAGTGTTTGCTTAATTTTGTATAGCTACCTAGAATATGGTATAGCCATTTACCCCCTGGAGGTTAACATGAGATAGAACACTTTTAGCTATACCTGTAAAACAGAGTGTTTATTAGAACTGGAGATGGCATACAGTTTTCTGACTGTGCTTAAGTGCTTAACATTCATGAAGTACAAAAGTATGACCAAACTACAAGAAATGAAACAAGATATACAAGTCTTAAAACAGAAACTTTCTTAAACAAGAACTTTTCTATCATTTTTTTTATTTATTTTTGTGTGAACTGTTTTGCTTTGAAATTTTACTCATACTTTTAAAGCAAAGATATTTGGTCTGTGGTATTATTTCAACATGTGTCACACTTTTGCTTGAATGATCCTATGAAGCAAATGAAAAGCTGCATAACTTTAGTAATTTTGTATAAACACAGCAACAACAACTATTACATATCTGGTGAACCAGTAAATTGCTCACTATCACACTGGACTGGAGATGGTAACTGTACTTTTAACCTTGTGGTTTTGGGCCCAATTCTTTAGCTTCTAAACAACAATGCCTACAATATCTAAAACAACACAGATAAACATACAATATCAAACAAAAGGTGGCAAGTTTGTGAAGGCTTCTTTGTGATCCTTACTTTTCTGGCATGAGGAAGTGAAGAAGTGACCACAATTCCTTTAGGGAATTCTGAAGAGGTGTCCCCGTTATAAGCAGGCGGTGATTTGACCTGAAATCAATTAGGGTCTTATACAGCAGTGAATCATCATTCTTCAGCCTGTGAGCTTCATCTACACCCAGGAATGCCCAGTTTATGCTACCCAACACTGCCTGGTGAGAAAGTAGTGCAAAGGTCAATTACAATGGATATTTTAACTGGATAACACAAAAAAGAAACTGGGACTTAGGACTCCTACTATTCATTTAGCCTTGTAGCTAACCATAGCTTGCACTTCTTGTGCTTTAATTTAACTTTACTTGTGCTTTACATTTTTTTCTGAATTTTTTCTTAACTGAGTAGTTTCTCATAAGCACTCAAACTAATTTTATAGATATTTTTTTAAATTGTTAACTAGTGGTCACAGGACCATGCCATGTCTGTCCCAACTGAAAATTAGTGGAAAAGAAACATAATGTAACAAGAGTTTAAAGATATCTGCTAAATAAATACTTAATGAAGAGAAAGTACTTAAAGACCTCAAAATTCCAACATTTAGTATATTCTAGTGCTGTCAGATTGAACTTCAAATTAATTATTTTAAGGCAAAAGCTGACATTCAATTGTCAAAGAACGATTGCTTGCTTTACCCACACTAATTCTGGCATCAAATTACTCCAGAGGTGCTATGCAAACTGCAGTATTTTACTAATCTGTTTTTGCGCTTCACTTCCAAGATCAGATTTTTCGTAATTTTGAATGGTTAGCTTATTAGTCATTAGTAAAACGTACAGTCAGACCCATACACAGAATTGTTTTTTTTTTTTTCAGGTCCTGACTTTTTTATATTTTGAATGTCATGATATTAACTGTACTCTGCCACTGCCTATTGGACACTTACAAAATAATAAAACAAGTCTGTCTTCAACCTGCCTGCATCTGCTTGCGTTTTTACTTTGCTTACTGTTCTCAGCCTGTCACAGTCTAACTGACTGGTATTCCTGCTGATATAAAACTGCTTTGCCTGTGCTTGTTTGGCAGCAAGATACGTCACAATATGTTTGCACCACAAGAGTCCTACTAAGCGCTGAAAGCAGGACCTCAGAAAAAGTGTCATGAGGACACTTTGATTTGTAGATGCACAAGGTGCCAGTGAGTGGCTCTTATGGATTCCTGCTTCTTTTCATGGCTGCTTTTATGGCTCGCTTTTTTAGAGAAGTATTTTTGCACCCAGCTGACAGTACTACACTTCAATGCAAATACTAAGGATTTTGATAGCCTGTAAATTTAAAAAACAGTTGCCCAAGTACCACTAGGACTTTTTTTTGGCTGTTTTTGTTTGTTCTTGCTGTGGCACCCACAAATATACATGCAAGCTGGAATATGTCTGAGTATTTACTTGTTTCTAATTTGAATATTCAAACCTTATTTTTTGGCTAATTTTATAGCCCTAATATATCCAGTTCTTTCATAAAGGTTTCCAATTTCTTGTTTGGTACTCATGTTAAGAATTTAACCAGATGTAATTCTTTTCCAATCTACTTACTTGGAAGTTCCTTTAACTATCATGCCGCAAAACCACTTACCTATGTTTTTGTCATGTCTTGTATTGATTACTGTAATGGTCTACTCTTCGGTGTTTCAAAGAAATAGTAAACAGGTTACAGCATGTTCAAAACTCTAGAATTTTAACTTGCATAAAATTTTGGGAACCGTAACAGCTTCATTCATGTCCTTGCATCTCATAAGCTTTCCCTACTTCCAAATAAAATTCTACATGACAGTTTTCCCATCTATTTTTCCTAACATGTTACATGTGGCATTATTACATACCACTTTGCAGTTTGTAAGTTTTTTAATGAAGAGTTACGTATTGCTCCAGAACCAAACACAAGACACTAAGTGGCTGATTACTTAATTCAGCTTCTAGTTTATGGAACTCCTTACTAGTTCTTTTTATTCAACAGTCTTACTTTATTGATGATTTTAAAATGAACACTTACTGTAGCTTTTTGAAACGGTTATTTTGTTTTTCTCTTATTTAATTGTTATATACTATTTGGTTTAATTTTGTGTGTCTGTTTAAAACATTTCTTTGTACAGTTTCCTTAAGTGTTCCAAATGGTCATTATAAATAAAAATTAAGTCATCAGCAACAAAAATGCAAAGTATGTGTTGCCTGATATAGATATAATGAGCACTGATGGCATAAAAACGCTCTTTAAAATAGCAACTTTACATTATTTTATAAAAACAAAAGAAAAATCAGAAATATTGCAGTTATATTCTATTTTCTTTAAAGAAAACCTGTATTTGGGCTTGATAAGAAAAGTAAAAGAAGAGGAGAAAGGTAAAAATATTTATCTCACAGCACACTGTGAAAGGGTGTGTTTAAACAGCAGAAAGCTGCATGATACAAGATAACCATTCAAAAATAGAACTATTCTGAAGTGATATGTGAAAACAGTAAAATAACCCAGTATTGAATAGCATGTCTGGAATAAAAACATCACGATTAGTGCAAGAAAAAGCAAACAGTTAATCCTTCATATTTGAATGCTAGTTTTTAACATTGAGTAAGATTTTTTTTTTACTATATTTGAATTGTCACATTCAATATGCAAAACTGCACATAACATGTGAAGTTTAAAACATGAGAGAAAAACACCAAGTGTGAGTTAGACTAGAAGTTTTTAACACTAAATACACTGTACTTCAGCTGAATTAATTAAGCAATTGTGTTCAACACATTGCTACACCATCCATCAGTTCATTTTCTGAACCAACTTCTTGCATTTCAGGGTTGGCTAGCATCAGGCACAATGTGGAAAGAAAAACCTGTGTCAAACCATATTCCCACCCCTTCTCAGCCAAAAAGCAAAGACACCCAATTATCCCAGAATGATCAAATAAAACCCTTAACATGTAAACTAAAGCAGCAGGAAGGAAAAAGTGATGGATAAAATAAATGTAATTATTTATATAAAAAAGGTACAGTAAGCAGTTGTAGTAACAGAATAATACTTAAAAGTAACCAGCCCATTTCTACATGGGCAAAGTGAGAAAGAAAACATTATTGGTGTTTAATTGCTACCCCCACTAGAGTGTAACACCAATACCTACACATTTAAATGGAAAGTAAATACAGTAATCCCTCGCTACATCGCGCTTTGACTTTCGCGGTTTCGCTCTATCGCGGATTTTATATGAAAGCATAACTAAATATATAACGCAGATTTTTCGCTGCTTCGCGGGTTCTGCAGACAATGTGTCGTTTTTACTTCTTGTACATGCTTTCTCAGTTGGTTTGCCCAGTTGATTTCATACAAGGGACGCTACTGGCAGATGACTGAGAAGCTAACCAATCAGAGCACGCAGTTAGGTTCCTGCCTGCTGAATGCGGTGTTAACCAGGAAGTCTCGTCTCGCTCATTCAGCATCAACGTGTTTCGCTGTGTAAAGAGTTGTGCTCTTTTGTGTTTATCTTTGTGCATAGTCAAGCCCTTCATTATGGCTCCAAAACGATCTGCTACTGCTTCAGGGGCCGTGCCCAAGCGCAAATGGAAGATGTTAACGATTGCGAAAAGGTAAACGCGTTTTGGATTTGTTGAAGGCTACGATTCTTTTATTTAAAAAGTAGGAAAGGAATATAAGATCTACGGCCGCAGTGTCCTTTTAACCAGGGTGCAAAACAAGTTGTAAGTGGATGTAATAAGGCATTAGTCTGGATGGAATCTGCTTTAGGGATTTGGATTGAAGACTGCCAGAAGAAGAACAACGGCAGTGCTACACAATCGCCTGAAGTGGCTCCTTTAGGGGCTGTAACGCTCTCCTTTGTTGTGCAGTAAAATAAAACTCATTGTTATCGGACAAGTCATCGTGTCATTGTTGGTGAGTATCCATAATTAATTTTCTACTTACAGTACTTAGTACATGTACGTACGTTTAGTGTCACTGTACACACATTTACTGTATACTATTTTTCTTGCATTGTACGTATTTATTGCTGGTGGCCTGTCTATCGTAATGGCTGTAACATATGTGATATTGGAGACACTCAATATCTTTAAAATAATATTTAGGTTTTACTGTATATAAACAGTGTGTTTATATACATAATTTCAGTGAATCTTACCTAATATCTAAGATAATACAACGGGATTATGCTGTATAACTCTGCGGGGAATATTTATAAACAGTGTGGGAGAGTTTTTAAGGCCTAAAATATATAAAAATAACCATACAAACATATGGTTTCTACTTCGCGGATTTTCACCTATCGCGGGGGGGTCTGGAACGCAACCCCCGCGATCGAGGAGGGATTACTGTATTAAACATAATCAGCTAAAGTTTGTACAAAGTTTTGGAACAGCTGTTGAAAGAGGTCAGTGAAAAGTTTTTGCAAAGCAGAAATAAATTATTTAACAGAAGAGTATTGTTTTTGTCTTGGAAAAGAAGTCAGAAAAAATTTGCTTGATTAATTAAACAGCAAAAAAAAAAACATTTGTCTTGTCATTAGCTGATCCTAAACAAACAATTAAAATGGTAATTTTTTATTCAATTTTCATTTTAATTTAACCTTAATTTCCATCACTAGGCAATTTTTAAAGATCAAATGTGTTTGGGCTGTATGGAGTAAGCTGCTCAGACTAGAGAGCCACCATCTGTAAATGCAAAACAACTATGGTAAACTATTGGCTTTTACAAGACTTTGCATTCAAACTGCTTGTAAAGAAAAGTAAGAAATCATCTTGATAAAAAGTAGCACTAAAACCTCTCTCTATTACCCAAGAATGTACATAAAAGAAAAGAGAGAGCCTTGAGTGCCACATAGAAGACACTCAAAGAAAAACATGTAAAAAACAAAGAAAACCTAAAAACATGAAACACCTTTTTTGTGTAAAATATCACGTTTGTCTAGCACTTCTTATGTGTGTAAGCACACACATACTTGATTTCTATAACTCTTGTTTTACTGTTATCATATTATTTTGTTTTTTTAAACCTCAGTTATTTTGATGTGAATTTTATCAGTGGAAATCAAATTCCTAGAGAAAAGCAAGCAAACTTTAACACTTCTGAATAGGATTTTTTTAAACTATACCCTAAAAGTCACATTCAACCTGACAGACCTCTTGCATAATATAAAACAAGAAAGTTTTCCTTAATTATTGGGTAATCATAAGTGAAGAAAACTTCCATTTACATTTCCTCTGTATATCAGTTTTAAAAGAGAACAGCAAAAAGATGCAGTACAAAAGAGATTAGCATTAATAGGACATTACCTGTAATACAATGTTAAAGTAATACATTTTTCAAATTAACTGGTTAATTTAAAAGCAGTTAGAAACAAGGTTTTGCCTAATAATGAACTAGTACAAAAGCAGTTTCAATATACAATAAGGCACATCCTGAAGTAAATGATATCACACTTACAATATAGGGAAAAAGTGTCCAAAATTTTACAGAAATAATATAAACCAGCCCTCAAAAACTGCAAGATATAGCCTCTGGATTTGTGTTTTCATTTTTTTATATAAAGCTTATTTTTAGTATGTCATGTAAATGATACCTTATCTTTTAGTAGGATTTCATAGGTTGTTAGTAGTGCATTGAATTTCAACCTTTTCGTTTGAGGATGGACCCACTCATAATCTCGAATCTAGAAATAAAAAAAACAAAGAAAATCCAAAATAATTGGATAGTAATAAAGGCTGTGATAACATATGACAAACTCAAAAAAAAAACCTATAATACAAATGAAAAAGTGACACCTAAACCTTTAAGAAATAATATAACAATGATTTGATAAATTCTGAATTTAACTCAAACTTGAAACTAAATTAATAAATTATGAAATTGGCCTATATGTAAGGGCCAATGAAATAAATGAGCATTATCTAATTTTTTTTTGGTACACCGAAGACACCCTATTACTGCCACAAGCAATGCTACTGAACACTGGTAGGCAGTTATGAATTATGATCTCTATCGCCCAGTTCACACTTGACTGCATGTGCATCTCCTTGTTACCTCAGAAAATCCTCTCTTGCCAGTGTTGTTGAAATAATTGAATGCTGTCATCTAAGTGTGAATTTGTGTCTTTCCTCTATAGACACAGAGACAATATTCACCAAAAAACTACACAATTATTATTTTTTAAAAATGTGACACTTACAGTAAGTAACATTGTTTCATGTATATGTGATGAAGATTAAACAGAAATCTGAAAAATTATTAGCACTCTTGTTATTTCAGTCATGGACCATAGAAAGCACCTGTATTTGGGGGTGTTGGGGTGTTGTGTTATGTGATTGCAGATACACAGAGATTAGAAAATGATTAACAATCATTATACACTTCTACTAATCCCAACGAAAAATCTCCTCATTATACTATGGTCTGAAATAAATGCCCATCAACAAAAAACAGTTAAGTTACTACCATAATTAAATAAATAATCAATAATTGTTTTGTGGTTCTTTACTCTATTTCATCATAGCTTTGCTCTATTACAAGAGCCTATGAGATCACATCGACTTCTTTTTCCTTTAAATATGACAACTGACTGTTATAATCCAGTTTAACTTTTATGTCTAAAACCTACCAGTTCACCTCTCTTTCTAGTTAAAACTTCATCACACATGACAAAATAAAGCTCATAAACAGCAAACATCATTCTGCTTATATTGTCTTCCTGAAAGCACCAACAATCTTACCTTTGGCAATTTTCAAAAGTACTGGATTTGACACTACGCATCCAGTATTGCGGATAATAATTACTACACATTTCTCCTGAATTTCATCTTGTGCTGCATGTTTACATTAAATGCATGCATTCCTAAAACAGAATACATGCAAAAATACACCTTGACAGTCAGGCTATGAGTATTTAATGTGAATGGGATTGTTTCTATTATTCATGTTTCAGGGCTACAGGGAGTTACAGCCTACATCATGATCATCATGAGGATGAAGGTAAACAATAATCATGGAGAGGATGCCAGTAAACTGTCAGGGAACACTTACCCATGTTGGGTCATTTCATAACTATTAATTAAGTCTGAAATTTTTGAGAGATGGAATTTAACTAGAGTTCCTAGAAAAAAAACTGTAAATATGGAAAACATTAAAACTCCACATAGATAGTGAGCAGGGACTGTTCCAGAAAGAGATATTAGATAATCCTAAAACTCAGAATAAATTATGGTTTGCTATAGCAGATTTACAAGGACTTATAAATTGAGCACTGAACAGCCAATTAACCATGAACTGCAAATCTGAGAAACAAAGGGAACAACATCCATGCCAGCAGAGAAAAAGATACTGGCGGCTATGCATGAAGATTATTGACATATCCTCCTAAAGAGGAGTAATACAGCAGCAGCTGCCAAGGAAATTGAGATTCTGTGGAAGAATATCACTGACAGAGTGAATGGATAAAAAAGGTAGTGAAATCCAGGTAAACTCTTTGTGATAAATTGCTGCACTGTGAAAAACATACTCCTGATGATATTACTATACTTGAAATGTTGTATGACCTTAAGTAAGCATTGTATTCCATTTTTGTAATATCAATGACAGGAAAAAAGTTTATGACATTAAGTGTTCAGCATATGTACACATTACTGTTGAATGTGCCTGCACTGAACTCTATAATTACATGCCATAACGGAACCAAAGGTTAATTACTTTCATGTCTAATTTGGCAACAAAAGACTCACAATACCCACTCTTTGAATGGTAACTTGCCATGTTCAAATGTTAGACCCCAGATATTTGGCCTCAACATTTGTACAGTAATAATGTGCGTGGCATCTCATATTTTAAGAATGGATAAGGAGACACATCTCTCTATTATATAAAAAAAAAAAAACCTGTAACAAGACAAGACACGTTCAGGGAGATGAGACGTGCCCTTCTCAGAAAGACAAAAGACACTTTCATTTCCTGCGAGACTACACTTTGTGCCAAGAGATTTAACCACGCCCAGGGCCTTAAAAAGACAAAGAGTAGATGACAAAGAAAAACGTAGTAAAGAATTCAAAAATGTTGGCGCAATACACATGCAGAGCAGGTTAGAGATAATGGAAGTAGGAAAATTCGAAAGTCTCAAAAAAATGATAACAAAGATTGCATTACCGCAAACAAAGAGAAAATATTACTTGGTTAAATAACGGAACAGCAAAAGAGATTGAATAGTGTTTGAGGATGTCTGGAGGAGAAGAGAGACAAGACAGTGAGACAAAAGAACAGCTGCTGTACAGGCTTTTAAACGTTCAAAGCGCTGCACGAGATGCAGATTACGCAGCACGACAGCAGCAGCAAGCCAGCAGCTGACCGAACAAAGACTAGGTAAAAAAAAAAAAAACTGTATTAGTTTCCCATTGTAGCCCTGTTTAAGAGGGGCTTTGGAGAAGCGACCATACTACATTCCATTAAAGAACCCCAAATTGAAACCACAGTAATAAGCATACTGGGTACAGGTACCTGCTGAAGAGAAGACTCTTCAGAGGAATTTCATTTTTTTAAATAAAAGTCAGAGGACTCCACAGAAGAGCTAAAGGTGGTAGCTTGTTCCACCAGCGAATCTATTATCAGTTATTATTGGTCAGAAATGCTGCAGTTGCTTAAACTTGATTGCTCATAGTTGTGAAATTCCTCTTTGTCTCTCTCAGGAACACAGACCTGTGTGTGTTTGTGTGTGTGAGCAGATGCTGCATTAAAGCTAGGCACACTTTGCATTGCTTTGCCAACATATGTGGCATCCCCAATGTTGTGAAGAAAAGTGCCCTTTACAAAAAAATTAAAAACGTAAAAAAATGAAACAGGAAATGTCCATGATTTGCATTGAAGTCAGCTGAAAGCCACAGAGTGTGACAGTGAACATGCTTTACAACATTGCATATATATATATATATATATATATATATATATATATATATATATATATATATATATATATATATAAAAGTCTCAGATATAAAGTGTTAACTTTCATGAACACTCTTCTACAGACATGTCAGAATGTCAAATCACGGTCTGATTACATTTTTCTGTTCGAGAAAAACTGAGTTGTGCGACTATGCTTCAATTGTTTCTTCTGCTTTTTCGGCTTCTTAAGTGGTACAGGTGGTATCAACATTTCTGATGGAACATTTATGGACTATGGCCTTATGATTGGATGCTCTGCTCCTTAATTATTAATCTGAAAGCATTAATCCTTCATATTAAGACTGCTGTCTGCAGGTCAATTTCAGAGCACTGGTTGCCCCGCCCCAGTAACTGCACTGAATTTTGTCAAACCTTTATTTCTGAAACAGGAAAATCGCATCCCATTCCAATAAGCAGGATCAGCAAGCTATCTGCAACTCATGGATAACGTAACTCTGACTTAATCTGTACCAGAAACACGCATTTGGTAAAATCCAGGATTCCTTAAACAGATTTAGCTTGATTTCTATTAATTTGAATTTACTTTAATTGGATTTCTCACTAATCCTGCTTTCTGGAACAGACCCCTGGCCTGTATTTGTGTCCATTTTTGAAGCCAGTCACAAAATGTTCAACAAAAACCTTCTTTCATAATGCTTCTGTTTTTTTTGGTTATGCACCACATATTCTTTCACAGTATTCATAAGAAAATGCTGGTGTCCCTTAATAATTGTCTCTCATCTATTCCCACCACTTTACAGTCTGTGGCATGTTAAGCAAAAAACCTCAAAAGAGTTATTTGGAATAGATTTTTGCTGTTTCTTATTGTTTTCCTTCTATATAAAATTGGTGTATGTTTCAGAACTATAGAGTACTGATTTAAAAATTAAATGACCATTAAAATTAAGACTTTTTAAAAATATAAAAAACACTGAAAATATATACAAAATGTCCATGTAAACAAAAATTATGGGATCAAAATTGGTAGACATTTTAATAAGAAATGTGCAAAGGGCACTTTACATTTTTAAACTAGTAGCACAAACACATAAATTCACATGTTCATTTTCTATACCTGCATACTGAAATATGTATATATTTTAAAGATAATAATTAAAATTTGTTAAAAATATATATCTACAAAGGACAGGCATAACAAATACAACTTTCTCTCTTACCGTATTTCTGCTCCCTATGTCCCCAAGGTACACTACTACATTCGTATCTGGAGCCCACGTTTCAAACTCTCTCTGCCAGGAAGTCAAGGTAGAGAGTGGTACTACCAATAGAAAGGGGCCATACAACTGGTGCTGATGGAACAGGTACGATAAAAATGAAATGGTCTGAATGGTTTTACCAAGGCCCATTTCATCAGCCAAGATCACGCTATTACACCTGAAAAGCAAAGCAAAGTTAAAACACCACCATAATATTTTACACGAGTGTCTCTGTCTATTCTTTCATTATGGCCATATTAACCTTGATATATTGTTCCACTGTTAATTTATTTGGTTTTTATAATAATGGGGTGATCTAAAGTGGTTATTTTAAGGTAGATTCATGTACACACACACACACAATAATGTGAAAAAAATCTCACCATCTTCCAGTTCTCTGGTTTTACATATATGCTTTTATTTACTATTTACTATTTAATAAAACAATCACTGTGAAAGTGAAAAATCAAGAAAGCAACTTATAGACAAACTATAATAAACAACAAAAACATAATTCAAGCACTATATAAATAACATTTATTATCATCATTACTATTATTATTAATTCCCACCTGCACCAGGAATGGGCAAGCCAGTTAAGCCCATCTAATTGGTAATCACGAAGCTCTAGGTTTTCTCCTCCAATATATGATGGTTGCTTTTTCAGTGTGACAAACCGAGGCCTCTGCTTTAGCACCTGTCAAAAAAACATATGTTTTCTCAGTTCTATAATATTCAAAGAAATTCTATTAAAACATCCCATTCCATTTTATTCTTTTGTGTATTTTTTTCTGGTAAAACTGGTATTACTTACAGTATGACTAATATTAACAAATGATTTTTAATTAATTATTTTCATAGCAAGCACAATCATGAGATGCTTAAGTCTACCACTGCTAATTTGCAACATACAGCAATATTACTATCTAAACATTTTTTAAACTTGCTTTTAATCTTATATTTAATATTTATTTGATACACTATAATAGAAGAAAGTACCATCTCAAGGGTCTTTATAGACTAAACAATATTAAAAATGAATTCCCTTAAAAAAAAAAAAAAAACATGACATGCAATAAAGAGGAGCTTCGTAGTTTACCCAGCAAGAGTCAGAAGGATCTATACAAATCCACAACAACTACTGTACAAAATAATAAAACTGGGGATATTGCAATAGTAATAGATTACAGAGTTTCAACAACCTGGAGTCTGTTTCTACAGCATAAATTGTTTAAATTCAGAGGTTATTACAACCAGTTCACATAATGTCATATCCACACTCACAGTGAATCATAACAGGAAAAATTTAGAGATGCACATTAAATAAACATGTACATCTTTATTGAATCCAGTGTATCCAAAGAAAGGCAATGCACAGTTTAGAAGAATGTGTAAACTTAATGCACATAGAAAGAGATGGGACTGGTTGAAATTCAACTGAATTTATTTAGAAGTACAATAAATAATAAGGAAGAAAAGTAACATCAAAGACAACATAAATAAATAGTTCAAAACCAAGTACTATACACTAACAGCAAAAACAAGATATAACACAATCACTAAATAAAAGTGTGGCCTTCAACATCAAAATGCTAGCAATAAAAGAACTACATGGACTGGCACTGTAAAAGAATTCCACAGTACAAGTTTCCCAAGATAAAGTCGGTTTTAAAAGGTAAGCAGAAGTTATTTGAATGTAGAGCTTCACTAGTGAGTGGAGGTCTGCTACCACCTTAATGTCAACTAGCAATCAATGTGACCATCCTGTCAGCACAGTCTCATTTATGTAACAAGGCTGTGTGTAAACCATGATATTTTGGCATTACTGTACAAAGACTATGTAATTTTTATATGCAGTTTTCAAAAGACACAACACACACTCCTGATATGAATTACCAATATTTACATTTGATAAATAACACATTTATACATATTTATAAATTATTTTTAATATGAATAATTACAGTTAACTACTTTAAAGTTACTTATGTATCTTGATAAACCCATTATATATTGAAATATACAAAATATATGGTCTTGTATGCATATACGGGAGTGTGCTCCTTGTTAAACTGTATAAGAAGTTGAAACAAATATAATTTTGATACTCTTCCTTTGAACTGTGTCCTAAAAAGGGTTTGAGTACAAGAAATCCTTTAAAAGAATTTATGACATTTAAATAGCAACCTTTGTTTTAATCCATAACTACACTGATCAATCAGTAGCACCATGCTCTCATTGTTTCTTAAAATAACTTTAACTTTTGAAAACTTACTTTACAGTCTTTAGAGGGGATTGTTTTACAGTTATTCCTATTGCTGAATTTTTCAATACAGAGTGGAAATTTTTTCTGAATCAGTATTCCATCTTCCCAACTGCATTCGGCATAAGGAAGCCCCATCCATTTGCAGAGATACTCTGGTTCATTAGAAGAGGAGGTTTTGTGTGCTGAAGAAAACATTTTAAGAGACTCACTTAAATACAAACATACTGCTGGACACTCATTTCATCTTTCACACAAGCAGCAAACTGTTTTAATATTCTGCAAGCCTCAGGTACATTTATAAGTTTTAGAAATAACATTTCTTGCCAAGAACTCTAAACTAAGTTTTATCATCTGACTTCTTTCATAACTTCAGAAAGTGATAGTATAACATTTAAGGGCAAGTTTATATAAATTCACAGAGATCTTTTTTATTATTCATAAAAATTTTTTTTTTTATTTCAATACATAGATTTACCTTATGCCATGTTCTTTTTTTTCAAAACAATCCTCATTACTAAGAAAAATGTTAATTAATACAAAATTAATTAGGAGTTACTACAATAATAATAATAAAATCATTTTATTTATAGAACATTTTCTTACATCTGAATGCAGCTCAAAGTGCTTTACAGAGAGTGCAAAACACAGTAAGAATAAAAACAAAATAAGAACAAAACAGAATTAACAATAAAATAAGAACACAACCAAACATTAGGAAATCCTATTAAGATAAAAATACATTAATATAACGCAGTGAAAACTAACTAAAAGCCAGGGTAGAAAAGCATGTTTTCAGCTGCTTTTTAAAAATACTAAGAGAAGAGGCCTGATGAATATCTAAAGGCCGGTTGTTCCAAATGTTTGGTGCATAAAACATAAGGCACACATATTTCTTCTATTTTATTTTAGGAATGTGTAGCAAGCATGCACATGATGATCCCAAGGACCTGTTTGGAACATATTCAGTCAGACATTCTGAAGTGTATGAAGGTGCTTGTCCATTTAAAGCTTTAAATACTAATAAAAGTATTTTAAAATTAATTCTAAATGAAATAGGTAATCAATTTAGTCATGCTAAAAGAGGGATAATATGCTCATGTCTTCTAGTGCAGTAAGTACTCTTGCTGCTGCATAGTTGTAATCTTTTTGTTGTCTTTTTCTATAGTCCTGTGAGAAGTTCATTACAATAGTATGGGTTTGAGTCAGCTTTTTAGCATCTTCCAAGTTGAGGAATAGACTTACACAGGCTATGTTTCTAGGGTGGAAGAAGGAAGTCTTCACAGCACTATCAATGTGTGGTTTAAATGTGAGCTCAGACTCAAGAATAACACCTAGATTTTTAACCCCATTTTAGTCTGTAGTGCCAGAGTGCTCAGACTGTTTATAACTTTGTACCTTTGTATTTCTGGAATTTCACTCTTATCTTCATTCAATTTCTATCAAAATTCTATTCATCCAACTCATGATATTCGATAGACAATACGCCGGTTTATTTATAAGACTGGGATCCTCTGGCACTACAGATATGTATAACTGAATATCATCAGCATAGATACGGAAGCTGACTCCATGCTCTGGCAGCATATGCAGGGAGAACAGGAGGTGACCCAGTACAGAA
This sequence comes from Polypterus senegalus, assembly GCF_016835505.1. NCBI lineage: Eukaryota > Metazoa > Chordata > Cladistia > Polypteriformes > Polypteridae > Polypterus > Polypterus senegalus. The sequence continues at coordinate 118,495,264 of NC_053165.1, forward strand.
TCCTGTGGTACACCATAATGAATATCATATATTTTTTGATACATGGTCCCGTAAGCTAATAAAATACTGCCTTCAATTTAAATATGTCCTAAACCAGTTTAAAACAGTTCCAGATAAACCAATACATTTCTTAAGATGCTTTAAAAGTATATTATGATCAACTGTATCAAATGCAGTACTTAAATAAAGGAGTACAATAGAAACATTATTCATATCCACAGGGATTCATAGATTATTCACAACTAACAACTAACAACTAAATCTGTTTCAGTGCTATTCCCCTGTTTAAAACTAGACTGGAACTTCTAATAAATATTGTTTCCAGAGAGAACGGCATTGATTTGTTTATAAAGCACTTGCTTAAAGATTTTGCTTATGAAAGGCAACTTGTAAATAGGTCTACTGTATAGTTACTGAGAGTAGGACTGTCTAATTTATGTTTCTTAAGTTAAGGCTTGACAAATGTTATTTTAAGTGTTTCTGGAAAAGTGCTAATGAGTAGTTTGTGATATCCAGTACTGTTAAAATTATACAGTCAATAACTTCTTTATTGACTGTATAAAAAAAGAGAAACATGTAGGAATGGAATCAATGTCTCATGCAGAATTACTTAAAATAGTTAAATATTTTATGGAGCTTAGTTTCATTAATTTTACAGAATGAATTTCATTATGTGTTGTGGGTCAAAAGGTGAAGGATACAGTATTGTGCCAACAGTCTGAGTTGTACTTGATTGCGTATCAGTAGTTTAAGTATTAAAGAATTGAGTGAATTTTACACATATGGAGGGGATGCAATGATTGGACAATGAGACAAAGGGGAAAAGTTTAAAAGCAATTATACACTGATCATGTAAAGGTATAGAATTGTGCATTTCAAATTACAGTAGTTTACATATTTCTAATTCTGGCCCAAAATATCTCTGGAAATATTTTTGTAATTTTGTATAAAAAGCCACAAGTTAAAGCATACCACTCAATGCCCAGCTATCTACAAAGTAAACAGTCAAAGACAGCACAAGGAGAAGCATACATTCAAGTAAATGAAGAATGAGTTGAGTAGTCAATTTAAATAATTTAACTGTGATTAGTAACTTCTCTTTCTATAATATCGCCCAAGGCCAGATAAATGTGATACCATATCTTTAAATTTTTTACTATTTATTATTGCATTAACAATTTGTTCATACTGTAAATATGCATACTAAAAATCACTTTCAATGTTTTAATGTCATTTTATCAACTTTTATAATGGTTTAAAGAAAGCAGAATGACAAAGAATAAAATTATAAACACATCAAATAATGAAAAGTACTCTAAGAGAAAAAGGAAAGCAGACCTTGGATGCTATCAGCAGGCATGATTTTCCCCAAAATTGCTGACTGTGTCCTGTTTTGATTATATACAATTAATATTTTATATATTTACCCACAGAAGATCTAACTCATTGCAAATGTTTAATTCAGGTTTGTTTGTTCATTTGTTTTAATTCAGAATGAGAAATGTCAGACCTGAGAAAGCTAATTTAACAAGTGTGATTAATTTCAAAGGAAATAATAATAATTCTTTTCATTTACAGTTAGGTCCATAAATATTTAGACAACTTTTTTCTAATTTTGGTTCTGTACATTACCACAATGAACTTTAAATGAAACAACTCAGATGCAGTTGAAGTGCAGACTTTCAGCTTTAATTCAGTGGGGTGAACAAAACGATTGCATAAAAATGTGAAGCAACTAAAGCATTTTTTTAACACAATCCCTTCTTTTCAGGGGCTCAAAAGTAATTGGACAATTGACTCAAAGGCTATTTCATGGGCAGGTGTGGGCAAGTCCGTTGTTATGTCATTATCAATTAAGCAGATAAAAGGCCTGGAGTTGATTTGAGGTGTGGTGCTTGCATGTGGAAGATTTTGCTGTGAACAGACAACATGCGGTCAAAGGAGCTCTCCATGCAGGTGAAAGAAGCCATTCTTAAGCTGCGAAAACAGAAAAAACCCATCCGAGAAATTGCTACAATATTACGAGTGGCAAAATCTACAGTTTGGTACATCCTGAGAAAGAAAGCAAGCACTGGTGAACTCAGCAACGCAAAAAGACCTGGGCGTCCACGGAAGACAACAGTGGTGGATGATCGCAGAATCATTTCCATGGTGAAGAGAAACCCCTTCACAACAGTCAACCAAGTGAACAACACTCTCCAGGGGGTAGGCGTATCGATATCCAAGTCTACCATAAAGAGAAGACTGCATGAAAGTAAATACAGAGGGTGCACTGCAATGTGCAAGCCACTCATAAGCCTCAAGAATAGAAAGGCTAGAATAGACTTTTATTAAAGAACATCTAAAAAAGCCAGCAAAGTTCTGGAAAAACATTCTTTCAACAGACAAATCCAAGATCAACCTCCACCAGAATGATAGCAAGAAAAAAGTATGGAGAAGGCGTGGAACAGCTCATTATCCAAACCATACCACATCATCTGTAAAACACGGTGGAGGCAGCGTGATGGCTTGGGTGTGCATGGATGCCAGTGGCACTGGGACACTAGTGTTTATTGATGATGTGACGCAGGACAGAAGCAGCTTAATGAATTCTGAGGTGCTTTAGAGACATACTGTCTGCTCAAATACAGCTAAATGCAGTCAAACTGATTGGGCGGCGTTTCATGAAACAGATGGACAATGACTCAAAACATACAGCCAAAGCAACTCAGGAGTTTATTAAAGCAAAGAAGTGGAAAATTCTTGAATGGCCAAATCAGTCACCTGATCTTAACCCAATTGAGCATGCATTTCATTTCTTGAAGACTAAACTTCGGACAGAAAGGCCCACAAACAAACAGCAACAGAAAGCCACTGCAGTAAAGGCCTGGCAGAGCATTAAAAAGGAGAAAACCCAGCATCTGGTGATGTCCATGAGTTCATGACTTCAGGCTGTCATTGCCAGCAAAGGGCTTTCAACTAAGTATAAGAAATGAACATTTTATTTCCAGTTATTTAATTTGTCCAATTACGTTTGAGCCCATGAAATAATGGGATTGTGTTAAACAAAATACTTTAGTTCCCTCACATTTTTATGCAATCTTTTTGTTCAACCCACTGAATTAAAGCTGAAAGTCTGCACTTCAACTGCATCTAAGTTGTTTCATTTAAAATTCATTATGGTAATGTACAGATCCAAAATTAAAAAAAAAGTTGTCTCTGTCCAAATATTTATGAACCTAACTGTATATAGTGCTTTTCTCTTTACTCTAAGCACTCTCCATGCAGGGAGATCCGGGACATGAACCCATGATCTACTTACTGCAAGGCAGCAGTACTACCACTACACTTCGATATTCCTTAAAAGTATTTAAAGCGGGAGTTGTTTTACATCCCTTTCCTATATAAGCTAATAGTTTTAAAACTGGGGACACTATGAAATAAAATAAAATAATCCCAATTTTTAAAAAAGTCTTTAAATTGCCTAGTTTTTAAATAAAACAAACACTAACTGAAAATGTTCTTCAGTTGTTACATATGTCAATGTGGTTATACATGACAGAAACAGTCCTCAACCTGTATCGTACACAAACAGCTGACAGATGGTATGCAAAGAAACTAAAGAAAAAAAAGGTTCAAAATTGGAACTGGATTGTTGGTTATGCAGCGACCACACTTGAGTTTCCACACTCAGCTGTACTTCAATTTCACTTTTCTGTCTAATGATGCTCTGGCTTTTCGACTCAGCCCTTCTCTTTCCCATCTCCATTCTCCTCTTCAGTGTCCATCACCAGTACCAAACTGAAGTTTCCTGTGTCACAGCTACCTCTCATTTACATGTGTCTCATGTGAGTACTCTCTTTCTTCCTCCCTCAACCCACAGTAGCAGTCTGCACAGACGTTCAGTCTCTCTCTCTCTCAGACCTGGTTTTCCAAAATTACAAAATTTGTAATTTTATTACAAATTATTTTTACTATTTTGGGGCACCATAATTTTAGAACAGTTTCAGAAATTGGCAGACTAAGACTGAAGAATATACAAACATGTACACACACATTTGCTAGTACCCCTTGTTGAAAAAAGAAGAACCTACAATTGTCTGAGGAAAAACGTGAAATTGACAAAACTAATTGGCACCAATCATTGTTTACTCCATAATTAACAAAAATCAATTGCATTCAATGTTTAGAAGATGTTGTGGAAATTCAAATAAAACTTCTGAAAATCATATTGATTTGCCTATTAATTTTTGTAAAATATCGAATCAGATACTTGATAAATTGCTCAGCCCTGCCTTCACCTTTCTTTTAAAAATATCTACAAGAAAAGCCTGAAGTTAGAAGCAATTTATCAAAACTGAAACCCAATATCTAATATATAAAGCAGACTCGATGCATGTATGTGTGTGTGTATGTATGCATGTTTGTATGTCCGCCATATATTCACCAGGCGTCCGATCAGGGCTCCTGGGGACTGGGCTCCTTTGTGACCAGGAGGAGGTCATGGGGTATGTTTGGTTGGGAAAAATGTTCGTGGTGAAGCGCAGGGCACCTTTTCACCGTCAGAACGTTCGCCACACGTCCCTGTACTTATTATCGACAAGATGGCCGTATGTTGCAACAGACGTTCATGGCGGTTTCATCTACCAGCACATCTGGTCACTGTGCGTCTCTCTTTACCCATGTTTCTTTAAATTGCCAAGAGATGGCGGAAGTGTCCAAGTATGAGAAGGGCGACTGCTTTCATCAGGTGAAGGGGAACTGCCGTATGGATGTAAAACGTGAACGACCCAGTGCACCTGACTGGCTTTCCATATTTGTGGTGCTATTTGCTCGCTTTCCAACTCACAGTATGATTTCAGTGTTGCTCTTTCTGACTGACTGGTGCTATTTGTTCACTTTCTGACGTATTGTAAACATAATAAATTCATCTCACTGTGGTGCTTAGTCCGTATGTAATACCATGTAACACATTATAATTGTCCTGCTTTTCGCTAATATATCCATGCCACCGAAAATAAGACATAGAATTGGAAGGTCCACTTCAGATACTAGAAAAAAGTCTATTTTAAGGGCGTCTAAAACGCCACAGCAGACAGAATCCAGAGTGGACCAACTTACAATAAAATGTGAATAAGAAAACTGTTTGTTCTATTTCTATGTTCTGTTTCTTTCTTTTGGGAAATTCACGGATTACAGTAATCCCTCCTCAATCGCGGGGTTGCGTTCCAGATACCCAACACCCCCAAAGCGATAGGTGAAAATCCGTGAAGTAGAAACCATATGTTTGTATGGTTATTTTTATATATTTTAAGCCCTTATAAACTCTCCCACACTGTTTATAAATATTCCCTGTACAGTTATACAGCATAATCCCTTTGTATTCTCTTAGATATTAGGTAAGGTTCATTGAAATTATGTATGTAAACACACTGTTTATATACAGTAAAACCTAAATATTATTTTAAAGATATCGAGTGTCTCCGATATCAAAAGGTTACAGCCATTACGACAGATAGGCCAGAAAGCAATAAATACATACAATGCAAGAAAAATTGTATACAGTAAATGTGTGTACAGTGACACTAAACGTACGTACATGTACTAAGTACTGTAAGTAGAAAATTAATTTTGGTTACTCACCAACAATGACCAACAATGACACGATGACTTGTCCGATAACGATGAGTTTAATTTTACTGCACAACAAAGGAGAGCGTTACAGCCCTTCTGCCGTTATTCTTCTTCAATCCAAATCCCTAAAGCAGATTCCATCCAGACTACTGCCTTATTACATCCACTTACAACTCGTTTTGCACCCTGGTTAAAAGGACACTGCGTCCATAGATCTTATATTCCTTTCCTACTTTTTAAATAAAAAGAATCGTAGCCTCATTGATGCTGTAATGGCGTCCTACAGCGGTGTAGCTTTTCCCTTCCTTCAACAAATCCAAAACATTTACCTTTTCGGCAATCGTTAACATCTTCCGTTGGCGCTTGGGCACAGCCCCTGAAGCAGTAGCAGGAGCAGATTGTTTTGGAGCCATAATGAAGGGCTTGACTATGCACAAAGATAAACACAAAAGAGCACAAAAGTTAACTCTTTACACAGCGAAACACGTTGATGCTGAATGAGCGAGACGAGGCTTCCTGGTTAACACTGCATTCAGCACACAGGAACTTAACTGCATGCTCTGATTGGTTAGCTTCTCAGCCATCCGCCAATAGCGTCCCTTGTATAAAATCAACTGGGCAAACCAACTGAGGAAGCATGTACAGGAAGTAAAAAGACCCATTGTCCACAGAACCCGCGAAGCAGCGAAAAATCTGCGTTATATATTTAGTTATGCTTACATATAAAATCCGCGATAGAGTGAAGCCCGCAAAGTCGAAGCGCAATATACCGAGGGATTACTGTATACATTCCCGGGCAACGCCAGGTACTCCTGCTAGTAAAACATAAAGACAACTCAACCTTCACAACTACCCGTGTTATTTTCTTATTTTGACCTGAAGTCATATTTAACTTGACTTACATTTCTGTTTCTTTTTATCTGGAATCATATGTAACTGTATAATTTTTATAACTTAAAAATGCTAACATTTTTTGCTAATATTTATTCTTTATCAAACCATGCTATTGTTTTTACATTAGAAAAATAACTCATTAAAATAATTTTATGTACAAGAAAAAAACTAAAAGACATACACAATGACACAAGCAACTAATCACTTGTTAAAATCCCCAAATGCAATATTAGTGAGAAAGGTGGAAGTTACAACATAACAATTTTAGATGTGACTAGTAAAAGTTAAGTATGCAAGTATTTAAGAGTGAAAGAAAATGGGGATACAGTGGTACACCAAGAAAAAGGTTGAATATCCATAGTCTAGATATACTGTGTGACATTTAATCACATATGAGTCACAATGTGCTGTAATTAGACATTTGCTTTGATTAATAGGTCGACAACTGCACAAAATCATGCAGTATGACTGCTGTTTTCAGTAACTGATCCAGGAACATGTTCTATTTTGCAGCATTGGCTGTATATTAGTGGGGCCCTGACCAGATGATACATTTAAGGGGGCATCTTAAATGTTTGGGATCTTCTGATTTAAGCTATTTAATAAATGATAGCTGAGAAAGACTAAACTGGTGATGGTTGCTTTTAAATTAAAACTCAGACATTTAAAGGGCAAAATTTTCTGTACTTGGAAACTTAGTCTGGGCAAATTTAAATATCACAGAACAACCTTGGCTTATCACTTAAGAGCAAAACATGCCAGGCAGCAAAATCTTTCTCAGACTACAACCATAAAAGTACAACTCAACTTATGTTGATGAATGAAACAAAATGTAAAACATTAACTATTGCTATTGATTACAACTAGCCATCCCCTATGGCTTCACCCACGTAGTAGTGAAACAGGACAGTGAAGAGGGCCCTGCCCGGCTCCCTACTCCTAATGTCACACTTCCCCCTCCCTTCGGCCCGTAACTTCGGATTAGCACAAATATATCTCTTCTGCAAGCAAACTATGATACAGAGCGCAATGACAGAAGTCACAAAATCAACCAGAATGTTCAAACAAATTATACAGGGCTCCAGAAGGCGACTAAAATGGTCGCCAATGCGATATGATTTTCTATTTTGTGACTAGTTTTTTCATTCCAGTAGCCGGTGGCGACTCTCTCTGTCAATCTAAGGAAAGTTTTAAATTTAAAGCAGCAGAAACAGCTTTTAATTATGTGCGAACACTCTCAGCCCACGTCTGCCTTTCCTATTACACTATTATCACGTGATTAAAGCCAAACCGGAGCGAGGCATCATCTGACACACCCACTCTGCTTCAAATGTCATCTCGCTAACTGCTGCGAGTAGGGATCTGAAATAGAAGAGAATCGAGCCACGACTACTCCTCGAATTCCATCCTAACTTTCCACGTAACACGCAAAATGTTCTAAGTTTCCATGTAACACACAAAATGACCAAACGAAAAATTTCCAAATTTTTCTCAATGCCCACTCGTCCAAATCCTGCCTTGTCTACTTCTGAATGAAACGAAGATAATTCAGTCAGTGGATTATCTGATACAGCCACCGGCGTCCGGAAATGTCCAGTTATTAAAGGATGACAACTCCGTCCCGTTTGCAAAGTCTTCTGCGCCCGCGGCTCCGATGCCTTGAAGACAGTTTAAAGTGGCTTGGTTACAGGAGTTCGCTTGGTTACGGTATGACAAGGGAAAGATGTATTGCAGCTTTTGTGCACAAGCCGGACAAAAAATTGCTGGTAAAACAGAATTCAGAGAGACAGATACACACACACACACACACACAGGCGCGCGCGAGACAGACACACACACACACAGGTGCGCATGAGACAGACATACACACACACAGGCGCAAGAGAGACACACACACACAGGCACGTGCTTAAGAGAGACACACACACACACGTGAGAGACAGACACACACACACACACACACACACACGCAGGCCTGTGAGAGAGACACACACACAGGCACGCGCATGCATTGTTGCAATGTTACTTTTCTTGGTTGTTTATTAAATTACGGATTTTTCAAATGTTCATTTTTTCCCTGTGCTTAAAACTCATTAAAAAAAGTGTTTTTAGCAAGCGGATTGTAAGGCTATAGCGCGAACTCTACTGCAAAAACTGCAGTGTTAGTTTTCTCTGTTGTTCAAGGTTTTCTCAGTGTTATTCAATGTTTTTACATTTAGTTTACTATTACGCTGTGCATTCAATGGTGTAATTAACTATATTTGTGCTTAAAAACTTAAAAAAATATATATTTACATACAGTTCATACAGTCTGGAACGGATTAATTGTATTTACATACAATCCTATGGGGGAAATTACTTCGGTTCCACTGTATTACTGTCAGACAAAATTATAGGCATTTTACGGAACTACAAACCAGTATTACTGAGAGAGAAAATTAAAGGCACACAATACAGTGATGCATATTACAGAAGCATACAAGGTTCCTTGTCATTTAATATAGACTGTTCCTACTAATGTTTATGCACTACTGTTCTAGCGCCCGTTATTGTAACGGGCTTAATGTCTAGTACTTAATAATTATAGACACATTTTAAATTTACCCTTTCTCTCTAAAATATTTGGAAAAAGTAGTCACCAATCGGCTTCAGTCACACCTTACGCATCACAATTTACTTGAGAAATTCCAGTCTGCTTTCCGCAGTGGTCAGAGTACAGAAATGAGCACTAACACATGTCATAAATGTCATTCTGATATTCTCTTATGAAGGAAACTCCACTGTAATTATGCTGTTAGACTTAAGTGCAGCGTTTGACACCATTGAGCATTCTATTTTACTGCACAGGCTGGAAAGTGAGGTTGGGCTCACAGGCACCGCCTTTGCCTAGTTTACTTCTTAGTTATCAAATTGATTCCAGTATGTACAGAAATGTGCTGACAGAACTCCATCATCATACACAGAACAAAGATATGGTGTCCCACAAGGCTCAGTACTGGGACCTTTGCTGGTTCCACTTTACATGCTTCCATTGGGATCTATCATTAGAAAACATCCTATTTTTCACTCGTATGCAGATGACACCCAGTTATGCCTTTCTTTTAGACCAAATGAAGTTTCTCCAATGTTAACTTTAATTAGTTGTTAGTGAATTAAAAAAGTGGATGAATGAGAACTACTTGTCTTTATACACTGATAAAACAGAGATATTAATTATTGGAAGGAATGATGCTGATTGAAACAATACTTTGTCATCATTTAGCCCAGTTGGAATCACCATTAATGAATCAACCCGCAATCTAGGAGTTATCTTTGACTCTATCATGTCATTTAAAGCACACATTACAAAGTTGTTTAAATCATGTTTCTTCCATCTTAAAAAAGCTGGGAAATTAAGGTGATTTCTAAATAAACAAGTTTCTGAGAAATTAATTCATGCATTTATTTCTAGTAGGATTGACTACTGCAATGCAGTGTTCACTGGATGTTCAAACATTTCAAACTGAATTCAAAAATTCCAGTGAATCAAAAATGCTGCTGCAAGAATTATTACAAGACCAAGAAAATATGAACACATAACACCAGTTCTTAAATCCTTACACTGGCTCCCAGTTAAGTGTTGGCAGATTTCAAAATCCTACGGCACATCAAGATGCCGGCCTGCTTATGACTCCAAGGATTCATAAAATAACAGTGGGAGGTCAAGCTTTTAGTTATAGGGCCCCTAAACTGTGGAATGGTCTGCCTGCTACTATAAGAGATGCCCCTTTGGTCTCAGCTTTCAAATCCCGGCTGAAGACTTACTACTTCAGTTTATCATATCCTGACTAGAGCTTCTGATTAACTGTACAGAATGGATCTCTGTTGTTAGTTATTAGCACTAAAACATAAGTAAATTTGTTACTAACCCTTACCTATTATGTTTCTTTTCTTGGAACTCAAATGTGACACTTGGTGCCACTGCCCACTTGCCAAGTTGTTTTGCCTGCCTAAAGTAAAGTCATCTCTGATGGAGAATCACAGAAATCATCGGGTAGAGGGTTCTTCCATTAGACTGGTTAGCCCTGCGATGACTCAGCTGTGGAATGGCCAATAGGGGGAGTCAGCTTGATGGCCAAGGTCTCCAGGAATTTGAACAAATTCAAATCATATTATGTGATATCATCTAGCAGTGAATTCTGCTCTGCACTTGAAAGATTTTAATGCACTATTATATTGTACCATTCCCAAGGTTTTTTTCCATTTTTTGTCCCTACAAGGGTTTTTTGGGAGTTTTCCATTGTCTTCTTAGAGAGTCAAGGCTGGAGGGCTGTCAAAAGGCAGGGCCTGTTGCGGCACTTCTTGTGTGATTTTGGGCTATATCAAAATAGACTGTGTTGTATTGTATTGTATTGTAACATTTTGCAATTAATAACAAATAAAAATTTTATCGTTTGACAGCCCAATAGAAAAACCATGCCAATATACACTTTCATGTAATTAAGCTTTTGAGAAGAGAAAAACTTACAGGGGAAGTCAGTGTGTACCTGTGATGATTTTCCTGTCTTCATTGCTGTAATAAAGAAAAACAAGTGCAGTCAGAAATGCACATAAAGCATTAGCTAATTTAGATAGATAGACAAATACTTTATTAATCCCAAGGGGAAATTCACATACTCCAACAGCAGCATACTGTCTTTAATGAAGGAGAAATTAAGCAGTTACAAATCACAAATAACAACGTTCAACACTCAAGTTCTAAAATAATAAAATTACACAATGAAATAAGCTGCATTTGCTACTCTTATAATCTAAAGACATGCTCTTAGGTTGATCATACTATATTTGCTTGATTCAATTCTGGTATTTATTAGGAGTATTGGATGTGCAAAGATTAAAGGGGTAGAGCTTATTCTAGGAGCACGAGATGTAAAGCACGAATCACTCACATATACAGGTGCCGGTCATAAAATTAGAATATCATGACAAAGTTGATTTATTTCAGTAATTCCATTCAAAAAGTGAAACTTGTATATTAGATTCATTCATTACACACAGACTGATGTATTTCAAATGTTTATTTCTTTTAATTTTGATGATTATAACTGACAACTAATGAAAGTCCCTAATTCAGTATCTCAGAAAATTAGAATATCAATTAAGACCAATGCAAAAAAAGGATTTTTAGAAATGTATACCCTGTATATTTATGCACCTGTATACCCATGGTTCTACTTACACGAAGGACAATTTGAATTAAAAAAAGGCAACCTAAACAACACATCGTTTAAGCTGACAATCAAAACAAAGCTAAACAGAATGAGTATGCCAAACAATGGAGCAATGCTCTACCCAGGATTTGTTCTTAAACTGTACACACAGAGGCTTGGACTCCCTCCAACAACTTCTACTTCTTGTACTAGTTGGAATAGTTACTAAAAATTGATAGTAATTTCCAACTCACTATTATTCTCACGAGTTCAGACATATCCCATCCGTTCAGAAATTACAGAGGTGCTACACGAGGATGTCCCAAGTCTCCATTGTTGTTTAATCAGTCTCTCAAAATTATTGCCATACATCTGTATGATTAGTTTAATTCACACTCAATCCAATCCAGTATGGTCCTGGGTCTACTCTCCCACAGAATTCTAATTCTGGTTTCCCACTGAACTAAATGTAGGCTCCTGATGTATTGTAAATTTAATGCTATGAAGATGAAATCTCTCCATTTTACCAAAGGCCGTTTTATTCAATATGCTTTAAAAATGAAGAGCAATATGGAACTAATTCTTGGACCTTTCCAAATTTTCCCATTCCCTGTATTGGCACTCAAACCTGCGTATTGCCTGGTTGGGTAACTTGTTTCATGATCCAAGGACTTTAGACAATCCAAACCCTAAAGACCAGATTCTCTAATCCTTCTTCCTCTTCCCTTTTCTATCTATTGTTATGATCACTCACTGTAGATCATGTGGACTCTAATGTTCTTCTCCATCTTCTTATCACACACTTCAGAGTCCTTTTATCTCTCTCTTAGACAAACTGTATCCATTCAATGCATTGTTTTATCCAAGTCCTCATATAAACAATTTCCTGTATATTTTAGCTGGCGAAGTGTCCATTCACATAATCCTTTCACTTCTCTAAAATTTTCTGGACTTCCCCTCTTTACAATTTAAAGCTCCTTCAGCTTTATGCTATGCAAATTAACTGTGATTCTTGGGGTAACATTAAAAAGTGGTCCTAAGTAAGGAATACAATGCACAAACATATTTTAATAAAAAAAAACTCCCCTAAAATGAACAAAATATTCCTTTTTCTAATTTCTCCCCTTTTGTTGGGGTCTAAGGGGCTTGCACTATCCACCTCAACCCCATGAATTTCATTTTCATATTCAAGTTATTGGAAGGGATTAATTTTTGATACTGTGTTGTACTTCTTCTATATTTCTCTTAAATAATATTTGATAGTTCTCATGAATCTGTTTTTTAATAGTTTATCAATCAAAATTTACACAAAATAAAAAATAGACAGTTTAATTAACTTTAGAACCATAAAAATATGACAATCAATACTGGACATTATTTTCAAGTAGGGTAATCACAGATAAGGAAAGACAGTGAATTTAATCTCTCACCTATAACTCTTTCAACAATCTGGTACTGCTTATTTAAATCAACTGTCAACTCTTGTTGACAATTGTAGTACTCAATATCTTCAGGAGATGCTTTTGAAAGCCTGCAGTGTAAAAAAAAAATAGGTTACAAAATTAAGGACAACCACATGCATAGAGAGGAAGAACTTTTATTTCCCATAAAGTAATATATGCAACTCATCATACCATTGCTTTATTTCTTCATCTTTTTTCTTAAAGTTCTCTAGCTTTTTCAGACCCTTTACTTTCTGTTGAGTCAGAGAATCTATGCTTTCCCAAGTACAATGAATGTAAGACCAGCCTTTCCATTTTACGAGGTAGTGAACTTCCCCTTCTTCCTTCTGTAGATCAAAATCAGCATTGGGATCTCCATTAGCTTCTATAGCATAAACTGTAGTAGTTGCGCCTGTAGCTGAAAAACACAACATTTTTGAAAAAGAACTAATGATTGCAATTCATTTAGACCACTGACATTTCTTTTTCCCCAAACTAAAGTACCATTTTAGTGATATGCAAACATTTCATGCTGATTCAATTATGTGCTGATGTGTTTATCTACTCATAGTAACGTCTTTTGTACTAACTCAGGAACTTTAAAGTTAAACATCTGTAGCTTCTAATTAAAATATTCAAACATAATGCGTGTCAGTGATATTTTCGTAACGAAAACAAGAATTGGAACGAAAAATATTGTTTTTCATTTTACAAGAACGAGAACTGAAATTAAGGCAAACAGAGAAACTAAAACTAAATAAAAATAAAAATTAGTGATAGGTGAGCGAACTAAAATGAGAACAAAAATTGAGTAAAAACGAAAAAAACAGCAATTGCATTTTTGTACAAGCCCTGAGCGTTCAGTTATGTTATGCTGTTCACTATGCAGTGATCTTGTAACTTGGGCTTACTATAGTCACATAGCGTAACTTCCATAAAGGACTGTTGTTTGTTGAGCACATTTGGCTCGTTGGGTTGAAGCAGTAAGCAACTGTGGTTGACGATGGCAAGTTCTGCACAGATGTTTTCAGGTAGAAAGCGAGAAAGTAATGTGTGGAAATACTTTAATTACAACGCAGATGATATAAAAACAAATGTTAGCGTGCAAGAAGAAGAAAAGAGTCTCGGAGTTTCAGTGCAGAGCCAGCTGGATCAGTACTTAGTAGAAGTCCAGCACTTCTCTGGCACCATGAATGTATTTCATACAGGGATGATGGAGTTACCTGTCATCATGAAAAGTAAAAAAAACTAATAATGATAACATAAAATAAATTTGGGCACGGTGGCACAGTGGGTAGCGCTCGCTGCCTCACAGTTAGGAGACCCGAGTTTGCTTCCTGTGTCCTCCCTGCGTGGAGTTTGCATGTTTTCTCCGTGTCTGCGTGGGTTTACTCCAGGCACTCCGGTTTCCTCCCACAGTCCAAAGACATGCAGGTTAGGTGCATTGGCGATTCTAAATTATCCTTAGTGTGTGCTTGGTGTGTGAGTATGTGTGCGCCTGGTGGTGGGCTGGCACCCTGCCCAGGGTTTGTTTCCTGCCTGTGTTGGCTGGGATTGGTTCCAGCAGACCCCCATGACCCTGTAGTTTGGATATAGCAGGTTGGATAATGGATGGATGGATAAAATAAATTTGTCCACTGGTCTGTGCTATAAATTTGTTTTCTGTATGATTCCAATAATTTAGATAATTTTTATAGTCAAAATCACTGAATCTGCACATTTCCTGATCAAATATAGGGGAGAAACGTGAGGTGCGGCAGCGACAAGACAAGCCTCACCTCACCTCAGACTGCACTCTCCCTCACACACTGGGTTGATGCCTGCAATTGGCACGTGCCTGTTGCTGTCTCTCTGTATGTCGCCAATATAATGTTTGCACATGTGTTTATTATACACCCTGACTTTGCACAGTCTGGCTAATATTTTTAATGAATGTGTGTGCCATATCCAGTCTTTCAGATTGGATATAAAACAAGAGTAAAACGGCACAACGTGAGGCAGACTGTACAGTGTAACACCAAAGGGGGAGATGTGAGCCCAACAGGTGCTTGTTGCTGCTGTTCTTCTACGCAGAGGCTCTTGGCGCTAATAAGTTAGCAATATCAGAAAGTCAAGTGCACTGTAGCGGTCCATTTATTTTTATTTTTTGTTCTGACTGACTGCCAAAATGGAAGATTAAGACTTTTAAAACTAATGGAAAATAAGGATGACTTTTACAAGAAAGTGACAGAGATTTTCGTGGAGAAGGATAGGATTTTAGAACAAATGGGATCAGATTAAGAAAAAAATCCAATATTTAAAAGCTACATTTTGACCTTAAATAAAATATTCTTTTGTTTTCCTTGTTATCCTTTTGTTGAACAGTCTGTATTAAAATTGATTAAAGCATCAGAATTAAAAACTTTTAAAAACAACTAAATACTGTAATTCAATTAAGATCAAAATTGAAATTTGTTTTTTTGTACACCAATCTATACTTTCATTTGTACTGAATGTGTATGAATTGTGAAACTGCAAAAGCAAATTTAGAACATATGGAGGGCGCAAGAGCAAATGCGCTCTCTCTCGCCGCAATAAATGTAACGTTCTTTCTTAGCCAAATATGTCCCTTACCTATATATGTGTAAAAAATGCTGAGCAGATATGAAACATAACCAGTAGTCAATGTGCATGCTGCCAATTGAATTGTGAATAAGCTACTCTTTGGGGTTCATTTATTTGTAACTCTGACTCTAGAGAGTCAGTGCCTCTCCAGCCATGAACCTCACCGCACGTCACCGTTTCAGTACCGGCAGCAGAAATTGTCAACATGCAGTCTGTTGGCACCAGTGGCCGAGGACCTTATCTGTGCACCTGCATTAAAGGCACTCGTTGACTGAATATTTTCACAGTGTACCAATCTGTGCATTGGACGTCGTTGCAACATGAAAAAATCTCTCGAAATGCCTACATGTTTAAAACTTAACAGCAATGTGCCTGCACAGACTGGTTTCTTGGGTTGAAACATTTGATCTTGCTAACTATGCTCATTATGCCACTTAATCTGTTTCTTTATTGACAGTCAAAATGTGTTTAACAGGATTATAGACTAAGAATGTATTTTGTTGACTGAAACATAACTTGCATTGAAATATATGAAGGCCAGCATTTGTGGTCTTGCAACAGAAAAAAGTACAATTGTACAAATATTATGTAAAAAGTCAGAACTAAATAAAATCAAAACTAAAATTTTAAACACAGAACTAAATAAAAATTGTTGACTCCACTGAAAACTAGAATGAAATAAAAATAATTAATTTTATAAAGTAAAATAAAAACTAAAACTACAATTAATATCAGAACTAAAATATCACAGATTGTGTAGACAGTTCTGCGACTCACTACCAAGGTTTACCAATTCTTGAGGAACACAGGCACATCTTCTAAGAGTTCTCCATACATATCAGAGCAAAATATAAATAATACATGTTCCTTGGACTTAAATATAATAATACATTAAATGACAATGTAAATTATCACTTAAATCTCTGCTAATGTAACACGCCATTGCTAAATAATTTTTGAAGATGTGATACAACTCATGAAACCAAGCTCAGAAATCTATTCACATTCCACCCCAATAAAGTACACTACAACCACTATATTAAGTGAAATATATTAATGAAATGTTCAATATTAATTGCAATAAAGGGCATGGAATCAATAAACACATACTGTAAACTCTAATATATACAAATTCTATATCAGATTAATAGAACTTTATTTGTCCCCAGGGGAAATTTGGTTTTTTAAAGGAGCACTTTAAAGAAAGAAAACTTCTGATTTGGCAATCACAATCAGAATGAGGTATAATTCAGGTATATACCTGTGTGTATGAAGGAGCCTGAGAAGTACTTCCTGTCACGATTCTTCTGAATAATTTGTTGGCTGAAAGTACTCTGTGTTAGTGTGTCAGAGAGAGAATGTGCAGCATTGTTCATAATAGCACTCAGTTTTGTTTTAATTCTCTCCTTTGCTACAACCTGAAGGTGGTGCAAAGTGTGTCTCATAACTGAGTCTGCCCATTTAATTAGCTTGTTAATTCGGAACAACCACAGTGTAATAATGGAAATGAGTTATGACCAACATAACAGCTACCCATAGTCAATAACAAATGAGAAAGGGTTTCCAGGCACATAATGATAAATAATTTTTCAGATGCAAAGCTTGCTAAATAATGCTAAGATAGTATTACTCATTTCAACAGCATCAACAGACATGTAAATATTCCAGTAACACAAGTAAACATTAATTCTCAGGTTCAGATACTGCTACTGTGGATCCTTTCAAGAATGCTGTCCCTAATGTAAGGTGGAGGCAGTCTGGTGGTTAATATTACATAATCAAAAAAAAACTTCATGGCAACCGTAAAAAGTAGCTTTAGAAAATATGTCAATGACCACACAACATCACCAGCTGCATTTGGAATTTGCCAGGCACAAGAAGCTTGGATAGCAATCAGGTCATCTTTATTTCTTCTCCCTCATCTGGACAACATTTTGTGCTGATGTCACAGTGTTGGGTCCAATCTTCTGTAGCAGCTAATCAGTTTCACTGCTTGTTAGAGACAATCTGACTGCAACATAATATGTCAATGACATCCATTCACCAAGAAAATAACCTTTTGTGGAACACTTTTCTGGTACCATTTTTAAAAAAGGAAGTGCCCAAACCACAGACAATTAACTCCTCTCACAAATTCTTGTGTCAATAGCATAGTGGATTCAGAAACTATAGTGACAATAAAGTCAAAGACTCATAAGTAGTACTTAATTATTTTTAATTATAGTCAAATGACTATCACCTTTCTGTCATTTGCGATTAATTTGTCAGTTGCATAAACTTGGAGGTTCCAAAGCAGAGAGGTTTAAACACTTATGCAAACACAAACGTTTGAGTTTTCTTTTCTTTTTCTGTTATGTACAGAAAATGGCTTACTTTTACTTTGGAAATGTACCGTATATACTCATGTATAAGTCAGATCTTGAAACCCAAAAAATCGATCATAAAATCAGACCCCAACTTATACACCCATTCAAAAATGCAACAATTTTTTTTTTTTTACATCTTCTTGTCTCCTCCAATCTAGCATCAGTTTCTCAGACACATCGAATTTTGTTGCAGCGACACAGTTACCAATTTCTTTCACTACTTCAACGACATTTAATTTAAAACCAGCTTCATATTTTCTTCTGATCGAACACTCCATCGCAGATAAGAGATGCTCTTACAATAAAGGTAATCTGCGATTATATATGGCACTAGCAGAATACCCGCGCTTCGCAGCGGAGAAGTAGTGTGTTAAAGAAGTTATGAAAAAGAAAAGGAAACATTTTAATAATAACGTAACATGATTGACAATGTAATTGTTTTGTAATTGTCATGAGTGTTGCTGGCATATATATATATATATATATATATATATATATATATATACACACACACACAGACACATATATAAACATATATATACATATAAACATATATATATATATACACATCTATACACATATATATACAGTTATATATATATATATACATATACACACATACATATATATACATATACATACACATACTGTATATATACACACACACATATATACATACTGTATATACAACATATACATATCTACATATATACTGTATATACACATATATATACAAATCTACATATATATATCTACATATATATATTAGGTGGGACTCGATTAAAAAATTAATCCAATTAATTAGAGGCTGTGTAAGAATTAATCTTGATTAATCGTATGTAATCGCTTACGTAAATTTGCCCCAAATCGCAAATGTTTTTTTTTTTTTATTTAAAACGGTTTTAGTGGGCGACAGAATCAAATAATAGACATGGACATGAATATTGTAAACTGAAGCTGTTTTAATTTCTGAAAAAAAAAGCTTTTAAACTGCATTTGAATTCAAAACAGAAACAAAAATATCATCCCTGGTTAAAATTGGGCAGACTTAAAAATAAAGTGGTAGTTTAAGTACTTTAAGTACATTTTCAGAATAGTATTGTCTTTAAATAATAATAACCAAAATTTCACCATAAAGTGCAGTTTTCTTCTTAAAAAATAAGTCAGAAACATAAAAGGTAATTTGACCAGCTTACTCTTTAAACTCTGAGTAACATTAGCCAAAATTATTTTGTACATTAGGCTAAAACAGTGTGATCATTGAACATTTTGTAATTAGATGTATTTAGAATTACTAACGGTCACGGAAGTCCAATGATCCCCAGTAAGAGCCACAAAGTCCGCTTTCTGTAATGCATCTAATTTTGCTTGCTTTTCAGTGTGCACAAAACCATGCTTTTATCAAGGCTTCGCGGGTAGTCGAAATGATCAGTCGTAGGAACGCGCTTTATTCCGACTCTAACATTTTTGTAGCTGTGATGTGTGCATCAGTGTAATGGATGTACCAGGAAATCATGCATTGACAAAAGTTCCCGTTTGCTTGGAATTGAAAGTGTGATTAAATGCGTTATTTTTAGCGTTATGGAGTACATGCATCGAAGCTTCTCAACTGTGCTTGTGCTAAGAAAGGGAAAATTTTAAAAATAGCGTAACATGATTCTGCGTTAACCTAATATTTTTCATACGTCCCAAACCAAGGAGATGGGAAGGTAAAATGAATCGGTAGCGCGCTACATAGTCAGTACATCCCTCTGGAATCGAACCTCGAATGTCGGCGTTAGAGGCTTAAGACTCTACAATTGCGCCACCGCTTGTCTATGCTAAAGTATGTATTGTAGATCGGGCTATAGATATACATTTATATATATACCGTGTATCGCAGTGGAGAAGTAGAAGTTATGAAAAGAAAAGGGAACATTTTAAAAATAACGTAACATGATTGTCAATATACAGTAATTGTTTTGTGAGTGTTATTGAATGTTGCTGTCATCAAGGATTTGATTATCATTATTTCTTTCAATCAGGCTCGTATTTGTACGATGTGTTCAAGTTACATTCCGTGTTTGTCAATCGTTGTAAAGATAAGAGGTTTCATTCATCGATTAGTTCCTTACTGCATCAATAAACAGCTCGTCTTCCTTTTTATCTGTGATGTGACAAGCTGCATGCACGGGTTTTTTTTACTCTGTCTTCCTTTAGCGGGACATTGACTTTTTCCACCGTGTGCTTTGTTTCCACAGTAGCTGCATTTATGAATATGCTTATCAGGCGCTTCATATTTTTGCTGCCTTTTCAATTGTGTAATTCGGTTTTGTTCAGCTCTTTGGAACTGTTGCTTTTTATCTGTGCACTGCATCAGTTCACGTGAGCCACTCGGTGTACTTGCATCGAAGGTTCCCAGCTGTGCTGGTGCCATCTCGTGCTATGTCCATAGCTTTATTTAATGTTACCTTAGTCCTGGCACTTAAAACTTTCTCTGGCAGTTTCACTGAGTTTGTGTCAAACACCACCCTGACCATCTCATCTTCCTCTCCATAAGCACAGTCCTTCACCCGTGAATATTTACCCGTGGCAGTTTGCTATTGGATTGCGCTGACGGATGGCCTTATATGGGCAGGCACTAAATTACAAACGCCAGCGGCAGCCTGTCTATGAACTTAATTTAAAGTGTAGGTTTACATCGTGCTTTGTTTCCGAAGTAGCAGAACTCGCTTCTTATTGTTTCGCTGCCGTCTCAATTATATAATGCATGTTTTCTTCAGCGCTTTTTTGAGGTCTTCCTGGTTTTCTATGTACTGCGTGATTACGTGGGAGGCGTGATGATGTCACACGAAACTCCGCCCCGGCGTTGAAGCTCATCTCCATTACAGTAAATGGAGAAAAACTGCTTCCAGTTATGACCATTACGCGTAGAATTTCGATATAAAACCTGTCCAACTTTTGTAAGGAAGCTGTAAGGAATCAACCTGCCAAATTTCAGCCTTCCACCCACACGGGAAGTTGGAGAATTAGTGATGAGTGAGTGAGTGAGTCAGTGAGTGAGTGAGTGAGTGAGTGAGGGCTTTGCCTTTTATTAGTATAGATTATCTTTTTACAACAAAAGAGTTCACATTAAATAATACTGAATGGATAAATATGTGTACAAATCTTTTGTCATGCAGAAAATTCTGATGACGTTCAAAGGGATTGAATACTCTTGCACGCCGCTGTATTCAGACCAATTCACTTTCTGCACAATTTATTGTGTTGTACATTTAATTTTAAACGACAAATTTTCCATTTTTGTCCAACACACTATACTCAATAATCCATGATGACAAAGTGAAAATATATTTACAGAAAGGTTTGCAATTTTCTTAAAAATCAAAAACTGAAATCTCATATTCAGTATTCAAGTCTTCTTAGGTAAGTCTCTAGAAGCTTTGTATACATGGATTTTGGCAGTTTAACCCATTTTTAAAGGCAGATTCTCTCATGTTTCGTTAGGCCGGAGTTATACTTCATGCGATGCGACACATGCTGAAGCGGACGCTCCTGCTACGCAAGCGTTGTAGTGTTCATACTTGCGCGTACTTTACGTAAATCTGGAGGAATTCACCAGGTGGCAGTGCGAGATATTATCACGGTGAGAACATGTTCGTGTTCTCCGTGTTGTGAATTGCCTAGAAAACTTATTAAATTCTGATGACACCTTACCGCAATATCTCTGAAAAGGATGTTTATTGATTAAATCCATCAATCCAGGGATGTGTCCATTCCAGGAAGCATTGGGCACGAGTGAGAAAAAGTCCCTTGACGAGGCCTCAGCTCATCGCAAGGTGAATACAAGCACACACATACACTAGCGTCATTTTAACGGCACCAAATCCACAAATCTGCATATCTTTGGAAGGAAACCGGAGCACAGTGTGGAATACAAGCAGGAAATACCAGCAACATAACTCCCTGCAAGACAGCAGTGCTATCGCTCCGCCACCGTGACACCCCCATGTGTGTAATTATTCCCCCATGTGTGTAATTAACAGTATTCATTATTTAAACGAAATTATATGTAAAATGTAACATACACATTTTAATGCATTTCATCATGAAAGTGATATCAAGTATAAATCTAAAGATTCTAAATGTGCAGAGAGTTGGAATATCATACATTTAATTTGTTCTGTGTGGCGATCTATTGCTGCTTTCGCTGCTGAAGCAAAATGCCGACATACAGATGCATTAGGTGCTTTTATATTCAAGCGTCGCATATTCCCGATCGTAATGACACGATACATTTTAAAAGTCTCACATACCATTTTTTGTGCCGTCTATTTTTTATTTTTTTACTTTACCTGCTGTCAAGTCCAAGAAGCTCATAGCGATGAAAAACTGGGATGGCGTTTACGATGGTCTGCTTTAATGATAAAGTAAACTACAAGGTTAAAGTGGACATTTCGAGATTAAAGACAAAATTTCCACTTTAATCACAAAATACACGTTTTCACCTTGTCCTTTATTTTTTTCTCAGTGGCTCAAATATAACGCTATACATTATGTTGCTGCTGTTAAGTTGCAAAAATTAAAAAATAAAAAAGACATATATAAATGACATGATACATTTTAAAAGTCTCACATACCATCTTTTGTGCTATTTTTTTTTTTCCAACTTCACATCGGCAACATAATGTATAGCGCTGTATTTGAGCCACTGAGAAAAAAATAAAAGACACGGTGAAAATGTGTATGTGATTAAAGTGGAAATTTCGGCTTTAATTTCGAAATGTCCACTTTAACCTCGTAGTTTACTTTATTATTAAAGCAGACCATCGTAAACGTCAACGTCATACCAGTTTTTAATCGCTACGAGCTTCTTGGATCTGACAGCAGGTAAAGTAAAAAAATTAAAAATAAACGGCACAAAAGATGGTATGTGAGACTTTTAAAATGTATCGTTGTCATTACAATCGGGAATATGCGCGCGAATATAAAACACCACGAATGCAGCTGTATGTCGGCATTTTCTTCACCACTTTGAACCATTCATCAAACAGCAAAGCGCGCATCGATCCCCGAAGGATCTCCATAGAGGCTTGCTGTCACACGTAGATAGTAAACGGAGACTCTGACGTCACATTCCGACTTTTAGCACACTGCGTCCCCCCGACTTTTTGCTGGTACTGCAGCTCGCGCACGCGTCGCGTTAATTTCTGAGGACCTGCTTTAGAGGATGCGTGAAATGAACGCTGGGAATGCGTGGCAGTCATGATGCTGGAGCGTACGCGTTCTGAGCGTGAAGTATAAATGAGCCCTTAGACTAAATGGGAAGTGTGTGTAAACTGCCATTTTCAGATCGCATCGCAGATGTTCTATGTGGTTTAAGTCTGGGTTTTGGCTGGGTTGCTCAAGAATAGTCTTGACTGTATGCTTTGGGTCATTGTCATACTGAAAGGTGAACCGTCTCCTTAGTCTGAAGTCACATGAATTCCGGATCAGGATTCGTTTAAGGACCTCTTTATATTTTGCTACATTCATCCATCCCTCAGATCTGACTAGTCTCCCTGTCCCTGCTGCTGAGAAGCACCCCCATAGCATTATGATGCCATCACAACGCATTACCATAGGGGTGGTATTAGGCTGGTAATGAGCAGTTTCTACTCTTTGATAGACATAATACTTGGGAGTTATGCCCAGAGAGTTAACCTTTACGTTTCATAAGACCAGAGGATCCTTTCTTTAAAATCTCAGATTCATTTAAATGTTATTTAACAAACTCTAAGTGGCCTGTCAGAGGCAAATTTAATTTAGAAGTGGATTGATTGATGGGAGTGCTGCTGAGATGGTTGTCCTTTCCGAAGGGTACTCCCATCTCAGAAGAGGAATTCTGAAGCTCTGTTAGAGTGACCACTGGGTTCTTGGTCACCTCCCTAAGACTGTTCTTGCCCTGTTACTCAGTCCTGGTAGTTCCAAACTTCCTCCACCACAATAATTTAGGTCACTATGTTCATGGGACACTCAAAGATTCATAAATAGTTTAATAGCCTTGCCCTGATCTATGCCTCTCCACAGTTTGATTGTGGAGGTCTCCTGGGAGTTCCTTCGACTACATGGCTTGGTATTTGACCTGACATGCAATACTAATCATGGGACCTGATGTGTACACATGTGTGACTTTCTAAACTATGTCCAATCAATTCAATTTCCCACAAGTGGAATTCACTCACATTCTAGACACATATCAAGTACTAGCAAAATACCCGCGCTTCGCAGTGGAGAAGTAGTGTGTTAAAGAACCAATGAAAAAGAAAAGGAAACATTTTGAAAATAACGTAACATGATTGTCAATGTAATTGTTTTGTCACTGTTGTGAGTGATGAGTGTTGCTGTCATATATATATATATATATATATATATATATATATATATATATATATACACACACACACACACAAACATATATATATACATATCTATACATATACACATAAATATACACACACATATATACATACATATATATATCTACATATATACACACAAATACATATATATATATACATACACACACACATATATAAACATATATACATATACATACATATCTACATATATACACACACAGCTATTTCGTATCAGCAATACGCTGCTTGTTAAAACGGATAACTCCGCTCTTACGTTGCAAGTCTCGTGGATATTATGAACTATCGTATTTGTTCAAGTTCTATTTAAATTTTAAATAGAAGGAATTTTTATTTAGTCGACAGAAATATCTTTGGTAGGAATGGTAAAAACAGACAGGAATATTATTCCTGAATAAATCAACTCAAACCTTAAACAACTTATAATATTTTGCTCTCCATAAAAATATAGCCTGGCATCTTTTTTTGGCAACAAGTTCGTTTATGTTTGGTGTGAGGTTCTGTGTTGTGGAGATTCTCAGGATGGATTGCAGGTGCTCATCAGTGAGGCGACTCCTGTGTGCTGTTTTGTTAGTCTTTATCACTGAGAAGAGATTCTCACACAGATATGTGCTACCAAACATGCACAAGGTTCGAGCCGCATGTAGACGGACTTTTTTTGTTCTTCAAAGTCACCAAAGCGCAGTGCAAACTCAGTGCGCTCAGTTTATCAGCAAAGTGCGTATTTGGGAACACCGTAGTGACGACTTGGTTTAACATTACTTGGCAACAGGGAAAGTGGGGCAAATTGCACTGGTGCATTTGTGTCTCCCATAAAAGCAGCTTCACTTGAAATCACTTTGTGATTGTGCACGGGTAAAAACGTCCGCTGAAGTGTCAGATTCTTATTTAATTCTTCTGCTTTCTGTATCTTCTGCATTGCATTCAGGTTACCCTGATGTTTTGTCTCATAGTGCCGTCTTAGATTAAATTCTGTAATTACAGCCACATTAGCTCCACAAATGAGACACACGGGTTCAGTAAACATATACTCAGCCTCCCATCGGTTTTTAAAGGCTCTATTTTCAGAATCAACTTTTCTCTTCAGCATCGTGTGAGCTAGCTTCGCAATAACTTGCAGCATCATAAGCTACACTTGATTAACGCGGTAAGTGTTCGGCAAGGCAGCTGAAGCGCTGCATTGTGGGATCTGTAGTTTATTGTGTTACCAGCGCTTCATATACCCGGGCCATTAATAACAATAATACAGTATACTGTAAGGGGTCTGAATACTTTCTGAATCCACTGTATAAAAACACCCTCCAACCCACAGCTCCAAAAAAGATAAAGTTAATCGCAGAGGAGAAAAGGCACAGCTACACAAGAAGAAACAAATAAATAAAAAGACTATGTAGACATTAAATCAGACCTCTCATCCATGCGATGTATCTGGAATTGTCACTTAGAAATATTTGAGTCAGATACACCATTAATTCCAACAGCAGATAGTTTCAAACCATATGGTTGTACAAAGAAGGCTCTCAAAATGAAAGGAGAGAGATTCAGGATATTTCCAACTAAAACCTATGACTACCTGTGCAGCACTTGCGCTCAAAGAAATCAATCTTTGCTAGGAGGACAGAGAAAGAGCAGAATGATCCAAGAAACAGAAAATGTGAGGTGTAAAGGGGGTATTACAAAAGAGGAGTGAAGGAAGAGAACTACAACACAGCTCAAGGAAATGTTAAAACCTTTAA
Source organism: Polypterus senegalus (assembly GCF_016835505.1). Taxonomy (NCBI): domain Eukaryota; kingdom Metazoa; phylum Chordata; class Cladistia; order Polypteriformes; family Polypteridae; genus Polypterus; species Polypterus senegalus. The sequence goes on from NC_053165.1 coordinate 118,521,506, forward strand.
GACATTTCCAGTAAATATGAGAGCTTAAAAGAACAAAGAAAAGGCCCACAGCAAAATATTTATGATGGGGTAAAATAAGAGTGGTGCAAAAATCCAAAAAGTATGTTAATGACTGTAACGTTTTAGAAGCAAAAGTGATGTTCTTAAAAATCAGATCTCAGAAATAAGGGTGATACACAAATCTGAATTGTGTATATTGATGACTGGAACTTTTCAGAAGCACAACTGATTTTCTTAAATTCAATCAAAAGAAACAGACAGTTACAGCTTAAATTCCCTTGGCTGAATGAATGGGCAAGGGTTTGAAGGCAGCCTTGCATAAAAAAGTACAGGTAGCAGAGACCATTTTTCTCTTAATGAAGACAATGAGAACATGAAAAAAGTTACAAATACAATAATATGTATGTAAATGCAAGTTTAGTGATGTATTTAAAAGTGTAATTCTACCTACTTTGAGCCAAACTGTGAATGCAAAGAGACTAATGGGACTAATTTATGTTTAAAACTCATAGGAGTAAGGAAAAACGTATAAGAGACCTAGGGAAAACCAGGTTAGATCCAACTGAAAACAATAATGGGAGGCTTCCTGGAGATTCCAGCCAACCAAACAGATCTCAAGTTTCGCAGCCAGTGGTATAATCTGAAATAAAACAAGGCCACTCCTCAAACAAAACTTTCATGCGTCAATACAGTGTGTTTAATTGAGGAACTTGTGCCATCCCACAGGAATCAAGACAGGAAAGATCAAAGTTCTTGCAAACAGTTTATGGGGGGAGGAAGGCAGTAACATCCAACTTGCTATGACACACTGCCCTTTGTAAGACATCAGCTAAGTATTTATAAGTGTGCTCAATGTAAAAAAAAAGTTTTGGAATTATGGTAACAAAAGGCAAGAAGCAAATGTACATATATGAAGGCAGAACATAGAAATAATACAGCAGTATATCTTGTGGTGGCACGGTGGCGCAGTGGTAGTGCTGCTGCCTCGCAGTAAGGAGACCTGGGTCCGCTTCCTGGGTCCTCCCTGTGTGGAGTTTGCATTTTCTCCCCATGTCTGCGTGGTTTTCCTCTAGGTGCTCCGGTTTTCCCCCACAGTCGAAAGACAAGCAGGTTAGGTGCACTGGCGATCCTAAATTGTCCCTAGTGTATGCTTGGTGTGTGCCCTGCGGTGGGCTGGCACCCTACCTGGGGATTTGATCCTGCTTTACACCCTGTGTTGGCTGGGAATGGCTCCAGCAGACTCCCGTGATCCTGTGTTAGGAAATAGTGGGTTGGATAATGACTGACTATATCTTGTGGTATTTGATTAAGGTTTTCACTTGATAACATAAATATGCCTTCAGGTATTATATTAGTTATTTGCAATGAAGGAAATACAACAACTGAGGCTTATTAAAGAGCTAAACTTGTTCCTGCACTAAGCAAAAAAAATTTCTAAAACATTTCTTTTGACTTTCATTTAAATACGCCTTAAGCTTTAAAACAAACAAAACAACTAAAAGCTAATAAAACACATACCCCCCTTTTTTCCAATTCTGTTATCAAGAACCTTTTCTATTGTTTCACTGTCATCCTGCTGGTCTTCCATGCCATCACCTGTCATTTCAATCAAGTCATCTGAGTCAGTTTCAAAGTCATCTTCATCTTCTTTGTAACTACAATACAAAAATTTGACACTGTATTTTTTTTTTAAATTTTACACTTAATACACATTAGAACATGGAGGAAAGAGAAGTACCCACAAATAAAGATTTGCAAACGAAGGGAGAACAAATGAAAAGTAATCTGTCTCAAAACTACACCCAGATTCCAGGTGTTGCATGGCGAAAGTATTAACCAATATTTTGTGCTTTTATTTATACTGGATTCAGAAAGTATTTAGGCCCCTTAACTTTCTGAACACTTTATTATATTGAAAATTTAATTTTAAATGAATAAATTTGGTATTTTTATGGTATCAATTTACACTTAATAACCCATAAAAACAAAGTGAAAACGCTTTCAGAAAGATTTTCCACTTGAGCCTGATTTCATGTAAAGGTTTCTTTACGTCACTCTGGCTCACCTGACATTTTTGGCTGCACGTCGACGTGTTTGTCTCTTGGGGGTGTCATCATCATCATCATCTTCATCTTCATCATCTTCATCTGAAGACTCGTGTCTTTTCCGTTTCTTGTTCTGAGGCCGCTGCTGCTTTTTAGCAGGTTTTCTCACTTGTTTTCTAAGAACAAACACAGCAATAATGTTAAGATTACAATTAAATGTCAATATTACTTTTCAACAACAAAGAACATAAAGTCTGATTCTCAACATGTTCATATGTGTAGAACAGATCTAAATAACTGAAATTAGATTTTTCACTTATTTTATTAATAAATCATGAAGAAACTACTGTTTAAGGGATATTTAAAAGTTCATACGCCTTTGAGAACAGTTGCTATTATCTATGTTATACAGCACTGAAAAATAAGGCTGCATATACAAAAAAGAGCAAACTCTTAAGCCAACTCTTCAAAAACATGAATTTGATTTAAAATGGGAATTCCATATTTCACCATTTTTTTTTTGATAAAATGCAAAAGTAGTAAGCCAGCTTGGCCACCAATGTGAAAAGTGAATACGATAAATTTTTAGCAAAGAAATGCAGCCCAGTTACACAAATATAATTGTCCAAAATCAACATTCTTTTTATTTCATTACAATAGAAGACTTACTACAGATATTGAAAATAGATTACACCAGTGTTTCTCAACAACAGACGTGGGAAAAAATGGATCACAACTCCAAAAAGGTTGACAACCACTGGCTTACACAATACTTTAGAAGATAAGATGAATTTACAATGTGCAGTTATGCTCAACAGTTGATGATGTCTGTTCTTTGGAAATTTGTAATTTACAACTCCTACGACCTACAACAGTTGAAACTCCATGATTGGCAAGTACAGACACATTTAATATCTACCTTTTCGCAGTAGGTCTCTGAGATTTAACTTTTGTTTCCTCTTGTTCACTGCTGGACTCATCCTCCTCTTCTTCATTATTAGAGCCATCATCTTTCCATGTGATTCTTTTAACAACAACATTTTGATATTTATTTTATATTATTCATATATTTTTATATTTATTTTCTTTTTTATTGAAATAATGCATGCCACTGTACAAAACATTATTCACTATTACATTTTTTATTTACTTTAACGTTGTACCAATCAGACATCGTCCTTGACTAGTCTCCCACCTTTAGTTAATCAGATCCTGGTATAAAGCCTTCTTTTTGCATGTACAAGTCCAAGTACATCAATGTATGCGGAGACATAACTATTAAAAATGCATTCACATATGTGCAATCCAATCATTTTATTAATTACACACAGGGCTTAATCTGTTTTCCTCTTATTCATACTAAGAGTTACGAACTAAGAGGTATTAAACACAAGAGCATAACAAAGGTGGCAAGAATAGGTTTAGGTCTCCACCTGACAGTGAACTCAGTATCCTTTTCTTCCAAGGTAAATGAGATTAATTAAGCATTTGAAGCTCAATTATGAATAAACACAAAAAACATGCATACACTTTATATATATATACAGTTGTGCTTGAAAGTTTGTGAACCCTTTAGAATTTTCTACATTTCTGCATAAATATGACCTAAAACATCATCAGATTTTCACTCAAGTCCTAAAAGTAGATAAAGAGAAACCAGTTAAACAAATGAGACAAAAATATTATACTTGGTCATTTATTTATTGAGGAAAATGATCAAATATTATATATTTGTGAGTGGCAAAAGTATGTGAACCTCTAGGATTAGCAGTTAGTTTGAAGGTGAAATTGGAGTCAGGTGTTTTCATGTTTGTGGAAGGTTATCATGGCACGAACAAAGGAGATTTCTGAGGACCTCAGAAAAAGAGTTGCTGATGCTCATCAGGCTGGAAAAGGTTACAAAACCATCTCTAAAGAGTTTGGACTCCACCAATCCACAGTCAGACAGATTGTATACAAATGGAGGAAATTCAAGACCATAGTTACCCTCCCCAGGAGTGGTTGACCAACAAAGATCACTCCAAGAGCAAGGCGTGCAATAGTCGGCGAGGTCACAAAGGACCCCAGGGTAACTTCTAAGCAACTGAAGGCCTCTCTTACATTGGCTAATGTTCATGTTCATGAGTCCACCATCAGGAGAACACTGAAAAACAATGGTGTGCATGGCAGAGTTGCAAGGAGAAAGCCACTGCTCTCCAAAAAAAACATTACTGCTCGTCTGAAGTTTGCTAAAGATCACATGGACAAACTAGAAGGCTATTGGAAGAATGTTTTGTGGCCGGATGAGACCAAAATAGAACTTTTTGGTTTAAATGAAAAGCGTTATGTTTGGAGAAAGGAAAACACTGCATTCCAGCAGAAGAACCTTATTCCATCTGTGAAACATGGTGGTGGTAGTATCATGGTTTGGGCCTGTTTTGCTGCATCTGGGCCAGGACGGCTTGCCTTCATTGAAGGAACAATGCATTCTGAATTATATCAGAGAATTCTAAAGGAAAATGTCAGGACATCTGTCCATGAACTGAATCTCAAGAGAAGGTGGGTCATGCAGCAAGACAACGACCCTAAGCACACAAGTCGTTCTACCAAAGAATGGTTAAAGAAGAATAAAGTTAATGTTTTGGAATGGCCAAGTCAAAGTCCTGACCTTAATCCAATCGAAATGTTGTGGAAGGACCTGAAGCGAGCAGTTAACATGAGCAAACCCACCAACATCCCAGAGTTGCAGCTGTTCTGTACGGAGGAATGGGCTAAAATTCCTCCAAGCCGGTGTGCAGGAATGATCAAAAGTTACCGGAAACGTTTAGTTGCAGTTATTGCTGCAAAGGGGGGTCACACCAGATACTGAAAGCAAAGGTTCACATAGTTTTGCCACTTACAAATATGTAATATTCGATCATTTTCCTTAATAAATAAATGACCAAGTATAATAATTTTGTCCCATTTGTTTAATTAGTTTCCTCTTTATCTACTTTTAGGACTAGAGTAAAAATCTGATGATATTTTAGGTCATATTTGTGCAGAAATATAGAAAATTCTAAAGGGTTCACAAACTTTCAAGCACAACTGTAAGTATAATTCAAATATGCAAAAAACACAAAAATATTACTATGACTGGGGCTGCCAAGTCAGATGTTTTTCTTTCTTTTTAGTCATTTTGGGTGTTCAGACCACAGTGTGTGTGTGCAAATGGGGACAAATGAAGTTGTATCCATATATCTATGTATCTAAAATTAAGGCAGACAGCTGACTACCACAAGAGTAGGAATTAATTGAAAAACAGAATGTCATCAGTAGTACACGTCACATTAACAATCAAAAAGATACAGATCCCATCACTTCACATCACTTTCCACAAGTTTTTTGAATATTTGCCACCTTCTGGGTCATTTTACTAACTTATATATTACATGTTTTTCCAGAGTTAAATGCACTATTGGTAGCCACATAGGAAAATATGTATGAGTATCTAAGTTGCAGATTTGGAACCAGACAAGTATTCAGCAGGAGGCCATTTCACAAACAATCTCTATTCCACTGGAAGTACACATATTATTCACCCTCTGTTAAAATTGAAGAGAATTAATAAAGAAATAATTGCCTAGTACCATTTCTCCATACCGTAAAAAGGATATTTCCCATGAAAGTGCTGTAATGGAGTTAACATGTCAACTGCATTTGACAGATGTACCAATTAAATATTCCTAACACATTATTTGGCCATTTCTTGTACAACACCCACTTGCAGAAATGAGTGTGCTGAAAGCCTAACTCATGAGCAGATATACCAAACTCTACCAAATATGGCACTGTTATTTCAATCCTGAAACACTAAAACTTTACTGATTTTGAACAAAATTAATTAACAGGCACTTACATAAATGAGAAGTATCCTAAACCATTGTCTTATCGAAATAATATTTCAAATAAATGTTGTAGAAAAATGTGTCTATAAATCACATTTAAACTATTTTTATTGTTTTATTATTTCCAGCCATTTCCAGTATGGCATTATTTAATTCATGTTTACCACACTGATGGTTTTGCCATTTGCCATCTATGGTACTGAGACTTCATATTTTCAAAACACATTTTAAATAAAATTTGTTTGGAATAAAAAAGCTGCAGTATGCATCTAAAACTTTAAACCATTTTATGAAATTGAAAACATTTAGCAAATAATTACCAACAAGACCAGACATGTCTAATCAGCATATTGTATTTGCTTCTGTCAAGCAAGGGCTGATGTTGGATTAATTTTTTTTTAATATGTTTAGAGTATAGAGTTGGTATGTACTACCAAATACAGTGACCTGGTGAAAGCTGCATGATTGCCAAGCCAGTTTTTAAAGAATTACAAAATTGGAATTCTTTAATCAAAAATTTAAGCTCTCTTAGTCTTCTATAGCACAGAGTGCAGAATCCATTAACTCTAGTATACTCCTTTTATGTATAATTAATAGAAAAAAATACAACAAGTAAAAGTAAGAAATGGTACAGTATTACCAAAAACTCTGAAAACGTAAATCAATTTGTTAACAACTAGATCAGATTTATCAAGTGTCATTTTTATAATTTTAAAGAATTATAGAAACATTAGATTTATTCGTTAATGAGAGTGAATGTGTGTCACAGAATATTCACAAACTTTTTAAATAGGATTCAAAACAGACACTGCTAAAATGCTGTGCTGGAATACAAAAGATAAACTATTAGGCAAAGTAATGATAAATATGAAGAAGAAACAGCAAAATAGAAATATACTAATGTAAGCTTGAGTAACATTTTGTAGCATAACAAATCTGTTAAAATGCAAATGTAGATCAGGGAAGTTTAAACTATACTGTAGTTAAATGTGATTTAGGTAATTATTAATGTTCCCCCAGATTTAAAATATACTAACCCTCTCTTCTTTTGTCGAGTACCCCTTCTTTTAGGACTTTCATTTTCAGAATCACTACTCCCCTGAAAAGAAAAGAGGACTTAATCTTTTTATAGATGCCTTCAAGGAGCATTTAATTACTAATTTTATTGCACTGTTCTATGTTTGAAGTCAACAAGAAAACAACTATAAAATCTCTGAGTGACATGAATGGGTTTGTTTATTTGTCCTCTTTTTAGTCTCATTTCAATAAACGTGATCATGCTCATTCATAGTCTGCACACCATTTTGCAAATCACAAGCCATTCACACATTCTCCAGGTATACTGTAAAGCAATTATACTCTTCCTCCACTGTTAAGCTTAGAATCCAGGATGTTTGGGGCCACCCTAGACTTTTTGACATTGTGCCAGTATGTGGTTATTTTATAATACCACTCTAAGGACAGAGAACCCACACATTGGATTGGAAATAGCAATAAAAATCCTATATGATTCCAGGTTTTAAGCCAGATTTTCCCTTTATATGTTCAATTCAAAAAACCCACTAAAGCCAACTTATTGTCTGCTTTTCATACTGCCAATCTCCACCTTACAGGTTGAGCATATACAGTGGTGTGAAAAACTATTTGCCCCCTTCCTGATTTCTTATTCGTTTGCATGTTTGTCACACAAAATGTTTCTGATCATCAAACACATTTAACCATTAGTCAAATATAACACAAATAAACACAAAATGCAGTTTTTAAACGATGGTTTTTATTATTTAGGGATAAAAAATCCAAACCTACATGGCCCTGTGTGAAAAAGTAATTGCCCCCTGAACCTAATAACTGGTTGGGCCACCCTTAGCAGCAATAACTGCAATCAAGCATTTGCGATAACTTGCAATGAGTCTTTTACAGCGCTCTGGAGGAATTTTGGCCCACTCATCTTTGCAGAATTGTTGTAATTCAGCTTTATTTGAGGGTTTTCTAGCATGAACCGCCTTTTTAAGGTCATGCCATAGCATCTCAATTGGATTCAGGTCAGGACTTTGACTAGGCCACTCCAAAGTCTTCATTTTGTTTTTCTTCAGCCATTCAGAGGTGGATTTGCTGGTGTGTTTTGGGTCATTGTCCTGCTGCAGCACCCAAGATCGCTTCAGCTTGAGTTGATGAACAGATGGCCGGACATTCTCCTTCAGGATTTTTTGGTAGACAGTAGAATTCATGGTTCCATCTATCACAGCAAGTCTTCCAGGACCTGAAGCAGCAAAACAACCCCAGACCATCACACTACCACCACCATATTTTACTGTTGGTATGATGTTCTTTTTCTGAAATGCTGTGTTCCTTTTACGCCAAATGTAACGGGGCATTTGCCTTCCAAAAAGTTCAACTTTTGTCTCATCAGTCCACAATGTATTTTCCCAAAAGTCTTGGCAATCATTGAAATGTTTCTTAGCAAAATTGAGACGAGCCCTAATGTTCTTTTTGCTTAACAGTGGTTTGCGTCTTGGAAATCTGCCATGCAGGCCGTTTTTGCCCAGTCTCTTTCTTATAGTGGAGTCGTGAACACTGACCTTAATTGAGGCAAGTGAGGCCTGCAGTTCTTTAGACGTTGTCCTGGGGTCTTTGTGACCTCTCAGATGAGTCGTCTCTGCTCTCTTGGGGTAATTTTGGTCGGCCGGCCACTACTGGGAAGGTTCACCACTGTTCCATGTTTTTGCCATTTGTAGATAATGGCTCTCACTGTGGTTCGCTGGAGTCCCAAAGCTTTAGAAATGGCTTTATAACCTTTACCAGACTGATAGATCTCAATTACTTCTGTTCTCATTTGTTCCTGAATTTCTTTGGATCTTGGCATGATGTCTAGCTTTTGAGGTGCTTTTGGTCTACTTCTCTGTGTCAGGCAGCTCCTATTTAAGTGATTTCTTGATTGAAAAGGTGTGGCAGTAATCAGGCCTGGGGGTGGCTACGGAAATTGAACTCAGGTGTGATACACCACAGTTAGGTTATTTTTAACAAGGGGCAATTACTTTTTCACACAGGGCCATGTAGGTTTGGATTTTTTCTCCCTAAATAATAAAACCATCATTTAAAAACTGCATTTTGTGTTTACTTGTGTTATATTTGACTAATGGTTAAATGTGTTTGATGATCAGAAACATTTTGTGTGACAAACATGCAAAAGAATAAGAAATCAGGAAGGGGGCAAATAGTTTTTCACACCACTGTATTCCCCATGGAACACTGCAGAATAATATTAAAGGTAAAAACACCCATTTTCAAAAAGCTGTCCATTGACACTTTGAGTTTTGAACCGCCATTTAATTCTCTAGTCAAATCTCTGCTGCAATGAAAAACCTCTTAAGCTGAATTGTTTAGCAATTTTCTGTACTGATGAAATTTGATTATCTTCTAACTTTGCCTCAACGCCAACTCATTTAATAGTTTACCTCCATTCCAAGGTTTAAACGAGCAGGTTCGTGTCTGCTTCGATTTGATCTCCTGACCCCATAAACATCTGGATGTTCCTCCCACATCTGAAAGAAAGAAAGAAATAAAGAAAGAAAATGTCTGAATTATATTGTCGCTGATATTATACTGATCAATAAATATTTCATATAATCATAACCTGATATGGAGGAAAAGGAACACCCTAGGGCTAGATTAAATTCAAGGCAGCAAAAAACAAAACACTGCACCACATTAATATCAGAGAAAGCCCTCCAAGTCTGTTACTAAAACCATACTGTATGTAACAAAGAAGGCAGGAATCTCATTTCAATTTTTCATAACTATGAAGGAAAAAAGCATCCCAAATTTCAAAGATTAAGAACTATTCATTCTAGCATTCCACAGGAAGGTAGAAAATTCTTCTTTAGAGTCAAAGGGAGTCCAGATGAATCTTGGTTCCTAAAGGACAAGGTGGAAAGCTAATACTGAATGTCCATGACTGCATTAAAAACTTACATTCCTCTGTGCTGGATAAAACTATAGTACACAGGCTTGGGAATACTTCGGAAAACAACTTTCAATAAAACACCATTTATTGCTGTATCTAGAAATACAAGTTAGTGGAAGCCATATATCAAAATTATGCCCTCTAGCTCATTTTAAAGGAATATGGTACAATTTTGAGTTAAAGGACACACCAAGCTTAGTGACTGCAGTTGCTGGATATCATTGCCTTGAGGATGTCAAATTACATGACTAGGTGTCAAAGTGGATGAACTGCCCCGTGACTTTTCAATACAGCTTTAAAGTTATAAAGTATTACAAACTCACTAAATTTTGAAAGCCAATTATTGTATTGCCTGACATCACCAGTGACTGTACGAATGTTTTCTAGGTATGGTGAATTCAGCTGTACTCTTGGCCCTTTCTCTTTCCTTAATCTACTCTGTCATGGTACAACAAGTGCAGACATTGGATAGACAAGCCTCTCTTCTGTGTGCATTGTCCAAAATACTGGTCATTCCTCTTTCCTTGCGGATACGCTGTATGCATTATGCCTCTGGGTGAGCACCAATTTGGTTTTCAGCTCTTGCATGCACAACCCTACCCATCCTACAACCTGAGACAAAAATCTAACTAATTTGACTTTGTTGGGGCAGGGTACAGGTAAATATAACTAAGTCACTGGGGATATTAAACTACATGACTGTCATCAAAGAAACATGCTGTGAGTTCACTGACTCTCTAAGGTGACATAAATGAAGACCAAGACTAAAAACTGCTGGAAATGTCACATGTCTTTATTTATAATTTAGGCAAACCAATGTAATTTAGTGTTAATTTGGTGAAAGGTATTCATGTTTGCCAAACCCATCCCCCCGACGACACAACCCCACCCCCATTTTTTACGAGTGTCTCTTTGTAATTTTATGACAGGATTTGGGGGATGTGTCTTTAACCAGTTTGATGAGTATTTATTTGCTAAAGTCTTTTCTCCCATCCCCCACACAAAGCCAGGTTAGCGTAATATATGGTCTTGGGGGGGCAGGAGATAAGATGTTCTATTTCACCCATTGGTCTGAGGTATGGCTGTTTGGAATTGGCTTGTCTCGGAGGCCTTCAAGTACCATGATATCCTATTAGCTGTAGGGAGTTGGACAGAAAACCTATAAATTTGCTTGCTCAACCACATTCTCTCTCTCTAACCAACATATGATAAAGAAGCATCTCTCTTGCTAACCTGTGATGATGAAGACAACACAATGAAGAGCACAGCTCAGCAGCCATATTGAACAGACATATGGCTGAAAGCTGAGCACCAATGATGCCTTAACTAGAGACATTTTAAGGAACTACAAGTGTGTGGTTATATGGTTGCCAATATTCAAATGTACTTTGCATTTTGGTATTATTTATGGATATTATCAGTTACACATTATTTTATGTGTAACTTAACTCCTGCTTGTCTTTTTACTACATCTAATTGCCTGAGGTTATAGATATAGAAGGGAAGGTGGGGTTAAGTTAAAAACAATAATCTATACTAATAAAAGGCAAAGCCCTCACTCACTCACTGACTCATCACTAATTCTCCAACTTCCCGTGTGGGTGGAAGGCTGAAATTTGGCAGGTTCGTTCCTTACAGCTTCCTTACAAAAGTTGGGCAGGTTTTATATCGAAATTCTATGCGTAATGGTCATAACTGGAAGCTGTTTTCTCCATTTACTGTAATGGAGATGAGCTTGAACGCCGTGGGGGCGGAGTTTCGTGTGACATCATCATGCCTCCCACGTAATCACGCAGTACATAGAAAACCAGGAAGACCTCCAAAAAGCGCTGAAGAAAACATGCATTATATAATTGAGAAGGCAGCGAAACAATAAGAAGCGAGCGAGTGACATATACAACCATGTTCATGAGTTCTGCTACTGAAACAAAGCACGATGTAAACCTACACTTTAAATTAAGTTCATAGACAGGCTGCCGCTGGCGTTTGTAATTTAGTGCCTGCCCATATAAGGCCATCCGTCAGCGGCAATCCAATAGCAAACTCCCACTAAATATTCACGGGTGAAGGACTGTGTTTATGGAGAGGAAGATGAGATGGTCAGGGTGGTGTTTGACACAAACTCAGCAAAACTGCGAGAGAAAGTTTTAAGTGCCAGGACTAAGGTAACATTAAATACAGCCATGGACATAGCACGAGATGGCACCAGCACAGCTGGGAACCTTCGATGCATGTACACCGAGCGCTCACGTGAACTGACGCAGTGCACAGATAAAAGCAACAGTTCCAAAGAGCTGAACAAAACCAATTACACAATTGAAAAGGCAGCAAAAATATGAAGCGCCTGATAAGCATATTCATAAATCCAGCTACTGCGAAACAAAGCACACGGTGGAAAAAGTCAATGTCCCGCTAAAGGAAGACAGTGTAAAAAAACCCGTGCATGCAGTGTGTCAGGTCTCAGATAAAGAAGAAGACGAGCTGTTTATTGATGCAGTAAGAAACGAATCGATGAAAGAAACCTGTCATCTTTACAACGATTGACAAACACGGAATGTAACTTGAACACAACACATCCTACAAATACGAACCTGATTGAAAGAAATAATGATAATCAAATCCTTGATGACAGCAACACTCAGTAACACTCACAAAACAAATACTGTATATTGACAGTCATGTTACGTTATTTTTAAAATGTTCCCTTTTCTTTTCTAGCTTTTTAACACACTACTTCTCGCTGCGATACGCTGGTATATATATATGTATATATATATCCCGATCTACATACTCGAATAATGGATACTTTATTCGCCATCAATGATTGTTTTGGTAAAGCCATACTCAGTGTATTCATTAGATGAACGGTAAAAAGTAAGAGCGAGGGAGGATGCAGGCTGTAGTGCTGCCAACTCTATCTGAATTGCGCGATCACATTTCAAAAATATATCTTTTCAAGTTCTATTTAGTCCATATTTGTCAAACTCAAGGGCCACGCCACATCCGCCCGGCGTAATTATATCCGCCCCGAGATCATTTTATATACTGTATTATTGTTATTAATGGCCCAGGTATATGAAGCGCTGGTAACACAATAAACTACAGATCCCATAATGCAGCGCTTCAGCTGCCTTGCGACTTACGCGTTAATCAAGTCTAGCTTATGATGCTGCAAGTTATTGCGGCTAGCTCACGCGATGCTGGAGAGAAAAGTTCATTCTGAAAATAGAGCCTTTAAAAACCGATGGGAGGCTGAGTATATGTTTACTGAACCCGTGTGTCTCATTTGTGGAGCTAATGTGGCTGTAATTACAGAATTTAATCTAAGACGGCACTATGAGACAAAACATCAGGGTAACCTGAATGCAATGCAGAAGATACAGAAAGCAGAAGAATTAAATAAGAATCTGACACTTCAGCGGACGTTTTACCCGTGCACAATCACAAAGTGATTTCAAGTGAAGCTGCTTTTATGGGAGACACAAATGCACCAGTGCAACTTTCCCTCTTTCCCTGTTGCCAAGTAATGTTAAACCAAGTCGTCACTACGGTGTTCCCAAATCGCACTTTGCTGATAAACTGAGCGCACTGAGTTTGCACGGCGCTTTGGTGACTTTGAAGAACAAAAAAAGTCCGTCTACATGCGGCTCGAACCTTGTGCATGTTTGGTAGCACATATCTGTGTGAGAAGCTCTTCTCAGTGATAAAGACTAACAAAACAGCACACAGGAGTCGCCTCACTGATGAGCACCTGCAATCCATCCTGAGAATCTCCACAACACAGAACCTCACACCAAACATAAACGAACTTGTTGCCAAAAAGATGCCAGGCGTCCAGCTCTAAAATGACATATGAGCAAAGACAACTGAATGATTTGATTTGTTATTGCTGAAAGGAACACATTTTATTTATATTTCCAGGTTTTGTTATGCAGCATGTTCATATTTGAATTTGTATAATTTTGACAGGATATATTTTTATGGAGAGCAAAATCTTTTGGGATATTTAAAATCTAAGTTTATTTTTATATAAAATTACATAAGAGTAAAGAAATTTGAATGTTTGTTCTTTTAATGTTTACTTTATTTCTAACTTGTATAATTTAGACAGGATATATTTTTATGGAGAGCAAAATATTATAAGTTGTTTAAGGTTTGAGTTGATTTATTCAGGAATAATATTCCTGTCTGTTTTTACCATTCCTACCAAAGATATTTCTGTCGACTAAATAAAAATTCCTTCTATTTAAAATTTAAATAGAACTTGAACAAATACGATAGTTCATAATATCCACGCAGACTTGCACGTAAGAGCGGAGTTATCCGTTTTAACCAGCAGCGTATTGCACTGATACGAAATAGCTGTGTGTGTATATATGTAGATATGTATGTATATGTATATATATGTTTATATATGTGTGTGTGTATGTATGTATATATATATGTATTTGTGTGTATATATGTGTGTGTATGTATGTATGTGTGTATGTATATGTATGTGTATATATGTAGATATATATATGTATGTATATATGTGTATATGTATAGATATGTATATATATATGTTTATGTGTGTGTGTGTAAATATATATATATGACAACAACACTCATCACTCACAACAGTGACAAAACAATTACATTGACAATCATGTTACGTTATTTTCAAAATGTTTCCTTTTCTTTTTCATTGCTTCTTTAACACACTACTTCTCCGCTGCGAAGCGCGGGTATTTTGCTAGTACCTTATAAACAGTGGTAAATCTGTGAGATTAGGCATTCTAAGGCTACATATTAATAATACAATAGGGGAAAGAAGAGCAATATATATATTACTCTACCAAGATAAAACAAGTGTGACAGGTTAAATCTTCAGCTAACCAAGTACGTACACCAGTCTTATGAGTCAATAGGTACCAAAATTCTCTATATATATAGGTTCAGAAAGGCATTACTGTTTTTTATTATTCCATTTGCTTTGGTATTCTGTGTCCCCCCATACTCACCCTTTTACAAAGCTTTTGGACTCCTTCGGGTTATTCAGGGTTATTATTAACTGGTGTTTACAAAAACTTTGCTTTTAGATGGCACTAGCACATTACATCACATACGGTTCTGAGACATTTGTGAGTCCTTTGGAGTTTTCTTCATTACTGAATGATTAGTTTATAAAGTCTAATCTTCATATGTGTTTTACAAATAAAAAGAAATTGCCTATTTAAACAAAACCTGTACAGTGGTAACTTTAAGGAACACTTTTCAAATAATTAAGATTAAGAAGAGAAAAAATATGTGAACCTCTGCAGAAGAAGGTAAATTAAAAGAGGTTATTTTAATTTAGGTTTTCAAATCAGTCAGATAAAATTACACATACTGTTTAGTTGTCTAGGCATATTAAAAAATATTAAATTCATGAATCTTGTAAAATTACATTTATCATAATTAAGTCATGTTACCCACATCCATTAGTATAAGATTTTTATGTAGTTTCTCTGATACAGGTATAGTACAGTACAGGAGTAACTAACACAAGAAAATGAGGTTGGCTTTATGTAGAAATCCAAACTGTTAAAAAAACATTTGAATCATATTTATATTAGAAAAGTACAATCCATAGAGCAGAAGACCATTTTCAAAAACTTTCCTATAATAGTTTAATGAAGTGAATGGTTTTCAGCAAAGCATATTAATCTACATCATACAGAGCAACAACAACGCTGCTATTAAAACAGCACTCAATGCATTTACATGCATGCAGAAATTCAAATTTTAGACAGAATACTTGAGCAATGTGATTAAGACACCGCTCATGCAATCATGTCATTCCATAAAAAATGTATGCTTTCTTCAGACTTTGAGAATCTATAATGAAATTAGATACAGGCAGTCCCTGGGTTATGTACAAGATAGGGACTGTAGGTTTGTACTTAAGTTGAATTTGTATGTAAGTCGGAACAGGTACATTATTTTAATAAATGCTATTGTTGATCAACTGTAACCAAGTGTTCTGCCAATGAATGATGGAGTTTCACCTCTCTCTGACCTTCTTATTATTTCTACTTTACTTTTAATGGTGATGTTTATTCTCTTCTTTACTGTATCACCACCACTTGCATCAGATTTGTGTTTCAGAGACATTGTTGAAGGGTGAAGACAAAAGGTTAAGATGAGCTCTTCTGCACAGCACTGTACAGCTATCACAGCAGGCAGGCATTCCTCGTCAGCATGTCTGGTGCACTGACAAGAGACAACTTACTGCAACGTACGTAACAGTACAAGCAGGCTTGCTATTGGGAATGAATGGGAGTAGTGAGGGGTGGTTCACCACCAACCCACCATAGTCACCTCCACTACAGTATGCAGCCTGCAGCGTGCGTCTGCCCACCAAGAACGAACACGGTGCGGCCAAAAGCGTTTAGTGAATCACTCATCACCGCCTCCATTCAACAGGCAGCCACCTGATGCACATTACAATTGCTACCCCCCGCCGCCCCATTCACCCTCGATGGCCTCCATTTAGCCACAGCCAGGTCACCGCTTGCAGCATTACCAGACGCCCATCGAAAACAATTCGGGGGGAGCCATGTGTAGTGGGCGGGCAGTGAAACGCCCTCCACCACTCCATCCAGCCTGCATCCAGTCAGGAGCAGTAGCTGCGGCGGCGTAGTGGGCGGACGGAGAACCACTCCATTAAGCCTCCATCCTGCACACAAGCGATAGGATTCTTAATGTAAACACAATTAATATTACCCTCCTGTCAATCTATTTCTTTTGGCTGCTCCCATTGAGGGGTCTACCCTTGGTACTCCAAGTGAAAATCATAGCATTGTCAACTCTGCCAATTCCAGCTCTGCCTCCTGTCTTTACATCAGTGGAACCAACTCTAAACCATACAACATAACTAGTCTCACTACCATTTTACAGACTTTCCCTTTCACTCTTACAGTTACTCTTTTAATACAAATCACTCCTGTCAGTCACTCTTCTCAACCCAACCCACCCTGCCTGAACTCTCTTCTTCACCTCTGTGACGTATACTCTGTTGCTTTGGACTGCTGAACCAAAGTATTTAAAATTGTCTACCTTCACCACCTCTGCTCCTTGCAGTCAAACTCTTCCACCATCTTCGCTTTCATTTACGCACATGTACTCCATCTTACTCCTAACGAGGGGGGCTCTCTTTCCTCTTTCTCTCTAGTGCATTCCTCCACCTCTCCAATGTTCACCTAAAACTGTTCACTCTCACTACTGATCACAATGTCATCCAAAAATATCATAGTCTACGGAAACTCCTGTCTGACCTCACCTATCAACCTGTCCATCACCATTTCAAACAGTGCTGCTTGAAAAGCATACAGTACTGGATGCTATATGAATGGTGTTTAACAAAAAAACTTATATAACCTTTGCATGCAGGAAAAAGAACAGTATTTTTTTTTGGTGAACTACAAAATACCACCTCACACTTAAGTTCTCAAAAAATGAAAACACACTGGCATGAAAACCTAAAGTATACTAGAGGTGGAAAATGTCATCTTCTCTCCTCCTTTTCTTAAGTTGGAGAGTGAAAGTGATATTAGTAATTAGTAAGTGATTATGTAGTAATCTCTGTAGTCTCTGGGAGGCAATATCTACTCAGATCCTTGATGGAGACTTTTTACTATACAGTAATGGTCTGCAATTCCTAAAACTGCTGCTTGCACCTTTCTTTTTCTGCTGTGTTATTGCTAAAAGAATCAACTTCACATTGAAATATTATGTCATGGGAAAAAGTAACAAAATTGAAAACTCTGAAGAATGGCAACATGGGCAACACCAATGTGTGTTCTAAATTTTTAATTATTTCATCATTGTGCATGTAACACACCTGTCCTTTGATTTTTCATAAACAGCTGCACTGTAAAATTCTACTCAGAAAAATGAATTGATGATATTTCACATTGTCTTTTTTTTATTCACCAAAGACTCTCTACTTCCTCCATAAGCAACACCATTGAGTGCTGGATTCCAAGCATAAAATACAGCTCATCTCCTCCAGTAGATGGCATTTGCATATCCATTTTACCTTGACAATTTTTTTCCTGCCACTGTTGTTGACAACTATCACCCAAATGTGTACTGCCATCTCCAACAAAAAAAAATGATCTGAACTATACTGAACTGGTGGCATACAAATTACATACACACAATCGTGCTGAAATAATGGTTGTTTCTTAGTTCATAAATAGTGTCTCATTTATGGCCAAGTCCCATGTTCCATCGGTCCTTTCAGTTCCAGACTAGTACAATCCTGGATGTGTGTCAGCACATGTGGGTGGACCATGTACTCTCAGTTAATTTAAGAGGTTAATTGCCTTCTCTCTGACTGAGGTCCAAAAGTAGGTAGGTTTTCCAAAAAGCACACCAAAATTAAGACAAAAGAGCTCAATGCAGTCCATTATATGTAAGTGGAAAAAATTGAAACTATAATCTCACATTGTCTAGGTCACGTCACCCCTTTAAACTTAATAGACGTACAAAAATATCAGTTTTCAGAGAGGCTACTGTGATACCAGCTGTCACTCTGACTGAGCTGCACAAGTTAGTGACTTTCACTGGATAGGATACTCACAGCTGAACAAATTCCAATGCCCTACACAAAAAGGGCCTTTATGGAGGAGAGGCAAGGAAAAATCTCTTGTTGAGTGAAAAAAAAAAACTAATTTAATTGCAACGTACTTGGAAATTACTTGGAAAATACTGGTAGTGCCAACACTATGGTGTTGGGATACTTTCAGTACAGAAACTGGTAATCTAAGCAGGACTGATGGAATATCAATGCTGCAAAATACAGACAGATTCTAAAGGCAAACCTGTTCCCATCTACCCTGGCATAGCTTCATCAATTCTGCTAGACGTTATAGGCAAATCTTGCTCATAGGCATGTTTGTTGTTATGTGCACATAGTACAATAAAATTCATACTTACTTGTCTTTTCAACACAGTTGGAAAAATATAAAACAAATACTGTAAATAACAAGAACACCTAGTATGCAAGATATGTTCAGCATATAAATATACATAATAAATACATATTTGCAAGTATCATATATTATATACTGTTGTGTTACACTCTTTGTTCTTATAATTGACTCTTCAGAAAACTTGTATCTCTGAATCTACCAGTGAAAGTACCAATGTCTCAACACAATTTGCCAGAAGGAAGGAGTGAGAAAAACAGGTGTGTATGATGGCTGAGGTCTTTATTAATCCTCTCTGCCTAAGGCAGCAAGCGTTGTGTATGTCCTGAACAGAAGGCAGTTGAGTGATGGTCATATTCTGTGCCTCCATTCGTAACTTCTTCAGGGTTTTACAATCTTTAGCAGAGTGTCATGCCATGAACAGACGAAAAAATACAAACTATCCTTGTATGTCTAAGTAAGAAGGGGCCATGGTTACACTTTTTGACAGTAACAGTCACTCCAAGAAATCTAAAGCTACTCTTTCAACAGTATCCCCTCCAATATAGATAACACCATGATATGCCTTCTGTTTCAAGAAGTTAACATTCATGTCCATTTGTTTTGCTGAGATTATAAGGGAGAGATTATTGTCCTAGAACCACTTATTCAGTAGGTAGGCCTCTTCTCTGCAAGCTGTCTTATCATTGTTGGGTGTCCAGGGGTATGATGTTGGTGCAAAATTAATTATTTTTCCAAAAAATACTACTTGATGTAATACCTGCAGCTGACGGCTCAACAAAGCACTGAGCAGGATAGATAAATTAAAAAAAATTGTCATTCCAGTTTTTGAAATGTGGTTATTTAAAGGTCTTTTTTAGGGACCCTGTGAAAGAGTGTTTGATTTACAAACAAAAAAAATCAGTGTAATTGATAAAAAAATTCCTAGTCGTGACAATGACGTATGTGAAAAAACGATTAAAGTTTTCAATAATTTTTCAAAGCAGGTTATCTCACTTGTTTTAAATTTACCTTTGTTTTAGTTGATAGCCTACCATACTACAACATTCACTGCTTAGAGAAATCATATTCATTACTAAGCTTAGTTTAACTTGCTGTGCTGACCCCAGACAATCATTAAACATTAACATAAGCCTTACTTCTAAACAGATTTCTTTCTACTGCTAAGTAGGCCACATAAATTTAATTTAGCACTATAACTTCTCAGTATTATAAAATTTACTCAGATCATTTAGTTATTTACATTTTGAAGTGCATCAATGCTTTGTATGAAAGAAAACAGCTAAAGATCATGACAGCCCTGAGGTGGTAAAGGAGGCCTTTTCACAAAAAATGACTTGGCATTATATTTCCAAAAATACTTTTTACAACATGTGACTCACTTTTAATCACAAATTAAAATCCATTCTTTTAGGTTATTTTGAACATGTTTAGGGAAAAAAAAACAGAAGCTCTTAAAAACAAAAAGAAAACAAAAATAATGGGGCATCTACCAAGGTAGTGGTAAACAATACAATCAGCACATTTATCAATAACAGTCAAATTCATCTTTAGTTCAAAGAAAAATTCAAAGTGCTACTGAGCATTGAAACAATATGTGATTTTATAAGCATGAAATAAATAACATCCTTGTGTCAGAACTAAAAATGGAAGAGAAATCACACTTCAAAAAAGCATTAACTAGGCTAATGTGTAATTTCAGAAGCTTCAAACAATGATACTGGAATTCTATAATCCAAATGTTCCAAAACACCTGCACAATCAAGAAAGGATTTTGCCAAATACACACCAGACTTTTATTTTCTTTCCTTAAGATCCTGCTAAATAGTGCAGTAAGGCAAGAATAAACAGGTAAAAAGAAAAATTAAGGTAAACAGCCAAGCAGCTAACTTTTGTCATTTTATTTATCACTTCATTCTGTCAAAATACTTCTCCATCCTTTGCATGGTCTCAAAATAAAACACTGTAAACATGATGGAATACACAGTATGTGCATTAGTTATATTTAGTAAAATGTGTAGAAATGCAAGAATTGTTAATTAACTTTGTACTTCTCAATCTGATTTTTATCCTTCAATGTTGTACGATGATTCTTTTCAGAAAAACTCACTTTTTGTGAAAATTCTTTTTTGACAGAGCAGAATATAAGTCATCAATATTACAGAAAACATCTCCTGCACAGTATTTTTGACAAGAGGGACGTCAGTAGTTGATGCTGTGGTATTAGGAAAAAGAAAATTCACAGCTGAGATGCCACATGCACTTCAGAAGAGGTCATCTACCTGAAGCTAAGAATGTTCAGTCCTGGCCAATACTTGGGTGGGAGACCACCTTGAAGTTGAAGTGGGCCCCAATTCAATATGAAAAGGGCTTTGAGTAGTGAGCAAAGTGCTATATAAATGTAAAGAATTGACTACATTCATCTTGTGTCTTTGCTGCAATCCAGTAGATAAAGCTAAATAATACTCTCAAATAGAAACTTCTCGTAACGTTTAGCATTTTGTCCCTGTCAACTTGTGGGGTACAAAATCTGCACATTTTGGACTATATTTTCATTACATTTTGTTCAAGACAAAACAGCAGATGAACTTAATATTTGCATTGACAGTTAAGATCAAAGGCAATCTGATTTCCTAAATCACAGTGCCATTTGTTTGAACAGACCAGCAATTTAAGAGATTCCTCAAGCTATTGACTACATTAAAACCTGAGATCTGGGACAACAAGTTGCTAAATTGGTTTACAGCCTGGGAAAGGAAGATGTTCCAGTAGTACTATACAACATCAAAAGTTTCATTGTTTGGGAAAAACGGACATACTGAAGATTAAAGAATCTGAGTGAATCCATTCATCATATTGACAGCCAGCCAATCAGCTATATCTGAGTAGAATTTTAGAATAAATACCCCTCGTCTGAAGAGCGACACAAGAGAGGAAGACATCAAGAGAAGAGAACAGAGCGACATCAACGTGCATCCGTTTCCATTTGTCAGAAAAGCATCTAATGAACAACTACGACTGCTAAATCACAAGCCACCTACAACATTTATTCTTGTCATCTTTACTTTTTCGTAAGCTTTTTCTAAAGACTATACATATATATACTTTAATATCAGTAGTACTTTCTATTATTCTTTGTTCCACTGGTGTTATTATTCCTGTAATAAATGCTATGCTGCTTTTAACTTTCTATGCTTTGTCTTAATATCTGGAGTAACTGAAGTAATAAGGTACATTTCTCTGAGCGTCTGGTGCAGCCGGAGGTTTGCCATTACCTCTGTGCTGCGAGGTTTACTAAGGCTGCAGGTAAGGACTCCACCCCATAATAGGGAACCGTACGTAACGTAAGGTATTCTTGGCTCATAAATGGCCTATAGTCAAGGATGCTGCAGCATTTGCATGTTTGAAAATTTTCTTAGAGACCAAAAGTAATATTTAGGTTGATATATATTTAAAATATTGTATGTTCTTCATGCCGATAATAAGTCTTTTGAAGTGCTGAGAGAGTTACAGGCTGTGTTATTCCTAAGGCGCTTGTGTGGTTTAAAGTGCTAGAGGTTAACAAGCTCTGTGTGTGTCATTCATAGGGCACTGTTGAGTTTCTGTGGGTATGCATATATCTATGTACGTGTGTTTTAATCTTAAGGTGTGACAGTAGACCAACCCAGTAACAAACCTGATGAGTAAACTTACCCCTAGGTAAAGGGTAAGTGGAGGGAAATACCATGATAATACACAACTATTGTCGACACCCACCTTCTACCCTTTGTATCAACATTTGTCAAAACCCACCTGAAAAGAGTTAAAGTTGTGTATAGTAGCATTTCTTTACTGCATTCTACCTCTTCAATCAATGACATAGAGATAATCTAAAGCTATTTTCATTTCTGAATTTTAGTAGTTTAACAGCAATGAGTTCTTGGCAATTACATGTACTTTTCCATGAACTATTCAAACATTACGAATTTACTTGAAAATACCAACCATAAGAAAAGACTAGAAGTCTGAGTGGACTCATCACTATCTAAATCCATACACTGTTCAGTAGCCATCAAGAAGGCTACTATGGTGTTAGGTTATATAATATGATGTGTAGAGTATAAGTTAAGAGAATTTATAATAATTTAATGGGAAAATAAGCAGTGAACGCGTCAAAGTCTTTCTCACTAAATATATTTCTGATGGGGCTATTGACATAAAATTTTCACCAGATGTCGGGAACAACCCGAGTAATCAATACATACAAAGACATCAAAACAAATAAGTCCATAAATTAAGTTCAATACTTATTTTCCCCGCTGTATGTCAGTGAGCCATCCTCTAGAATATTGTGTGCAAGTTTGGCCACCACATTACAATAAGAACGCTAGAAAAAGTCCATAGCAGCGTGACCGTGCCGATTCCAGGACTTAGAAGTTTGAGCTACAAAGAATGATTGAAGAAGTTGAACCTTTTCAGTTTAAACAAGCATAGATTAATATCTGACATGACTGAAATTTTCTAATAATTAAAGCAATCAGTATGGTGAATTCCAATTATTAGTTTAAATTAAGTTCTTTGACATGAATATCAGGAAACAGAAATGTTATTTTGGAAAAAGTAGTGGATTTCCAAGCATTGTTGGCCTGTTAAACTTGTTCTAATATGCTAAGAGGAGCCTGAGACACGTATTTATAATTAAAAAAAAAAAAACACCTTTGAAAAAGCTCTAAAATGTGTGAAAGTGGAATACAACGTAAAACTGTGGTAATCTGAACCTTTTAACATGGTTATTGGTCATTAATTCCACCTCTGTCCTTTATGTAAAAGAAAACAAAATGAGCACAGTTATTTAAACACAACCGGTGAACTTGGGATTGAATACCTCTTTTTCTTTTGAAGTAAAGCATGTTGCAAAACGCCAGCACAAAAAGCTACACACAAGTAACTTACAGCAAATGGAGAGTGATTTACCCTTCTATAAGAAAAATCATATACATTTTGAAGTCATCAAACATATTAATGTTGCTTCTTTATTAATCACTTTATACAAGCTTCTGCAGGTCACATGAAGTACTGAAACAACAGTCCCTGGGGAATGTTGTATATATAAATGGGCAAACATTCAAACAGAATTTCACACTGTGTTAAAACTGTCAATATGGAGCTTTTGTTAATTTTTTCAACCTGCACCATTACCATGGACTAACTATTATTCTCCTTTAAAGTTATTTCAAAAGTAAGGGAATAACAACTTTATGCTATCCAATCACTAAAACTATTTTAATTCCACTGGGCACATTCATTTATACTAGGCACATTTGGAGTCACCTGTGGCATTATGTATAAAACTTGCTTACACTCAGAAAGAATCATTAGACATTTCTTATGCAAAACTCATGATTTATAAAAGACAAACTGGGTGTGGAAATTGGCATAAAGTTACTTAACCATTTGTAAATCCTAGTGTTGGTATTTAAGCAACTCCAGGCTGCCAGACTATGAAGTGAACAGAAAATCTCACTTCACTGGTCATTTCAATAACATGTCAGTCACATTCTGATGTTCTTGAACAAACTATATAACGGTTAACTATTTTCTCAATACAGCCATCTTCTACATTGGTAAAAATACCTAATGCATATGCTTAATGTTAATTGCTTTTAGTGTGTAACCTCTCTGTTTTGTCTACAAAAAGTGTGATGTGTGTTGTACAACATAACTGGCAATGGCAGAATTACCTCTGTTGGAGGATATCCCCAATGACAGGCTAAAGCAAGTTTTCAAGGATCACAATTGTTTATTAGCTCACTTTTTAGAGTTTTCCTCTTGGAGTTGTATGCTGAAATGGAGCCTATATTACATAGACCATCACACAGAAATCACGCAATCTATTCTCTATTACAGGTTATACCAACACTCAGAGTCTCAAAGTTATACCTCAGCCATGTGTGACATTGCTGGTTCACTGCATGCTCCCATCGTCCGTCCGGGATCCCTTGAACCCTGCACCGTCGGTAATGTTACCGATGAGCACGGCAGTGAGGCACAACTAATGGAGCAAGGGAATGGTATAAAAATTGTCAAGTGCTTTTATTTAAAACCAACAACAACAAAAAAAAGTGTTCAAATAGTTCAGTGTTTCAAAAAAAAGTCTTCATTAAATTAATAATCCCTAAAAACAGAAGTGAAGTGGAGGTTAAAATCCAATAGGAAAAAAAACAATCCTTTCAAACGAGATTAAAACAATGCTGGAAGCAGTCGTTTAAAATAAAGCCCGGTGTCTTCATTTATCTGGCGGCTCCCCTGCTTCTCCCATCTAGGCCCCGCAACAGGAGAGTTGCCCTACCAGCAGCTGACCTTCTTTCTGCTCATCTGGTCTGGAGGCTTCCCGATCCCTGCCTTCTGTTATGCTTCCCCAGACCGAGACTTGGCTTTCACCCAACGGCCAGGATGCTCAAGTTAGGGCTTCTCCTTCCAAGCCTCCCAACTCCCACTGCCTTCTCAGCCTTACGCGGCCAGCCGTCCTTCATCACCAGTCACTCCAACTCCTTGCCTGCGAGCATTCGCTCGCTCGCATCAGCTCTCTCTCCTCCTCGCTGCTTCCCGCAACCCTGCAACCTCCGGCTCTTTTCTTTCTTTTCGCTCCTTTAGCCACCTTGCACATCTATTTATGAAGAGGACGTGGCAGCTGTGGCAAATCAGCAGCCCTGAGCACAATCATGGATGCGGACAATTTTTCACCTGTGCACTTAGGTGAGAAACGCCCACATCACGCCTCATCCTGGGAACCACTTCAGCCACGCATCACCATGCCGCCTCACTAAACTGTGAGTGCGGTGATTATTTATTTAAAAAAATGGCCCTTTGACATGAGCTGTGGACCCACTATACCACATTCCACCTCCCATAAGCCACCAGCTGCACGGGAAGGCTCCATGCCACCGCCAAACCAGTGTAACTGGCAGCCCAGGTCCACAGCTCGGCCACACTACATCTACACTGCACTAAATTCACTAAATAAATAAAAGCACTAAAACAAATCCCACAGTAAAACCAACCCAAGCCCCCCTTCGTAAAAACAGGACATTAAAAGAATAAGAACTTTAAAATGACAATAAAACAATCAATAAATAAATGTCCATTAAAAAAGAAGCTCTGTCCTCCTCCGACTTGGGTCCGTGGGTTCTTTTAAAGTCTGGCACCAATCCCACTTGCTGCTCTGTCTCATCTTCCGTCCCCACTGCCAGCTCATCCCACCGCTGCCACCAAATGTGACGATGCGGATTCATTGCATGCTCCCATCATACATCCGGGAGCCCTTGAACCCTGCATCGTCGGTAACATTACCGAAGGTGATGGGTTCAAGGGCTCCCGGAAGCAAGATGGGAGCATGCAGCGAACCCACATCGTCACACCATGTTGTGCCATTTGTATGGATCTGTATAATTAAGATGCTTCCCAGATACCTCAGATTCCTTACAGTCAGGGTGAGCAAGCCAATGTCTGATTTTCTAATGCAACTGTCACAACTGACTGCAAACATGTTGCAATAGAGGGCACCATTAAAAAATGAATTTGCTTTTGTAAATAGAAGGCATATTCTTTAATGAATACATAACTAATTTATGGTGTTCAAATGTACCTAACTAATGGCTCAACCCACAATTCCTTTATTTTACCAAATAGCAGTATGGGAAGCAGACTTCGAGGTCATGTTGCGTGTGATGGTTAGCTTCCTGGTAAGTTAGCTTAATTAACAGAATCTCAATTAGGTTCAGTACATTACAAATAGCTCATATAGACTTTCTTTCTGGTAACAGTCCGGGCCATTGGCTCATTAAAAGATAGATGGAGGTGTTAGGACTTGTCATCAAGTTTGTCATCAACGCTTTGTTAGATTGTTATGGCTTGTATAGTACTGTAATACTGCATACTGCAGAAACATTGATGGCCTCAGGACAAATGGACTATTATAGCAACATTAATATTTACTTGGCAAAATTATTTTATTTTTTAAAAGTTACATAAGACTGTTCTCAATATCTTGCAGTTCTGTGTATGTAGCCAACATCAATTCATACCACATGGACGCAGCATAACGGCACATTGTTTTTGCTTTCTCCACACAGCTGCTTCCACTCGATTTTTTCCTCTTATTTGTGACTCCCATACAGAGACCAGCAAAAAAATATTTTTGCAATTCTCCTCTTCAGTCACCAATACCTCACGTTAACATGCACTTAAGTTTTGATTTCTGCCTTTTTTCCTCTGTTCTTCCATGGTTTGTACTAAAGGGCTCATTCAGGAACATAGGCAAAATTGTATGACGATTAGGTTGTGAAAATTCAAAAAGGCATTTGACAGGTCATGACAAGGAGTGACTATTAAGATGATTTCAGAAATTTTATAAATGAAATTTCATGGCACATGGTGTATGCATTGTTTAATAAATCCGATTTTATTTGTGTATATGCCATTATTGCCTTTTGAACATAAACAAAATTATAGTTTAGATTCTAAGCAAGGTTTTACACATAAGGCTCCTTGTCCTATGAGACAAACAGACTAATCCATGTGCTGCCACCATGCCATATGTAAGTAGCTATCCAATACATTTAAAAATCTGCAAGAAAGCCAAACACTGAAATATAAAATTGTTCCTATACCTTCTTTTAATATTAAAAGGTTCCATCATTACACATCTGGCTAACAAATCTGTTAATAACTACAAATAACTTATTTATTTCTCTTCCATATTCAGTAAAGAAATATTTATTTTTCTGTTGACATGACAGAACTAATAACACAAGATGTGCAATGTTCAGGACAAAAAAAAAATACAAATGTATAAAATTGCTTATAAAAGCATATTGATTATACTTTAAAATTTGTTGTAAAAAATATCTAAATACCTTCTTAACATCTGCTATTCTTTCCTTTTTGCTGATTGGCTTATCCTTAGCCTGTGAAGGTGTTTGCTGGGATTTTGACTCAGCTGACTCGCTTCCTGACTCAGATCGACTTTCAGATTCTGAGCTGCTGTTGGTATCTGAGCAATGATCACTGCCTGGCTCCGGGGCCTGCTCACTGCCTTGTTCACTCTCCGATTGACTTCCTGAATCATAAGCAGAGTGGTTTGACTCTTCAGAAGCTGAGTTGCTACAAGACAAATATATTTGATTAAGCCAAGAATGTGATAACTTAGATTAAAGGATGTAATATACAAAAGGTACATAAAATAATAATAACATCTATATTCAATCATCTTCAAATAAAAAACAATTAGCACTGAAAAACTTGAAAAATGGTAAAATCCTAAAATGTTGATTAACTTCAACAAACAAAGTCAATAAAAAATTACTTATTCTGAATAACCTCATGCACATTATGTTTCATAATTGATTTTCCTCTCGAACTCTCATGTTAACAAAGTGATAGAATACTCCTTAACTCTCTGTGGTCACAGATATAAAATAACACAATCAATGCATTATTGTGAGATATAAGACTGTTTTTTTCAATAAACTTACTGTAATTATATTTCAGGAAACTATAATAAAAATATAAAAACTTTCATGGCTACAACGGGACCTTTTCCTTCAATAAACTAAAGTTTGACCAAGGATTAAAATGTCACTGTTTTCAGTAAGCTGCTTTAAATCAAACATTAATTTGACAAACAAGTTTACATTTTACCTTCCTATACAACAGGGTCATAGGCAGTAACATGTAGTTTGTAGAATGACCACTGTAAATAGAGGCTTAAAAAGCAGGTCATCAGCAAGAAATGAAATCTAAAGATCCGCTGGGCTTAGATAACCAGATGACTAAACTAGTCAGTAATTGTCTGTTAATAGTTAATAAAAGATAACAGTCAATTTCTTAAATACAGCTCAGACTCTCATTGAAGCCTTTCCTATGGACATCCCCTGCTGTCGATGCCTACGACCACACTTCCAACTCACTCTGAAAATGGACATGAATTTCTCAAAGACCCCACTGAAACATCATAAAACTATTATACCGGTCCTTATGAATGACACTGCAAATGTGAACCACTATGCTGGCTACTTTGGGCAGCTGTTTAAAGCTGATCCTCCGGCTAGGACGTTGGACATCTCTGGGTCCACAGTTCTTGAGACTGATCCCCCAATTAACTGTAAACCACCCAGTCTCACTGTCATTGCACAGGTTGTGATCCAGGTGAGGGTAAGGGGGATCTATGGTATCCAGGGTGAACTTCTCTAGGTGGTGGCAAGGCTGTCCTCCTTGCATTGCAAGCAATCTTTGCTTCCATTTGGAAGATGGGTGTCATCCCAACTTGAAAACGGGACTTATCCCTACCTGGAAAGGGAAGGGAGATCGACTGGATTGCGTCAACTACAGGAGGATAATACTGCTCTCGGTGCCGGGTTAGGTCCTTGCTAGGGTCATCCTCAACAGGATCTGTGATCACTTGCTCACCTACGAGCAACTGGAGCAGTCTGATTTTACGCCTAAGAAGCTGACCATCAACTACATCCTAACACTGAGGGTTCTCATGGAACATAAACAAGAATATCAGCAGAGTTTCTTTGCAGCCTTTGTCGATTTTCATAAAGCATTTCACTCAGTTGATCGAGCTGTCCTATGGAACAACATGAAATTTTGTGGGATCTCCCAAAGTTGCTGGATATCATGGCTGGCCTATACACTGGTACTGTGAGCAGTGTGCAGAGTGGAGGCAGAACCTCTGCGCTTTTCCCAGTTGATTCTGGGGTTCATCAGAAGTGTGTTCTTGCTCCTACCCTGTTCAGTGCTTGCATGTAGTGGGTGTTGATCAAGGTCGTTGGGTCCAGCGGCTATACGGCATCTGTTGCTGAGGAAAGATTCATTGATCTTGACTTTGCTGACGATGCTTTGATCTTCGTGGAGTCAATGGAGGCTCTGATCACGGCTCCTGAGAGACTGAGCGAGGAGTCTGAGTGGCTGGGCTTGCAAGTGTCCTGGAAAAAAAAGAAGATCCAGGCCTTTAATGACCTCTTGGGCATAGCCATCAGCGGTGTGTCTGTCTGCAGAGAGAATGTCGACCTCATTAAGTGGTTTACACTTCAGCAATGACATTCATGTCTCTGGTGACTCTTCCTATGAAGTCAGTAAACAGATTAGGAGAGAGATGGAAAGGGGTTTGTGGCACTCTCCATATCTTTGTAAAAGGTCCAAGTCTTAAGAGTCCTGGTGCTTACTATTTGGCTATATGGTTGTGAGACCTGGACACTATCAGTGACATGAGATGAAGACTGGACTCTTTCTGTACCATGTCACTTCGTAGAATCGCTAGGTACCGCTGGTTTGACTTTGTGTTGAATGAGTGGATGCTCACCGAGTCCCGAATGAGGCACATTACCTGGAATGTGAGGGAATGTCAGTTACGGCATTACAGCCATGTGGTGAGATTCTCTGAGGGTGATCCGACTTGCAGAATCCTCACTGTTGATGTCCCGAGCGGCTCAACGAGGCCAAGGGGACGACCATGTACAACCTAGCTGTGGCAGATAATATATGGTTATTTCCAAGGGGTGCAAATGGACTGCATGTCTGCCTGGGGGACTGCCAACCAGGATCCCAAGCTGTTTTGTCATTTGGTGGGTGCGGTAACATGCTTTACCAGTGCATGCTCTCCAACCTGACCTAACCTGTCCTGTCCTATAAGCATCCATCTGTTGCTTGTTTATAGGAGTAAATACATATATTGTTTGGAGTATAACTACAATATTAAAAGAACACATTCCAAAGGGAGCATGTGCCCCCTGCTGGATACACTATCTTAAGCACACCTTAAAAATTATTATTGAAATTCCAGCATAAGCAACTAGTTCCATGAAAATATCTCCAAGTACCAGGCACAGACCAGCAAAAGTGATGCTCCAGAATAAGCTTACAATGGCTTAAGGAATTTTTCAGAGACTGTGCAATATGCCATATTTAAGAAATGCAATGTTAAAGCGTATGTAAGCTTTATATATATATATATATATATATATATATATATAAATTAAACTGGAAATCTAATGATGAAGATTAAAAAGGGAGGTGGTAGGAGCAGTTCTAGTAAGCATTTAAACACAATTAGTTGCCAAAACAGAAACACATGTTTTTATTATTATTTACCAATAAAGGTGCACTCTGCAAAACCAAGTTTTCACATCTAAGATACTTAAAGGAATAATGAATTCGAAAAATTATTTTTTTATGTTACTTATCCCATGCAGTTTGTAGTGCTGGACAAGGAAATGTTTATTGTTATGTTTTCACAGAGAACAGATGTTATAAACATTCTAACAGAATGAGCATCTTTGCAGACCAATGCTTGAAACAGTAAACAATATTAAAATGCCCATGAAAAATACCTCACATTGCACATGTCCCAAAACCCATACATTAAGTTATCTAAGCATAATTCACTACAGACAAAAAACATAGCTAAAATAAATACGTTTGGAAAATCAGAGCAGCACAAACAGATGTAATACATTCACACAGGACTGAACTTCTAAAATGCTGAATCGTTTGCATTCCTTAAAATGGATGGATTGTTAATATTTCAAGCTGCATCCTGTTAGACTGTTACCCAGTTATTTGTATTGTTTTAAGTTGAGGCACTTTGAAAGAACACAGATGAATGTAATCTACATAGTAAAACAACAGGCACTTTGAAAATTAAAACTGAACATGTTTATTAATGTATTTGACACATTTTTCTTTTTTAAATTTAGAGCTTATATTATTAAAACAAACTGGAATAAAAAGATATATACAGCCCAGGTTCTTGAGTTCAAAAAAGAAATAAAAATTAGCACTGAAATCATGTTTTTTTTTTAATATAAAATGAAGTACACAAAGAAAGTGATTACATATACCTCTTCCCAGGTAGTAAGTTAAAAAAAAATCATGTACTGTACTTGCAAGTTTGCCGATTTGTGCAAAAGTTATGCAAAAAAATGTACATCAAATCACAATTTTGGAAAAAGCCACTGCAAAATCAGGCATTAAGAATCACAAAAAAATTGGGGAAATCCAGTAGAGTCTGGTTAATTATTATTTTGATTTTATTGTAGTAAAGGACAAGAGAATAATAATGAACTTTTGGCATTCTTGACAGCTAATGTTGTTTCTTCTGCTTGCTTTAAAGACATGTGGCAAAATTTCGTTATATTGCTCACTAGTGGGTGTGTGTCTGTGTATGGACTGTGGAAGTTCAGCCCGACTACAGACAGACACCAGGACACACAGAAGTCCAAACACTCACTTTTATTTGTCTTCTTCTTACCACCATCTGACACAGTGCACCAACAGCCATAATCCTCTCAGAATGAAGTGAGGCAGCCCCTTTTATATTGTACCCAGATGTGCTCCAGGTGCTTATTGATGGTCTTCTTGCAGCACTGAAACACACTGGGTGTGCCTGGTTCCTGTTCCGTCAGCATTTCCTGGTGTGGCATAAGTGCTGCAGTCCAAGGCTTAGGAAATGTCCAGGCTAGGCTTGGGCGGTAAAACGGTAATATGGTATCCCGCGGGATCTAAAAATAGCAACGGTGTCAGTTTCAATACCGTTATACCGTCATAAAAGCAATGCACTTATATAGGAGACAAGGATTAAATATTAAATATAATTTATTTAATGCCTAAAAATGCGTATGCGATGCGTGGTTGTCATCACGTGACAGCGTGGAGGAGAAAGAGAGAGGTGGGGAAAGATGGAGAGTCGCACACCAAGTGACCTGGTCTCGAAAAAGAACACAACTTCTGTAGTTTGGCAGTACTTCGGGTTTCGGCCGAACGAGAAGGGAGAGGCGGTAAATACGGACGAGGCAATTTGCAAATTGTGCAACAAAAAGGTGACCGCGAGAGATGGAAATCGAACCTAAGGTCGCATATACGAAACCACCATCCACTCACTGCTGCGAGGATGGACCCGAGTTCACTCAGTGCAACAGTTTCAACTCCTGCCGATGCAGTACCAACAACATTTAGGTCCACCGCCAGAACGCAGTTGACGATAATGGGGGCCTTCGGGAAAGCAACAAAGTACAAAAGGGACAGTGTCCGTTGGAAAACCTGTACTGATGCAGTGACAAAATACTTGGCGAAGGAAATGGTCTCTTTCCACACAGTGGAAAAAAAGTCCTTTGGCTGTCACAAATGGATTGCATGACCAGAGGCAAAAACCGAGCGCGCCCTCGGACTATGCCGTAATATTGTCGGGGCCTTTTCACACAACTGGCAATGTAAGCATGAACTCCACAAGAAGCAAGTGGACTTGGGACTCCCAAAACATAGTCTCATAACGGTAAGCATAAAACGTGCAGAGAGTTCCTCAGGGGCAGGGGCTCAAATATAAAAAAAGGGATATATATATATATATATATATATATGCTTTGCATCACAAATTATATTGAAAAGTAGGCTATATTAAAATAGAAAACCATTTTTTAAATTGTACTTTTTTTCCTGTATTTTTTTATCAAGTAAATGCAGGCTTGATGCGCATAAAGGACTTATTTAGCCTAAAATAAATGTGCATGCAAATTTGACCAAGTGGAATAATATACGTTAATGGACTTATTTATGCATTCATTCGTTTATTTAGGCCTATTTATTCATTCATTCGTTTATTAACGAATGAATTGGCCTAAACAAAACGAATTTCGTTTATTTATGCCTATTTATTCATTCATTCGTTTATTTATGCCTATTTATTCATTCATTTGTTTATGCCTATTTATTCATTCATTTGTTTATTTAGGCCTATTCATTCATTTAATCATTTATTCATCATTCATTAATTAATTCATCCATCCATCCGTCGGCAGGACTGCGCAACTCGCTGGGGCTCCAAACTGGCAATGGTGGAGCGAATCCTCGAGCAGGCCCCAGCGATCAGACATGTCCTGTCTGATGACAGAAGGAGCAGCCTGTCTCTGACCTGGCAGGACATGGACGTCTTGAAAGCTGTTCACGAAGCACTGAAACCAGTCGGTGACTTCACTGATATTTTGTCAGGAGAAAATTATGTGACCAGTTCCTGTATCCTCCCCATACTACAGCTCTGCAGGGACAATGTGTTGGCTGCGTCAGAAAATGACCCCCAGCTAACAAAGTCAATCAAAACTGGAATTCTAACAAAGCTGGAGGCCAAGTATGAATCCAATTAAGTGCGCAAAATATTGCGAAAATGCAATTTCCTCGACCCTCGTTACCGTGGAGGATATGAGACGGATGACAACGCATTGGCTGAGACCAAGGCTGAATTACAGGCTGAAATCGTGAGCTTAGAGGCAGCAGGTCCAGTGGCCATCAGAGTGGAAGAAGAAGAGGAGCAACCTGCACCCTCACGAAAAAAGATGACTTTGGGGAGTATGCTGCAAAAAAAAATCTGATGCAATGGCAGGTCCCATCGGCACCATAGAGGACCGAGTCGGAGCTGAAATAACAGCCTACTGTTTGGAGCCAGTTACTCAAGGAGACGAGGACCCACTTCTCTGGTGGAAAAATGCTGCCGGCCGTTTTCCCCAGATGTCGCGAGTGGCACGAAAGTACCTGTGCGTCTGTGCCACAAGCACACCATCGGAGCGGGTTTTCAGCACCGCAGGTAAAGTTGTCGGTCCACAACGTGCCCTGTTAAAGCCGGACAAAGTAAACATGCTGGTTTTTCTAGCGAGAAATCTTGAATAGATTGATGCCACTTGCCATTTGTTCCTTTTCGCACTGTGTTTATTTTTATTTAATTGATTCAGGTATTTTTATTTGGTTTACATTAAAAACGATATTGGAAAGAAGACGTTTTTGTTTAGGACTATTGCTTTGCAATACTTTTTATAATATGGATGATGTTTATGTTAATTCAACTCTGGTTGACTGTTGTGGGTCTAGTTGCACTTTTTTATAAGGTGCTCATCTTTGTTATTAAAAGTTGTTCAGGCGGTGTGATTTAATTTAATTGATTTGTGTGCGCGTCTCCGCGGGAAAACTGTTCTGGATGTTTATGTTAATTTAATTCTGTTTGACTGTTGTATTTGCACTTTTTTATAAACTGCTATTTGTTGCTAATTAAAGTTGTTAATATTGTTCTGCATGTTATTTTGTTATTGTTTCAGTATTAGTGTTTGATATTCAGTTTCTGAACGGTTTAGGCACAAGTACAACAGTTTGGTGACGCTGTCTGAGCCTTATGTCACAATTTTTTTATTATTCACGGTAATACCGTATACCGAGGTAAAATAGGGAGGAGGTTTGACGGTATCAAAATTTGGATACCGCCCAACCCTAGTCCAGGCGCCCCCTGGCCCCAACACCCACAAGGGCGGCCGCCATCTCATGTTCCAGGGGAATTACTGCTCCTCTCCCGGTCCTTCCACTCTCCGAATATTCCAGCTGGGCATGAGTCCCAGCCATCCTCCACACAACCCATTAAGCAAAAGCTGTGAAGAAGGGGGCGAGTATAATATTCTCGTGAATGGATGATCAACATGAAAAAAAGTCCATTTGTTTTCCTTACACATGCAGGACTTGTTGCATCATGTTCAGCCCTTAATTCATCATTATAGCACCCATGCAATGACCTTCTCCTTGAAATTCCCCATTTAATGTACATGGTGCCACACCTGCATCACTGAATAGTTAAGAAAAATGTGTGTGTGCAGCAAGCAGCAAAAACGCAATGTGTCTCACTGCATTCAATGTCAAATTTGCTGTAATTCCAACCCAACCAGTGCAGACAAGTAAAGTATAAAATAGCTTTTAGATGAAGTTATGGAAGTCGGGAGCACCATAAGCAGATGTCTTCAAAAAATTAAGCATCATACATGCAGAGTTGGGTCTTTTGTTTTTATCAAATTTTTTTGATTAGGAATATACTGCATGGACCAAAGATCTGAAACATCTGGTAATGCACTGGCCTTCTAAATCTGTATTCTGGCTGTCTGAAATTAAACATCGGTAGTACCATGCATTCAGATTATTGATTTATCCAACCCTTTGGTGTGACTTTATGACAATTACAAATGAAGTATGGCTTAAGACTGATAATTTTTTCCTATTACATAACTGTAAGAAAATACAATGCCATCTGGTACCTACAAGAGAAATACATTTTAGAGTTTTTCATTACGTTCCATTGTAAATCAAGTTGATATTTTGCTGGAAAATTCTCCACGTTATTAAGAGTTTAACTTTGAACAAAATATTTAGTTGAACTAAATGTATAAAAGGACTGTGAGTTCTGTAATTATTATTTAAGCATTTTGGTTACTGATTATTGAGGAGTACTATCTTTCAGTCTCAACAGTTCTTAAAACAAATTTATGACAGAAATGTGCTCAATATAATTTTAATGTTTTATTTCAAGTGATGTGCCTTTATACCCCATTTTTCCATCGGCACATTTTCATTAATACTTGCACTTCTCAAGCACACTTGTCCAGATTTTTGCAACCAGGTCTAATGCTTTATTCATGTGCATTAATACAAATGTCCTTTCAAATTTGTTAATTTGCTACTTGGTCCATGCAAAAACCAGTGTTAATTTTGCTGATAAAAGTTAAGTCAAAAAAACAGAACAAAAACTAAATAAACATGCGCCTTTAATGGCGATAACTACGACAAATTCTTTTAAAATCATAATTGACAAAAACTAAATGAAAATGTTACAAACACATTACTGGAAAATGAGCGACGTAAAGCTCTTCCGTCATCTCTTTTACATTTGACACAGTCCGCCAAGAAATAAATGACCATGGACGCAGTGGTACAATTTTAAAAACTTGTCTGTGTGCTTGTAATTGGATAACACTAATTTGGGCAACATCAGGAAATAATCACATCAGCCAGAATCCCGCTCCACTATGAAGGCCACTGTGATTGTCGGATGAAAAAAGCGGTCAGAAATATGGATCAACTTTAATTACAACACAGCTGAAAATAAAACCCAGTGTTGACCAGGTAGAATGAAGCTCACAGGAAAGAACACCCCAAACGTGAGAAGCTTCTAGAGGCAATCCATCCTGAGATTTATGCCCAACACCAATACCATTACCTCTGGCTCTTGTTCAAACTGATAATATTAATGCGTCTAGTGCAATTAGGGAAAATGTGCTTATTAATAAAAAATAAAATAAAAAAGGGAGTTTATTTTACTTAAGAAATTAATTCATGCAGCTTCCAGAGCACAATCATATGCACTCAGCCTCATATGTAAATTTTAATATTTAGCTTGTAGTGTCACACATTTGTTACAGCAGATGAAATGACGGAGGGATTAATTACATTTAATACAGTGTCTTACACGGACCCAATAAAGGAACTGACTTTTTGTTTTCATTCTTTCATTGTAATGAGCACATCTACACAAGCTTGTCCATGTATCCATCCATTTTGTAACTGGTGTATACAGTTCAGGATTGAGAGTGAAACCACCTCGCACACATCTACTTATACATAGGGCATAGAGGCAGTGATGAAGCAGTTGTAGCAATAAAAAATTAAGGCAAATTTCAAATGAAGTGGCCATTTGGCTTGTCTACATCATTGATGAAATGAGTTATTCCATTTGTTAATACTAACATAAAATGTTTTAGGAATTCAGTGCTTGAAGCGCATCTCCCAATTAATATGATACTTACATGTCACTGCGGAATATGAATCTGCAAAGACTCAATTTGTGTTACTCATTTGGTTTCTGAGAGCAGACTAATGTTTATGAGCATAACCCCTAAAACATGAAGAATGTAGTAAAATCAAATATGATTTCATATATTACAATGCTACATTTGTGAATGTAACGCAGTATCTCAATTGCAATTAACTGACTATAGCTAACTTATGTAATTGCGGATTTGCACACAGGGTAAGCAATTAACAAAGTCTGATCACTCATGTGACACACTTTGGAAACAGCACAGCAAAGGCTCTTTTACAAGAGTTCCGAAATATTGGTTTAATGCGAAAAATTGGACAAGCTAATGATACAAATTCAAATTTTACAATAGCAAATGTTGCAAACTTAGAATGATTCTCTAACAAACTAGGTTTTAAAAGTATTTTATCACAAAAACAGCTTTTAAGGGATTGTTTAATAGCAAGTATGCTAAATTAATTTGGAATTCTCTAATTCAACAGTACAGATATATGTTAGAATTTTTATTATTATTTTAAGCAGTATTTTTCAGTTGCTGGTGAAAAAATATCACAATAAATGCAAAATGTACCCCAGCCACAGGGGATGCACAAACCAGTATATTTCTTTGTGCCGGTCCCAAGCCCGGATAAATGGGGAGGGTTCTGTTATGAAGGGCATCCAGTGTAAAATTTTGCCAAATCAATATGCGGACAACAATACAAATTTCCATACCAGATCGGTCGAGCCTCGGGTTAACAACGACCGCCAACAGTATTGTTAGCCAACAGGGTACTGGCAGAAATTGGGCTATTGTTGGCCAAAAAAGAAGAAGGAGAAGAAGAGGGGGGAGACGTGACCAGAGGCAGGAGGAAAGGAGTAAAGAGAGTGGAACTGAGGGTAAGAACTTTGAATATTGGCAGTATGTCTGGTAAGGGGAGAGTTAGCAGATATGATGGTGAGAGGGATGATATATTGTGTGTTCAAGAGACTAAAGTAAGGCAAGGTGGACCAGAGGTCAAATTAAATTGTTCTATCATGGTGTGCATGGGAGGAGAAATGGGGTTGGGGTTATTCTGAAGGAACAGCATGTCAAGAGTATTTTGGAGGTGAAATGAATGTCAGACAGAGAAATGATTATGAAACTGGAGGTGTGATGATGAATGTTGTTAGTGCACGTTGGGTGTGCGAAGGAGGAGAAAGATGATTTTTAGAGTGAGTTGGATGAAGTGATGAACAACGTACACAAAGGACAGAAACTGGTGATTGGAGCGGACTTCAATGGACATGTTGGTGAAAGGAACTGAGGAGGTGATGGGTAGGTATGGTGTCAAGGATAGGTATAAAGAAGGTCAGATGACAGTGGATTTTGACAAAAGGATGGACATGGCTGTGGTGAACACGTATTTTAAGAAGAGGGAGGAACATAGGGTTACATACAAGAGTAGAGGAACATGTACACAGGTAGATTGCATCCTATGCAGAAGTGTCAAGCTGAAGGAGATTGAAGACTGCAAAGTGGTGGCAGGGGAAAGTGTAGTTAAGCAGCATTGGATGGTGCTCTGTAGGATGATGTTGGAGATCAAGAAGAGGAAGAGAGTGAGCACAGAGCCAAGGATCAAATGGTGGAATTTGAAAAAGGAAGAGACTGCAAGGTTGAATTTAGGGAGAAGGTGAGACAGGGACAGGATGGTAGTGAAGGGTTACCGTTGAGAAACTGCAGCACAAGTAGTAAGGGTGACAGAAAGAAGAGTGCTTGCCGTGACATCTGAAATGAGGAAGGAAAAAAGGAAACCTTGTGGTGGAATGGGGAAGTACAGGAGAGTATACAGAGGAAGAGAATGGCAAAGAAGAAGTGGGATAGTCAGAGAGATGTACAAAGTAGACAAGAGTACAAGGAGATAAGGCGCAAGGTGAAGAGAGATGCGCTGAAGGCTAAAGATAAAGGGTATATGATGAGTTGTATGAAAGGTTGGACACTAAGGAGAGAGAAAACGACCAGTACCGATTGGCTAGACACAGGGACCGAGCTGGGAAAGATGTGCAGCAGGTTAAGGTGATAAAGGATAAAGACGAAAACATACTCACAAGTGAGGAGAATGTGTCGAGCAGATGGGAAAAGTACTCTGAGAAGCTGAAGAATGAAGACAACAAGAGAGAGAAGAGGTTGGATGATGTGGAGATAGTGAATCAGTGCAATGGATTAGCAAGGAGGAAG
This sequence comes from Polypterus senegalus, assembly GCF_016835505.1. Lineage (NCBI taxonomy): Eukaryota > Metazoa > Chordata > Cladistia > Polypteriformes > Polypteridae > Polypterus > Polypterus senegalus. Next base: position 118,561,190 of record NC_053165.1, read on the forward strand.
TAAGGACAGCTATGAAGAAGATGAAAAATGAAAAGGCCATTGGTCCAGATGATATACCTGTAGAAGAATGGAGGTGTTTAGGAGAGGTGGCAGAGGAGTTTTAACCAGATTGTTTAATGGAATCTTGGAAAGTGAGAGGATGCCTGACGAGTGGAGAAGAAGTGTACTGGTGCCTATATTTAAGAATAAGGGGGATTTGCAGGACTGTAATAACTACAGGGGGATAAAATTGATAAGCCACAGCATGAAGTTATGGGAAAGAGTACTGAAGTTAGGTTAAGAAGTGAGGTGATGATTAGTGAGCAGCAGTATGGTTTCATGCCAAGAAAGAACACCACAGATGCAATGTTTGCTCTGAGGGTGTTGATGGAGAATTATAAAGAAGGCCAGAAGGAATTGCATTGTGTCTTTGTGGACCTGGAAAACCCATATGACAGGGTGCCTCAAGAGGAGCTGTGGTATTGTATGAAGAAGTCGGGAGTGGCAGAGAAGTACATAAGAGTTGTACAGGATATGAGGCAAGTGTGACAGTGGTAAGGTATGTGGTAGGAGTGACGGATGCATTCAAGGTGGAAGTGGGATTACATCAGGGATCGGCTCTAAGCCCTTTCTTATTTGCAATGGTGATGGACTGGTTGACAGATGAGATTAGACAGGAGTCCCCGTGGACTATGATGTTTTCTGATAACATTATGATCTGTAGCGATAGTAGGGAGCATGTTGAGGAGACCCTGGAGAGGTGGAGATATGCTCTGGAAAAGAGAGGAATGAAGGTCAGTAAGAACAAGACAGAATATGTGTATGTAAATGAGAGGGAGGTCAGTGGAATGAGGTGGATGAGTTTAAATACTTGAGATCAACAGTACAGAGTAATGGGGATTGTGGAAGAGAGGTGAAAAAGATAGTGCAGGCAGGGTGAAATGTGTAGAGAAGAGTGTCAGGAGTAATTTGTGACAGACGGGTATCAGCAAGAGTGAAAAGAAAGGTCTACAGGACAGTAGTGAGACCAGCTATATAATATGAGTTGGAAACGGTGGCACTGACTAGAAAGAAGGAGACAGAGTTGGAGGTAGCAGAGTTAAAGATGCTAAGATTTGCACTGGGTGTGCCGAGGAGTGGTGACGAGCAGTGGAAGCACTGCTGCCTCGCAGTAAGGAAACCTGGGTTCGCTTTTCGGGTCCTCCCTGCGTGGAGGCTGCATGTTCTCCCCGTGTTTGCATGGGTTTCTGCCGGGTGCTCTGGTTTCCTCCCACAGTCCAAAGACATGCAGCTTAGGTGCATTGCCAGTTCTGAATTGGCCCTAGTGTGTGCTTGGGTGTGTTTGTGTGCCCTGCGATGGGCTGGGATTGGCTCTAGCATACCCCCGTGACCCTGTGTTAGGATATAGCGGGTTGGAAATTGACTGACTGACTGACTTTGTTGCATATCCCTTGTACGCAATGACTGCTTTAAGCCTGTGATTCATAGTCATCACCAGGTGCTAAGAATCTTTTGTGGAGATGATCTGCCAAGCCTCCAATGCAGCCTTCTTCAGCTCCTGCTTGTTCAGGGGCTTCTCCCCAGAAATTTTCTCTTCAGCATATGGAAGGTATGCTCAAATGGATTTAAATCAGGTGACTAGCTTGGCCATTCAGGAATTTTCCACTTTTTAGCTTTGAAAAACTTGAGTAAGTAAATGTTTGTATAAAGGATTCAAGTCTGTCAGCAGTCGCGTCAATAAAGAAAAGAAGTGTCCCAATACCTGTGGTTGCCATAAATGCCCAAGCCATAACACTTCCACCATGTTTAACAAATGATGTGGTTTGCTTGGGATCTTGGGCAATTTCTTTTCATATCCAAACTTTGCTCTTGCCATCACTCTGATAGGGATTAATATTTGTGGTGTCTATCCACCTTTTTCCAGAATTCCAAAAGCTTGTAAGTACTTTTTTGCAAACTGTAATCTGGCATTCCTTTTTTTGTGGCCAACTAAAGGTTTGCATTATGCAGTGTGGCCTCTGTATTTATGTTCATGAAGTCTTCTGTGGATAGTAGTCTCCGACACATACATACACATGTGCCTCTTGAAGGCCATTTCTGATCTGTTAGACAGGCATTCGGGACTCACTCCCTTGGGATTACTGAACTCACCAGGAAGTTCTTTCTTCTTAGTGATATTCCAGGCAGTTGACTTAGGTAATTCTACAATTTTACCAATGTCTCGTATGGTTTTATTCTTGATTTTCAGCCTCATAATGGATTATTTGACTTTCATTGCCACAGCTCTTGTCCTCATGTTGAATAACTGCAACTACAGACTACAAAGCTAGTCTGTGGACAGAACTGTAGGTGTCTTATGCCTGGCATAATTAAGCAATGAAACACACCTGAGCAATCACAAACACCTTTGATGCCAATTGTTTCAAAACATTATGGTACCCTAAAATCAGGGGACAACTATGTATAAAAAAATGTTGATATTTCTACATGGTTTGAACGAAATGTATGAAGATACCCTTAAATTAAAGTCTGCAATGTACACTTTAATCATGAGTGAATGGTTTGATTTGTGATTTTAAACTGTGCAGCAAAGGAGTAAATAAATGAAAAATGTCTTCGTCCCAAAAATAATGGAGGGCACCGTACGTTAGTTTCCATTCTTGGATAGTACTATCTATATTGGACATGAGTTAATCTTTTAAAAAAATAAAATCAACTAATTCAATTTACCCAAATGATTTAGTAGTAGTTGGAAAAGGCAGCTCTGCTTTTCATTTCAGTACTCCTTTGAATTTAATCTTAGATATGGCAGCAAAGAAACTTTTACAAGGGATGGAAATTGCCAGCAACTCTAGAATATGATGTTATTACCACTGTAGGATAATGGAGAGTGTGTGGACAGAGAAATGCTGTATTAATTACATCACTATGAATTGAGTGACTACATATGCCTATCCTAGACACTCCATTTATCATGTGGTGGGTGCAGCAACGCGCCACTGGCGCTTGCACCCACAAGCAGGAAAGAACTGGTTTCCATTTGTTGGGACAGACAACTATTACCTGCCTCAGTTGAACTGTCAAGGAGACTGAATAATTAAAGACAATTAAGTAATCTTCCCCTGAAATATTCTTAAAAAGAACAATTCTTTCTCTGAAGATAAATCAATGTTCAGTATAGTCTTTGGTCATTTTTCTAGGTCAATAACTGTTTGATTAAATATCAAATCTGTTTTTAATATTTTCTGACATCAGGGTCGAGTATATTTCAGCTTCCCATTTTTAAAAGTCATGGAGTCTTGCCTCATTCCATCTTGCTAACTATTGAGCTACACAGTTTATGTATTTATACCACAGTCTTTGTTTTCCTGTTGGTGCACCAAAACTGGTTCAGCAACTTGCCTCAGTAGGATCAAAGAATATTAAAACTAGAACACCATGAGAATTTAGAAGATTGTGGGGCAATTGTTGGTCTGGTCAAGAGGTTTAATCAAACTCTCAAACCATTATACACCATATGCTGTATTTTTGTAATTATATTATTTCTATTACCGCAATTTCCAGTTAATAAATTGTTAATTACTTTAAGCTATGTCTGATGTTTAGCTTTGCTATTGACAATATTAATGCTGTAAAGGTCCGATTCCATTTCCTTGTGGGCCCACACTGGAAACTCAGCCTCTAAGATTCAATCTGAATTAGTGAACATTCTTTTTATAGTTAGGTTCTGAAGTAAGAGTATCTATCTACATGTTAAATTAAGCTGTCTAGGCTCTGAAATGTTATTCTGAAACACACACCATGCTTAGCCTGTGAGGTTGCATATGAAATATTTATGTAACACACACACTTAAGATAGCTACTTAGCCCCAAAGGTTTTATTATAGAACACACGCAAGATAAGCAGCACATAACCTCTCAGGTTCCAGATGAAAGGTGAATATCAGCTATAGGTGAATTTCTTTATGAGGGTATATAACCTGTCACACACATGCGACTAGGAGTGAGCCAAGTGGACCAAGTAGAGGTAATTACCCGCAAGGCCAAGGGGTGGTGCACTAAACCTACCTCTGTTCTCTTTACAGGCCAAAAATGGGAAAACCTGCCTGATTCAACGACACTTCCAGTTCCCACCCCTAGACTGAAGTCACTTCCGGTTCCCGCCCCTAGACTGAAGTCACTTCCACCTTTCGGCTTATAAAGCCACCATCTTTCCTCCACTAGTCACTTCAGTGGAGAACTCAAAACAATGCTCATGAGTGTTGTACAAAAACCCTTTTGCAGCCAGGAACAATATATGGGTGGCTGTCCCAAACCTTTATGTCAAGGCTATTCATTTCACAGTGGAGTAGTCAGCAGGATGATGGCCTCCTCATTTAACCGGAAGCCAGACCAGAAAAAAGCCTTGACACACCCTCGAAATCACCAAGCCAAGAGGAATCAGGTAGGAGGAGTGGGTTCTAACCCAGAAACCTGTGAAGTGAACCTGGGCTAGTGGACAAGAAACCTACAGATGAGAGCCAGATTCAGAAGGAAACATTGGGGACTAGTTGTGGGCTCCTGAGTAAGGAGACCGCGAACAATGTCTCACAAAGTTGAAAACCTTTGATAAAGGTGGGAGTGCCTCAGGCTGGCAGACAAAAAAATGTATTGGACTGGGAATTCCACCCAAATGAGTCCACCAAAGAGCAGGCATACAAGCTTTGGGTGAAAGTATGGAATTGGCTGAGGCCAAAAAAAAGGAATGCCCGACAGGTAGTAGAGCAGGTAGCCTGTACCTTGCTCATAAACGCACTCCCTATGGAGATTGCCAAGCTAGCCTGGGGACAGACGTGCAAAAAAATGATCTATAATCCTGATTAAAGATATCATCTGTGAGCGGAAACCTGCTTGGGGGGATCCGGAACAGAACCCGTGTGGGCCCCAACGAATTTGCGTCCCTGCCTCACATTGCGGAGCTAGCTCGAAAAACCTGGTGCACAGTGGCGGGCTCCGCAAGGAGACCTGGGGGTTTATGGAGAGACACGGAGGAGGGGGCAGTGTGCTTTCACTAACCTTCTGGCCTTTTCACATACAGGAGAAGCGATGGTTAATGGGCTCAAGGTTACCTCTTTATTTGACTCTGCCAGTAACATTTCCATTGTTGCTCGCTATCTAGTGTTGCCGCAACAATGGCTTAAATTTAAGACCCCTCTAACCTGCGTTCACAGGGATGTCTGATTGTACGAGTCCGCTACCTGCTACATCTGCCAAAACAGAATTTTAAGTAAAATGGTGGTGGTCCTCGAGAATCCTCCCTTCCCCGTGATCTTAGGTAGAGATTGGGCTGACAAAAACCATGGCATAACACTCGCTGATCCCCGAAACACATCAGGTCTTGTCATGGACGCTGACACCATGTCCTCAGCTACCTCCACACCGTATTCACAGCCGGAGGAGGGTCAGACTTCAGCCTCTGACAGTGACATGGAAACTGTCTGGCCATCATGGTGCGACATGTCATCTTCAAGAGCTGAGCGGGCTCAGGTTGAAACCATGCCCTTTGAGGTCGGAACTGATCCTCTCAGTCATCTGCCGTTTCAATTTAGGCTAACCCCGGCTTCATTTAAAAGGGAGCAGTGGGACGATGACTCCCTTAAATTTGCAAAAAATGCAGTGGGCTTAATAGATGGCCAACACACAGTAAATACCATGCCTCAAGGTCCCCACTTTGTGTTAAAGAATGACCTTTTATATCGGGTGTCAGAACATGAGGGAGAGATAAGGTCCCTGCTATTAGTTCCACGGACTTACCAGCAAAAAGTCTGTGAACTGGCTCATACCCTTCTCCTGGGTGCCCATCTGGGCCCCGAAAAAACTTTAGAGCGGATCAAGCTCAGATTTTTTTGTCCTGGAATTAATGAGGAGGTCCGCCACTTTTCCACGTCCTGCCTGGAAAGTCAATTGCGGCAGATTCCTAGGCGGGACCGCACTCCTTTAATCCCTTTATCCTTAATAGATGTCCTGTTTGAGCAAATCGGGGTTGACCTGGTGGGACACCTAGAACCCTCAGCTAGGTCATAAATACATAATGGTCCTGGTAGATTATGCCATCCGATATCCTTAAGCTGTTCCCTTGCGCTCAGCTACATTGAATGCTATCACATGGGAATTGGTAGTGGTCTTTGCGTTAGACGGCATTCCTAAAGAAATCCTGACGAATCAAGGGAAGCCTTTTACCTTGGAGACATTCAGCGAAACAGCTAAGTTACTGAAGATAAAACATTTAAGGATCTCGGTATATCATCCTCAAACCAATGGTCTGGTCAAGAGGTTTAATCAAACTCTCAAAACAGATGCTACGCAAGGTAGTCAATGAGGATGGAAGGAACTGGCATCAGTTCTTCCCCTTCCTCCTTTTTGCATATCAGGAAGTCCCACAAGCCTCCACGGGGTTCTCACCCTTTGAATTATTGTATGGACGACAACCCCAAGGTTTATTGGATATATTAAAAGTAGGCTGGGAGGAGGAGGCCCTTCCCTCTGTAAATATACTTGAATATATTGCGCAATTACAGAATAGATTGGCTAAGATTAGGTCCCTCTTAAAATCTCACATGGAAAAGGTGCAAGCAGCCCAGGCTCATTGTTACAACCGTAGTACGTCCCTTCAGGAGTTCTGCCAGGGGGATCGAGTCATGGTAGTGGTTCCTACCTCACACTCCAAATTACTGGCACATTGGCAAGGCCAATATGAAGTTAAGGAGAAGGAAGGGTTTGGTCTGTTATTCGGTTATCCAACCTAATCGTGGACCTAAAGAGCAGATTTATCATGTCAACTTGCTGAAACCATGGAAGGAAAGGGATGCCGATCCTTTCTCCGGACAGCCCTGCTCTCTCTTTGCTCATAAACTGAACCTTAACTTTGGTGATAATTTGACTAGTCTACAGCTAAAGGAGCTTGAAGCAGCTATCAGTATGTTCCAGAGGTAATGAACGAAAAACCCCGGACGAACCTACAAATGTACAAGAAAGGGGAAACCAAATCACGTGGTATGGGATGATGTTAAAGATGCTGCATTTTGTGACCTTAAGCAGGCCCTTACATCAGCTCCTATTTTGAAAAGCACCTGATTTTTCTTTGCCTTTCATTCTCTAGATGGACGCTTCGGACACAGGTCTTGGTATCGTGCTGAGTCAGAGCATCGATGGACTAGAACACCCCATAATGTACCTGAGCCAGAAACTGTTGGACCGGGAGACCAGGTATGTGGCAGTGGAGCAGGAAGCTTTGGCGATTAAATGGGCGATTACTCAGCTGAGGTACCACCTCTTGGGTATGTGAGTTCGCCCTGTTGACCGACCATGCACCGTTACAGTGGATGGCATTACACAGGAATTTAAATCCGAGAGTTACGAGATGGTTCATACACCTACAGCGTTACAAGTTTTCGGTTATTTATCGTCGTAGCGTACTGCAGGCCAATGCTGATGCCCTTCCCCGAAGCCACGACCTCACAGCCAGGTACGCTCGACCTGATGGGTCTGTGCGCTGGGACCCGTGTCACACATGTGCAACTAGGAGTGAGCCGAGTGGACCAAGTGGAGGTAATTACGGTGCACTAAACCTACCTCTGTTATCTTTACAGGCCAAAAATGGGAAAACCTGCCTGATTCAACGACACTTCCGGTTCCAGCCCCTAGACTAGAGTCACTTAAGTCCGGCCAGATGAAATCACTTCCGCTTTTCGGCTGATAAAAGCCGCCATCTTTCCTCCACTAGTCAGTTCAGTGGAGAACTCGAAAAAATGCTTATGAGTGTTGTACAAAAACCCTTTTGCAACCAGGGACAATATATGGGTGGCTGCCCCAAACCTTTTGTGTGTCATGGCTATTCATTTCACAAACCTAAAGCTGCACAAATGATAGCTAGTCAATGTTAACTAAAAAACAGTAACATAATCAATTTACAACTTTCAGTAAAAGTAATCTTTACACATTCATTAAAAACTGGAGACAAATTAAAAGATCCACAGTTATTTTGTTGTTGGTATAGTGATGTGACAACTTTTGCTTAAAAGTTGGCAAAATAAACAATTAAAACAACCATAATTATGAATAATAAATAAATCCATAAATTAACAGCCAGCTGAAAAAGCCTACAACATTTGGGTTAAAATAATGCAGTTTTTTTGCAATTTTGAGATACTGGAGTACTGTAATTTGATTCTGTAACATATTGCAATGTACTGTATTATAGCCATTTATTTCCCTAAAAATGTAAATTTTCTGATGTAAAACAAAAAAACACTCCAGTCAACTCACCCCACGTATTACTTTATAATCGTGGAAAGTAAAATTAAAGCAATCTTCATCTCCACAATAAAACTGTGAATACTCGACAGTCAAAAACGCACTACCTCAAATGTAGCCTGGGGGGATGCTTTCCAACATTAATCTATACTTAGTCAAAAATAGTAATTATTTTTAATATTTTTAAAGGCAGATTTAACATTCTCAAGGTTATTATGTATGTTGACTAGATGTGGGACTTGTCACTGGCACTCCATCAACTTTTTTTTAATAAGTTGTGTAGTGAAAACACCAGGGGCCTCATGTATAAACGGTGCATACGTACAAAAATGTTGTGTATGCCAGTTTCCATGCTCACATCGCAATATATAAAAACTAAACATAGCATAAAGCCACGTACATTTTCACACTAGCTCAATCCCTGGCATACGCAAGATCTCTGCCCAGTTTTGCAAACTGGCAGCACCTAGCGTCAAAGCAGTGCTTTTGTTCTAGTGTGGTTTCCCTTTCTTTATTAGATCCACATCCCTGGCGCGGCATTATTAAATACACTGAAATTAACTGCATATTGTTTATTACATCAAGACATCCGATTGTAATTAACCTGTAACAATATAATGGTCCATGGAATGGCCAAAATATCATAGCTGCTTTAGCGTGGTTACTCTCATTGCACCTTCTTCTTTCAGCTTCTCCCGTTAGGGGTTGCCACAAGAAAAAAATAGCGCTGTGTCCCGTGGAAGGAGGAGGTAGGCTGAAACTGATCACTTCTGCATACACTGCTTCCACGTAGGCCGCTTTTGGGCAAGGACACCTAATTAGTATATAAGGGAAGGTTCCGCCCTCAGTTTCTTTGGACGCTCAACCGTGGGGAAAGGCACAACGGCCCGGTACGTGATAAAAGGCACACGGGGATGATCCTCTGACGAGACTGACATGCGGGCTCCCTCAGTCTACTGGTCTAGGATGATGGCTCTGGGTCTTTTGATGTATGTTACTGTATGTATGTATGTTATTGTAAGTATAAGTTTGTCTCTTTAAGCATATATATTTATTTCTATAATTTATATGTTATAATTGAATAAGTAAATTTTATTGAAGTATCGGACCTCTTCTCTCTGATTTTTGCCCACTTATTCTAAAGAACCCCTTGAACCATTTTCCCAAATCAAAACACCCACTGTACCGGAGTGTGAAATCACAGCTCTACAGCAGCTGATCTGAAAGAGAATTATCGGTATACAGCATCTAGCACACACTGCCTCAGCCATGCTGTCTATCTGAGCTGCTCCCATACGGCAAACACTTCAGAGCCTTTCCTGTACGGACCTCGCATATCAGAAACTATAAACAAAATCAATAAGTCCATCAAGTGCTCCTTGTAGAACTGTTTGTACTTATAAATACAATTACCTCACTGTAAACTTGAGATACAGTTTTAGCTTACTTTAGCACATATTTACATATGATGACGATAACATTTTAAGACAAAATGCAGACAAAATATGTTTATTACATTATACAGATAAAATCCTAACATCATTAACAGTCATCGGAACCACTGGAATTTTCCCAGAAAATGCACCATTTCTCCAAGAAAATTGTTGCAATTACAAATGTTTTGGTATACACATGTTTATTTCCTTTATGTGCATTGGAACAACACAAAAAACAGAGAAAAAAAGGCAAATCTGACATCAATTCACACAAAACTCAAAAACTGGGCTGGACAAAATTATTGGCAGCCACAACTTAATATTTGGTTGCACGCCCTTTGGAAAAAATAACTGAAATTAAGTGCTTCCTGTAACCATCAACAAGCTTGTTACACCTCTCAACTGGAATTTCTGACCACTCTTCTTTTGCAAACTGCTCAAGGACTCTCAGATTTGAAGAGCGTCTTCTCCCAACAGCAGTTTTGAGATCTCTCCATAAGTGTTCAATTGGATTTAGATCCAGACTCATTGCTGGCCACTTCAGAACTCTCCAGCGTTTTGTCTTCAACCATTTCTGGGTGCTTTCAGAGGTATGTTTGGGGTCACTGCTCTGTTGGAACACCCATGACCTCTGACGCAGACCCAGCATTCTCACACTGGGCCCTACATTGCGCCCCAATATCTTTTGGTAGTCTTCAGATTTCATGATGCCTTGCACACAGTCAAGGTATCCACTGCCATAGGCAGCAAAACATCCCCAAAACATCTTAGAACCTCAACCATGTTTGACTGTAGGTACTGTGTTATTTTCGTCGTAGGCCTTATTCCGTTTTCTGTAAACAGTAGAAAGATGGGCTTTACCAAAAAGCTCTACCTTGGTCTCATCTGTCCACAAGACGTTCGAAAAGAAGGATTTTGGATCCCTCAAGTACATTTTGGCAAACTCCAGTCTGGCTATTTTATGTTTCTGTGTCAGCAGTGGGGTCCTCCTGGCTCTCCTGCCATAGCGTTTCATTTCGTTCAGATGTCGACGGATACTTCCAGCTGACACTGTTGCAACAGAACATGAAAAACTCTCGATATGGACTTGTAGCCTTTTGATTGTTGATATTTTTCCACAATTTTTGTTTTCAAGTCCTCAGACAATTCTCTGCTCTTCTTTCTGTTCTCCATGCTTAATGTGGCACACTCGGACACATAACAGAAAGGTTGAGTCAACTTTTCTCCATTTTAACTGGCATCAGGTGTGATTGCTATATTGCCAGCACCTGTTTCTTGCCACAGGCGAGTTCAAATGAGCATCATATGCTTGAAATAAAACGATTTACCCACAATTTTCAAAAGGTGTCAATAATTTTGTCCGGTACATTTTTGGAGTTCTGTGTGACAGGATGTCAGATTTGGCTTTTTATTCTCTGTTTTTTTGTGTTGTTCCAATGCACATAAAGAAAATAAACCTGTGTATACCAAAACATTTGTAATTGCAATAATTTTCTGGGTGCATTTTCTGGGAAAATTCCAGGGGTGCCGATAATTTCGGCCATGTCTGTAAATAAAGCAATGTTCTATATCAACAGCTATGCTAGAGCAGCTATCATGTAGTACACACTGGAATATAAGAAAAACTGGGTAAAATAAGCAAACCTTGAAAGGATCACTGGATACACAATGACTGAACTGAAGTCTCCTTGCTCAACTGCACTTCAGCTTCACCATTTCCACTATGCTCTAGACATGAAACTCCACTCCTGTCTCTCCCACACTCAGAATCATCCTCTTTCCAGGTCCCCCACTCATGCAGACTAAAAAAGTCTCCCACTGCTCACATGGGGTCCAAAATAGCACTTCTTCTCACTTGCCACCTCCCTGAGTCAATTTGTGCCGCAATCAAAATTCCCAAATAAACATGCACCAAGGGCAATGGATATTTGCAAAACAGCATCTTAACATAAAAATTCACTCTCTCACGTCTTCCAACCCCCTATGCGAGCATTCAACACAACGCATCTGTGCCAGTCTCTCTCTGGTGAGGTCTGTCATCATTGCAGTATTTTTTAGCTTTGGCAAGTTTCTTTGGCTTACCATCATTTTAGAAGTTTTAGAAACTGACAGATTAATTCAGAAAAACAAATGGAACTTCTAACAGTTATTAATAAAATTTGTAATTTTATCTTAGCGCTCAATAATATTAAACACCAACAGAAAGCTACTGGTCTGGCCAGACATCAATGTTCACTAAACTTCTTTACTTAATTAATTATCAGGCACAGACTAAATCAAGAAGCAAAACTGTGCTTGAAGTTACAAAAACTGAAATCTGACAAAAAGTCCCTCTGTGCCAACGAAGTGGTTCAATCAGGTTCAAACTTCACATTCTGTGCATTTACTTTAATACTTCAATAACCCCCATATTTACATAAACCTAGTTTCTAATATACCATGTAAACCCTTATTCTTGTTAAAAGAAACTGGGTTTTCAGTATCTGAGAAACCAAGGTAAAAGTCTCCATGAGTAACCCAGCTATTTAGCACTTAAACCCTTAACCGTCTCACAATTAACGATTTTGTAGTTTCTGTATATCTATTGCACTCTGCTCACCTGTGCACGTTAGTGCCTGCGATATAAATCTCCTGAGGCAAATGTTTGGGCAATCACATTTTTCCTTCTCCTGATTAAAATAACTGCCATCAATATTTCAGAAATTGTTGTCATCTTACAAGAAATTATTACAAGCTTCATGTTTGTTTTTGGATTTTCAGTGGCTTGTTAGGACATTGGTGCGTGTTGCCAAAGGTGAATTATAGAAATGTACTTGAGCACGTAAACAGGATTTTAAATATCTAAGATTCTGTCTTAACCAGGTTACTCACCTTATAACACTTGTGTGTGCATGTAAACATATTCATTGACTTGGTAATATTTATGGTTCATAGTCCTGTTTTTCTTTTTAATCTAAATTATTATAGAACTACTTAATTTTTGTAAAATTGTGGAAATTTATAATTTTCTTCCATATCACACCACATGCATTAAAAATCATTAAAAAAGCATTTGGCATACATAAGGAAATTAGAAAAGAAATGCACTGACACAAAAAACACAATTTTTAATAATCCCCAATAGTATACAGTTTAAAGAAACATCACCTTTTGTGTGCCTAGTAAAGAGTTCAGCACTTAACTATTAAAGACTGAAAACATGGCGGCACTTTAAAACGTTTCAGAAAAAAGAGAATTCCTGCTCTCTTTACAGTGATCTGTTCAGAATATTAGTTTTTACACATTTAAAGAAAACAAATCCAAGTTTTTTGGGTTTTTTTTTTACTTTTTTTCATAGTGATGTACAAGGTCATATACCCTGGCCAAGACTACCGTTAGACTTTTACTTAATGTGACCTCTGACAGTCTGTAGTTTAGTTCTTCTGTGACATAAATAGATTAGGGATGGGCAAACTTTTTGGTGGTAGGCCAATTTGTCAATAACAACTGATACAATGAGTCGTACATAAAATCTACACATTGACTATGAGCCCAAGTAATCTAGCAAATGTTTATGTTTAACTTTAAAAAATAGCTGTTCCACAAACTGTTTGTTATAAATCTTTAATAAATGCTACTGACAGCAATGCTCAAACAACAATAAGACAGTAATTTTAAAGTAAACTGATTTTACTATAACCTTGTTCTTGTTATGAACATGTAACTGCTTTCTTGAAAATCTGGTAGTTGTAAAAATTACCTCATTGCAAAGTTTTTATCTTTTATGTTTTAATACTTGGTTTTAGCCATTTTCATTTGTGTTAACACCTGCTCACAACTGTATGTGATGTCAAATAATGACACTGTGCACTGCACATTTGCAAAGCGTCAGAAATAAATCCTAATGGATAGTAATGAGACTTGTTAAACATATTTCAAGTTCTAACTGCACTGTTGTTTACATTAACAACTGACAAAATTTGACAAAACATAACAAAAATTGCAAATTCTGGCTCGATGCTTCTAAAGTCCTGAAAGTGAGATTCAAATTTAGAGTGATGGGAACCTAAGCTAAATATCCAGCAAAGTCCTCACTTTTGTCTGAACCTTGTTTCCTAAACTTGGAGAAATTAACAGGTTTTGCTTGTTGTAATTAACTCATATTATTTTTAAATTTAAAGAATAGAGAAAAAGAAAAATTAGTAGTGCTGCACAAAAACTGAAATGAACTCACCTGGAAAAACCATTACCTATGTTCTTCTTGTGACACACACACTTGCTGAAGGCACAGTCAGGATGTCGTTGCCAAGGGAATTTTACTCCTTGTCTCACCATACACACGAGTCGACATATAGGAATAATGTGTTTTGGTAGTACCAGTACCAGAAAACCGTTCAACCTTAATTCTTTCACATTTGTAAACTAATCTCTTTCTGATATATGTAAACCCGGAGTCACACCCAACAAAGTCCATAGCTCATAAACCTGCCATGTTCTTTAAAAACACATATGCAAGACAAAGGCAAGCATGCAGCCAAAATGTACACTTTAGGAACAAACCTCGATTTCTATTATATATTCGGATGACACCACATAGCAACTGGTTACAGTTACACCTGCCAACTGTAGCAACATCTTGTTAAAAAAACCTGATGATGGCAGTATTATCTGATATTTCTACAAAATGCCAATCGGCTATTTGTACTCCAGATATATGCATAGTTTACCGATCCCTGAAAAAGGCAATTATTTTCTTTCATTATCAGTTTATCTTTGATACACTTTGTTCCTGCCTTGCACTCGATGTTGTCCGAGATGGTATCCAGCTGCTTTGCAACACTGACCTGGACAAGCGGAAAATGGATGGAAGTATAAAGCACTTTAAGAACTTGTACAGCACTGTCACAAAGCTGTAGAAGCTCATCATAATTCATGTATATCTGTGCCTCCTGTCTCTTTGGGTTTTCCATTGATATCCCAACTCCCTAATCCCTAAAAATTGCACTGTTGCGGCTGAAAATCTATGTGCTCCAGAAATGTGATGCCCCTTGAAGGTTTGGTTCGTTATTCATAGGATACCAATAGAATGTAAAATTATATTTTTTTATTGCCATGCTTGATAATGCTAAACCAAAATGAGTGAACAGCACAGATCATTAGTAAGAATGTATGGCTCTCTCAAAATTTTTAATAAATGTTTCCATAAATGTCATATTTTTTGGTGCAAGAAAATCAAAAAAAATTGCATTCTACATATGTACAACTCATCTGTCACAGTTAGAGAGCTAACAGAAGAGGAAACAAGCTCTCACTCAAAAAAGTCAACAAATGACAAACCAAATAGAAAAGAAATCCAATGTGAAGTTCTCAGTCAAAACAGCTGTAACACTGGTAACATTACAAGGACCTAAGAGTATCTGTCTTTTGTCTGAGAGGCACAAACAGTTCAACAGTCCAATAAGAACCATATGAAAAATACACTTAACTGAAATTTGGGGTTACAAGTGTGCAAATCAACAATTGATGAAAGATCAAATCCTGATTGGTATTTAATACCAATTAAAAGCCCCTATCAACTAAAATATTTGAAGCAACTGGGTCTCAAAGAGAGAAGCAACCACTTGCAGAGCCACAGCACCATATGTCACCGAAGTTCTAGACCCACAGTTGTAGCCCCGCAGTTGCAGACCCGTAAGTGACGTCTGTGTCGATTCAGGACTGACTTTGTAAAATTAATTTTTGAAGGTTTTGGCAGGACTTGGCAAAGCCCGGAAAGTAACATCGGGTCAAGGACCCGTTCAGAAATTAAGCGATAAAAATGAGAAGGAAAAAAAGTATGTCAAACTAAATAATATGCATCATTGTAAAGTTCAGAGGGTTTCTGCCATCACATCGTGACACACATCAAACTAAACAATATGGATCGTTTCTGTGAAATATTAATATAAACGTTGTGTTCGGGTCTGTGGGTACGATTTAACATGTCGGCAAAACTAAAATCATCAAGATCTGTGTTAACTGAAAATAGTTTATCGTTTACATTCATGAAACGAAATATACAATATAATTACAATGTTTGCACCACGTTAAGAGTTTATAATAAAAGTGATTACTTTTTTTAAAATGTAATATGCATGTGACTAAAACCAATTCTATTCTAAACAAATTTAGAATAAACATTTAAGCCAATCTAATATTTTTAAACATGTATGTGAAGAAAACGGCATTACATATTCTACACTGAATTATCCTATATATTAATTGCATCATATAGAACTCTAGTCTTTTGTCACTTATTATTATAAACAATGGGCCATCAAAAGAAAAAAAATAAAAATACTCAAAAGAACACAATTTATTTATATAGCACCCTTCCTATGCCCAAAATTTTGAAAGAACAGGACCGATATAACATTGGCTACAAATAATATCTCACTAAATAAAGATAAATACAGGATATACAAAACATTCAAACAGAATAAAAGACAATAATTCAGATTAAAATACAACATAAAAATCTTGAACAAATACCATAAATTATGATAAAAATGCAAACCCTGAGTACATGGACAGATAAAGAGGGTAAACTGAAAGAAGGGGCAGAATGTCAGGTCTGTTTAATGTCTTCCAAAACAAATGAGTTAAAAACAAATGAATGGAGTGAGCTGATGTGATTAATTTTGAGAGGTCAGTCCACAGTCTGGGCACAATATACAGCTGAAGGCCCTGTTGTCACCCACAGAGTGCAGGTTAGTGAGTGGTACAAAATGAGCGGACCTTAGTGGGCAGATCAAGAACAGAATTTGATATTCAATCCTGTAAGACACAGGGAGCAGTGAAGGTGCAGCAGGATGGCTGTGATGTGCTCGCTGTTGGTGGTTCGTGTCAGGACTCTTGCAGTTGAGTTTTGAATCAGCTGGAGCTGTGATATAAGATTATATTATAAAATTAAGGTAACTTATCTTAATAAATTATTTATATAATATTTATTTATATTTTTTATATAATATAAATTATATATTATAAATTAAGGCATGAGGGTTGCCCTGGACATAACATAGGCTACATAGTGTCGGACAATGGGTCCAAGGATTTCATCCCGATACCTAATGGCAGTCAAGGTGCCGTTGTCTAGCTTGTAGAGGTCTGTACGTCCCTCCATGGATATGTCTCCCCAGTCTGACCATCACTGACCCCCACACCCAACCAGTCATGCTGAACGATGTTACAGGCAGTATAACATTCTCCGCGGCTTCTCCAGACCCTTTCACCTCTTTCAGATGTGCTCAGGGTGAACCTGCTCTTATCTGTGAAAACCACAGGGCACCAGTGGTGGACCTGCCAATCCTGGTATTTTATGGCAAATGCCAGTTGACCTCCACGGTGCCCACTAGAGGATGTCAGGCCCTCAGGCCACCCTCATGAATTCTGTTTCTGATTGTTTGCTCAGAGACATTCACGCCAGTGGCCTGCCTGCTGGAGGTCATTTTGTACGCTCTGTCAGTGCTCATTCTGTTCCTTCGGTCCTGCTGATGCGTTAAGGACCTTCTACGGCCCTGTCCAGCTCTCCTAGAGTAACTGCCTATCTCCTGGAATCTCGTCAGTGCTCTTGAGACTGTACTGGGAGACACAGCAAACCTTCTGGCATGGCACATATTAATGTGTCTGCCATCCTGGAGAAGTGGGACTACCTGTGCCAGCTCTGTAGGGTCCAGGTATGGCCTCATGCTACCAGTAGTGACACTGACCGTAGCCAAATGCAAAACAAGTGACAAAACAGATGAGGAGGGGAAAATGTCAGTGGCTTCCCTCCACCTGTTAAACCATTCATGTCTGTTTTGGGGGTCGTCTCATTGTTGCCCCCTACCCCCTAGTGCACCAAAGCAGCTGAAACTGATAAACAAGTCCCTCTGCTACTTCACTGACCAGATCAATAGCTCACAAGTTTCACTGACTTGATCCTATACTCGGATTAAAATGGGGTCCTTTAATTTTTTGAGCAGTATATATTAATGTAATATTGTGGTTTTCTAAGTCACTACACAAATTACTGAAACACACTCAATGATAGTTTTGGATAGCCACACACTTAAGTCCTTCACAAATGCAGTAGTTTACAAACATTGTATTTTAATTTCTCATTGAGAAGCAAGAAATATAATTGAGTTGAATCACTTATGATTACATTTTTTCTACGTATGTACTATTGAGGGACTTTTTTTTTTTAAATTAGATGGTCACTTTATTTTAACAAGCAATGTAAATAACCTGTTTACTCTTTATCCTCAGATCATATTCTATTTATCAAGCAGAACTGAATACAGTATTTTCATTTTCTACACAATACTCTAATAACTGTACAGTTCAGCGGGCTAAAATAACACAGTGAGACACACAAACACACTCATTATGTACACACACTACAAGTGCCGTCATTGGTTCATTAAATGTATTGGACTGTTGAATCGACATAATAGCTGTACATGCTGGGGTTTTTGTCAGATGTTGTCCCAGTAGCATGCAAGGTGTCACCAATGATTTACCCTGCTTCTCTCCTTCTCCCTGTTCCAGTCTCGGTTCAAGGTTGTCGAGACGAAAAAAGTATTTTTTTCTGAGATGTTCAGTATGTTGAAAAAAATTGCCAGTGGCCAGCATCCAGCATAATGTTTTGTCTAAATTCTCCACGCCTCTTTTTGTAGCATTATAGTCCATTATCATTTCTAGCCCCAGAATCTCCCATCTCTGTGCAGGTCTGTTTTTCCTTATTGTGCAAAGCATTGTTACCTTCCTCTTGAGAAGCTACTGTCCCAGTTTGTGTAAAAGTAAGTTATTACATATGGCATTGTGGCCATGCAACTTATGCCATGTCCAGGGCCATGCCTTAATTTCTCACAGGAGTTCCTCCATCCTCTGTTCATCTGTGTCTCTGTGCTTCCCCTTGAGCAAGCTATTCGTAGCACTGGACTGGCTTATCATTTTATGCAGATGATGCTTAGATCTATTTTCGGTGTTAAAAGTGACAATTCATCATAGCTTTCTCTGCTCAACTTACCTCAGTGAAATTAAATTAAAACTTGAATTAAGCAAAACTCTTTAAAATTAAATTGCAACATAACTGAATTCCTGCAAAGTGGCACTTAAAAGTGTAATTTAAAAAAACAAACTCCTCTTCAGCCATTCTGGGTGATGATCTCATCAGACCTTCTTTTACTGCAAAGAATCTCAGTGTCACTTTGATTCCTCCTTTTCTTATTTCACCCATGCAAACAATATTAAGAAACTTTCTTACTTCCACCTGTGTCACATTCCTTATGTTTGGTCATTCCTCTCCTTTCGAATGCTAAGTTAACTTATCCCTGCTTTTATCACATCCCACATTGATTATTGTAAGTCACTACTGGCAGGTGCCACTTCTAATCTTATATCACAGCTCCAGCTGATTCAAAACTCAACTGCAACAGTCCTGACACGAACCACCAATATTGCACACATGAATAATACATTTTAAAAAATGTAATCGCTTTTATTATTAACGTTTTACTAAACTCTAACGTGGTGTAAACATAATTATATTGTACTAGACATTAAGCCCATTAAAATAATGGGCGCTAGAACAGTAGTGCATAAACATTTGTATGAACAGTCTATATTAAATGGCAATGGACCTTGTATGTGGCTGTAATATGTGTCACTGTATTGTGTGCCTTTAATTTTCTCTCTCAGTAATACTGGTTTGTATTTCCGTGAAATGCCTGTAATTTTGTCTGACAGTAATACAGTGGAACCTCGGTTCACGACCATAATTCGTTCCAAAACTCTGGTTGTAACCCTATTTGGTCGTGAACCAAAGTAATTTCCCCTATAGGATTGTATGTAAATACAATTAATCCGTTCCAGACCGTATGAACTGTATGTAAATATATATTTTTTTAAGTTTTTAAGCACAAATATAGTTAACTATACCATAGAAAGCACAGCGTAATAGCAAACTAAATGTAAAAACATTGAATAACACTAAGAAAATCTTGAACAACAGAGAAAACTAACAATCTGTAATTTAATAAACAACCAAGAAAAGTAACATTGCAACAATGCGCACGTGCCCCTGTGTGTGTGTGTGTGTGTCTCTCTCTCCCGCGGGCCTGCGTGTGTGTGTCTTAAGCACACGCCTCTGTGTCTGTGTGTATGTCTGTCTGTCTGTCGTGTATGTGTGCGCGCCTCTGTCTGTCTCTCTCTCTGCACAGGAAGAGACTGAACACGTGCTGTGTGGCCCCGCGCATGCGCACTTCACCAGAAGACACACACACGGACACTGGACGCACATAAGGGTTCTATTAAAGAGGATACTTAATTTCATGAATGTAAACTAAAAAACTATTTTCAATTAACACAGATCTTGATGATTTTAATTTTGCCGACATGTTAAATGGTTCTCACAGACCCAAACACAACGTAAATGTTAATATTAATATATCACAGAAACGATATGTATTTAGTTTGATGTATGACACGACGTGAGGCAGAAACCCTCTGAACTTTACAATGATTAGTATTATTTGGTTTGATGTACTGTTCATCCCTTCTCATTTTTATCGCTTAATTTCTGAACGGGTCCTTGACCAGACGTTACTTTCCGGGCTTTGCCGAGACCAGCAGAAACCTTCCAAAAGTAATTTTACTAAGTCAGTCCTGAAACGACACAGACGTCACTTCCGGGTCTGTAACTATGGGTCTACAACAGTGGGTCTAGAACTGCAGTGACATATGGTGCTGTGGCTCTGCAAGTGGATAGTACTGCTCAAAGACGGAAATGCAAAAAAAAAAAAAAGTAAAATTTGAATTTTTGCCAATTCATACTATCATTATGTATGGCATCTGTATGATGCATATAAAATAAAATTACAAGCGCAAGCTATGCTAATTGATCCAGATTCATGCATCTATTGAAAACCATTTGGAAGCAGTTTGCTAGGCTTCATTAATATAAAGGAATCATAGGAGATATTCTGACCAAAAACCTGTATCTTTCAGCATGAAAATAACTATGAATACACTACAGAACTAAAAAAATAAAAAATAAAAAAAGGGCAGATTGAACAAGGCAGCCAGTAAGATGCAAACACTACCACTGGTTTTAAACCTGACTGGTCTAAGCATGCCATTCTAAAAGCATACACCAAACAAGATTAAGAGACTGGAAACTTTCTGCATAGTGGAAATGCCACCTTCAACTTTTCCACATTTTATGTTATAGCTGTTAGGTATGCTAAAACCAATTAAATTCACTCTTGAAACTTGAAATTTGGCACAGGTATGCATTATTCTTTTGACAATCATTGCAGTATTTCAAAACCTTGACTGGTGTCACCTGTGGCCAATTTAACTGATAATGCAAGGCACATATATGTCTATATAAGGTCCCACGGTTGTCAATGTATCAGAGCAAAACCCATGCCATGAGGTCAAACGGATTGCCAGCAGAGCATAGAAACATTACTGTGTCAAGGAAAAGATCTGCAGAAATCTTAAAAAAATAAATAAATAAATAAATAAATAAATAAAATTCTGCAGTCCTGATGGTAAACAAGAGCACAACTAACTTCATAATTCTTAAGTAGAATAAGTTAGGAGCAACTTTTCTAGAAAAGGTCTCTGAGCCAAATTGAGCAATCATGGGAAAAGGGTGATCAGAAAAACTTCCAGAAGGAGAACCACCACTGCAACACTGCATGGATCTGGGCCTTGACAAAGTGGCCATACAAAAGTCTCTCCTCAGAAAAAGACACATAGAAGCCCACTTGGAGTTTGCAAAAAGGTACCTAAATGACACTCAATACTGTGAGAAATAAGATATTCTGACCTGATGAAACTAAGATTAGTGTCATTACTGAAGGAAATCAGGCATTGCTCCTCATTTGCACAATACCATTTTAACTATGGCATCATCAAGCTGTGGGGTCATTTTTCAGCATCTCTGGACAGCTTAAAAAAATAGCTATCCACCAACATCTCCATCAAAATTGTCAGAGCTTGAAAGGAATTGAAGAGGAGAATATCGATAAATCCAAAAACCCAGGCGCAAGAAGCATGTCACGTCATACCCAAAAAAACTCCAGGTTTTAATTTCTGCCGAAGGTGCTTCGACTAATTACTGAGTAAGGGGTCTAAATATTTGTGTCAGTGAGACATTTTCAGTTTTTTATATTTAATAAACTAGTTAAAAATTTAACATAAAATCTTATTTCCACTTTTTCATTCAAGGTTCTTGAGTACTGCTTAAATGATTTTTGTACAAGGCAGCAACTTTGCTAAATTTGAAAAAAGTGAAGGGGTAGCAACACATTCTAAAATCAATTGCATCTCTTAATGTGTCCACTTATAGCTATTAAACATTCTAAAGCAGGCAGCACAAATATCACAAAAAGGGGATATGATAATATTGGCAACTACTTTATAAAGGAAAAAAAAACATTTTTTGTACATAAACGTATTACAATAAAAGGCTACCAATCATTTTATTGCAAAACACACAGCTAGGCATACAAATTTAAATTGCAGTGATTTTGTGTTTATCTTGTTTTTAAAAGCGATTAAATCCTGACCTCACGTTATACTGTACATATTCCTCATTGATTCAATGAACGATTTTTTGTATTTAAATTATGTATACTTGTAAATCTGTTTACCATAAAGTCCTTGATGATATGGGTGCCCTAATAGTTCACTAATGTTAAACTTTGCTCAAGTCCTCCACAGGCAAATCATATTATCAAACATGAGAAACGCAAAAGCAATGGTCATATGGATATGTGAAATTAAGTGCTGCTGAAAATTATGACTACTAGGGGACTCCCCACCCCCCACCCCCCTACTCACTTCACTCGCCCACCCCCATGTTTGGTTTACCGGATATACAATTTAAAAAGATTGTTATTTTCATGGGAATTGTTACATATGCATTATTTTCACTTTTACTTTAAAAACTTTTCTAAAAACAATACTTGTCCTTTATTTTCGGCCCCGGGCATGGTTAAATCTCTTTCTTGCAGGACGTATAATGCTGCTCGTGTTGTGGGGGGGCAGGGGGGTGTGGCAGCTGCTGTTACGCTGCCCTTCGATCATTTTAAAGCCTGTACAGCTGCTGTCCTTTCTGCTGCTCACATTGTGATCGCTTCTCTGTGATCATAAATATACACCTGACCGAATTGTGTTTTCTTTGAAATTAAACTTGTCGTTGCTTTAACTGCTGCAGGACCACAGATTCTCATAGTGTATGGTCCATTACTGTGTAAATCTACGTTTTGTGCATTGAATGATGCAAATGCGAAAAGACTTTTTCTCCTCTTTGCCTTTTATTTCTGACCTTGCTTTGTCCTACGATTTTTTCAATTACACCTGTTCCTGATTATCAATTTCCATTTGTTTGCGCTAATGCAATCTTTTAGTCGTTGACGTTTCATTTATAATATATTGTCCTTTATACGCGTAATATGCACTGAGACCCCTGTATCCGTTTGTGCTGTGTGCCTTTACACTACTGATTTTTTTTGCTGACCGTGCTCCGATATTGCTTGTAAATAGGGCATGTCTTGCAAGAATCTCAAGTTATATATCCCCGCGAGATGCTCCGTCGCCATTCTGTTTCGTCTTGCGGGTCTTTTATTTGTCTTCCTGTGATCTTAACGTGAAGCTCACGGATCACCTCCTAGGCATTCCCTCCCACAGGGTTTTTTTTTTAGTAGATGTTAGAGCAATAATATACAATCATGGCCGAAATTCAGCACCCCTGGAATTTTCCCAAAAAATACACCCAGAAAATTGTTGCAATTACAAATATTTTGCTATACACACATTTATTTCCATTATGTACATTGGAACACAAAAAAAGAGAAAAAAAGCAAAATCTGACGTCACACAGAACACCAAAAATGGGCCGGACAAAATTGGCACCTTTTCAAAATTGTGGGTAAATAAGTTTTATTTCAAGCATATGATGCTTGTTTGAACTCACCTGTGGCAAGAAACGTGTGCTGGCAATACAGCAATCACACCTGAAGCCAGTTAAAATGGAGAAAAGTTGACTCAGCCTTTCTGTTGTGTGTCCGAGTGTGCCACACTAAGCATGGAAAACAGAAAGAGCAGCGGTGAATGGTCTGAGGACTTGAGAACAAAAATTGTGGAAAAATATCAACTATCTCAAGGCTACAAGCCCGTCTCCAGAGATCTTCATGTTTTTGTCCACTGTGCACAACACAATCAAGAAGTTCACAATACATGGCACTGTAGCTACTCTCCCTGGACATGGACAGAAGAGAAAAATTGATAAAATACTGCAATGAAGGATAGTCTGAATGGTGGAAAAACAGCCCCAATCAACTTCAAAACATATTCAAGCTGTTCTGCAGACTCAGGGTGCAACACAGTGTCAGCTCTATCCGACATCTGAACGTAATGAAACACTATGGCAGGAGAGCCAGGAGGACCCCACTGCTGACACAGAAACATAAAGCCAGACTGGAGTTTGCCAAAATGTACTTGTGGAAGCCAAAATCATTCTGGGCAAACGTCTTGTGGACAGATGAGACCAAGGTAGAGCTTTTTGTTAAAGCTCATCATTCTACTGTTTACAGAAAACAGAATGAGGCCTACACAGAAAAGAAACAGTACCTACATTCAAACACGGTGGAGGTTCTAAGATGTTTTGGGGATGTTTTGCTGCCTCTGGCACTGGATGTCTTGACTGTGTGCAAGGCATCATGAAATCTGAAGACTACCAAAAGATATTGGGGCGCAATGTAGGGCCCAGTGTGAGAATGCTGGATCTGCGTCAGAGGTCATGGGTGTTCCAACAGGACAATGACCCCAAACGTACCTCTAAAAGCAACAAGACAAAACGCTGGAGATTTCTGAAGTGACCAGCAAGGAGTCCGGATCTAAATCCAACAATTATGGAGAGATCTCAAAATTGCTGTTGGGAGAAGACGCCCTTTAAATCTGAGAGACCTTGAGCAGTTTGCAAAAGAGTGGTCGGAAATTCCAGTTGAGAGGAGTAACAAGCTTGTTGATGGTTATAGGAGGAACTTGATTTCAGTTTTTTTCCAAAGGGCGTGCAACCATATATTAAGTTAAGGGTGCCAATAATTTTGTCCAGCCCAGTTTTTGAGTTGTGTGTGAAATGTCATCAGATTTGGCTTTTTTTCTCTTTTGTGTTGTTCCAATGCACATAAAGGAAATAAACATATATGGCAAAACATTTGTAATTATACAACAATTTTCTTGGAGAAGTGGTGCATTTTCTGGGAAAATTCCAGGTGTTCTGATAATTTTGGCCAGGACTGTAGATCCACCATTAATTGTAGCACCATCTGTGTGTTATAAATTGTAGCACCATTGTATATAAAATTATGCAATAAAAAATATTTTCTATTTGATGTTTAAAGTTTTTTTTTACCCAGTGTTATTTGTCATCTTTCTTTGTACCTTTATTCCTATTGCACTCTCTTGAATATTTGTGATTTGCCCAAAGCACAAGAAAAATATACCTAAATTTGGTGGACAACCTCTTCATATACAGATGAATTAATTCTATTTGAGCTTTAGTCATTCTTCAATTTCTAAAATTAGAAAAGCATGTATATATACACTAAGAGGACAAATTGAGCAAATTTGCTGAAACTCATACTGCAATGTAAAGAAAAATGTATAGGAACTGGTTAAAGCACTCAACCCCAAAGGTTTCTTTTTATTTTTTTGCCTTTTTTAATCCTTTAATATTGCAGATTACAGAATACAAAAAAAATTAATATAAATCCTAACTGCTGGGAAGTGGACTGTATTTAAAATTTGGATAATTAATAAATAATTTACCATCTGGAGCATAATTGTTTGTCTGGTATATTTTGTGATTGAAAATCCTGTAGGTATAAGGAAAACCAGTTGTTGAAGTCCATGTTGTGGAAAAGGAGGGTCGGCCGGGAGGGGAAAAAAAACTTCTACTCTATAGTCCTTTCCCTCATAAACCTTCTTAGTAAAAAAACAAGAGGTTTGTGGTAGATTACCAACATATTTTTAGATATTGTTAAAAAATGCATATAATGGGATTTAACCTGTAAGACCTCAAATTGCAAACAAAAACAAGACATCTTTCTTCCCTAAATAACCCTCGACAACAGTCCCAATATCCACCTTTTTTATATTATGTATTGGTATCTTATCTATTCACTTCCCATCTCTCCTCCTAGAAACCGGCCCTACTGACCTCCCAAATCCTTAAGTACAAACTATAGTAACTTATTTTACTTTGTTCTTTACAGCTTAACTTCATACTTTCTAGCTGCTTACTGTATTTAGTATAATTTGCTCTACAACTTATTCTGACACGTCCGCAAATTCAAAAGAGTAATTATTAAACACCGTATCGTGTACGTCTTGCGACTTTTAACACTTTTTTAACTGCAAAAGCGAAGTTGCACTTCTGGGTTTCTGTAATGATAGTGTAGCCCCGTCTCATCTCGAAAGTGCTGTAAGCCGAGATGGGCTCAGTATCAACATGATACGCAAACACCAGTTCAAGTGCGGCCATAAACTTCGGGGTTACAGCTTGTGATGTCACCAAAACACACACACAGTTCACGTAGTTTATTGGTCGAGGTTAAAAAAGGGAAGTCGCTTTTGGTTAGTATGAAAAGCAATTGGAAGTTCTGCTAGCTTTCACGAGAATAAAAGTACACGCAGTGCATCACTCCGCAAAATTTCATGTCGTACTTTTGGTAAAACTAAAGAGGGGTGGGATTCCTTATAAGTCGGGAGATAAAGAAAAACATCTCTGAATTTTCCAACTAAAAATACCGCTTATTAACTGCACGTAAAATGTCCCACATCTCATGCCACGTCAAATTCAAAATAGTTTTTAAATTGCTATGCAGCTAGCGACCTCCGTTCAATTAACTTTCTACAACATGCTACAAACTGGGCCTCTTTTCGAAGCATGTGAATTAACATGCGCAAGAATAACAGCGTCTTTAATCCTCTATACGTGTCCCAACAAATCATCAAGAGCAGCTGCGCGTACGTAACTCGGGAAAAGCTGATGACGTCAGCCAGAAGGCGGCACACAGACTGCTGGAGTAATACAATAGGTCGTACAGTTGCTAAGTGAGGAGCCTGTCCAATCAACGCTCACGAGAACACGCAATGACCTTTGAACTATACACTCCCGTAGCTTCCTGTAGTTCCAAATACACAGTGTAATGCAGCATGTCTGCCTAGCTATGCGGCACAAAGCAAGAGCCATTTTGTGACTTTGAAGTGGACCTGCAGCCATTTGAAATAAAGAAACAAACGTTACACAAATATATAAGTAATGCACTATTCCCTTTACAGGAAAAATACGTCAACGTATACGTAAATTAAGAGGTACAAACGGATTTCCTTATGTGGCCATCTTAATTACGAGGTATAAAAATCTGCCTTTATTGTATTTTTTCTCCACTATCAGCCTTTCATAAAATGGCTGCCACAATTTAACGGGCCTCGTATTTGCTTCCTATCCAAACATCTCTACAAACAAAATAAGATACATTACCCAAGTACCTCAGAGCCATGACAATCTATCAGCAATGACTCATTTCTGTTAATTACTATCAATTGACTAGTAGTAAAAGTAATATTCTGCAGTATAACCCTCTTGAACATGTATTAAATTTTTACATAATCGTCAGATGTGTTGCTAAATTACAATTCAACTGTCTATGAAGCCTATATCACTTCATTAAATACGTATTATCCAGCAATGGTAAAGGCAATCAACTGCAGCGTTAACCACCTCACTAAAAACAAAGCTTATTAATGTGGTACTCTTTTTGAACTGGCATGTTTTATAAATGTGTCTCAAATCTAAACTTGAAAATGCAGCACAACAAGCAATCCTAAAGAATGGAAATCAAGATCATGACTGGAAGCACAAGTTACACACACTTACCCAATCTCTATGCTTAATTCTAGAATAACAAAGTCTACACATTGTCATAAAGGAGAACAAAATTGTGTTAATTATGTAGAAAATGAAAACGACAATTCAGTGTTGATAATCATAGCTTCCCTGGTCATTAATTCACTAGGACATACTTGATAGTAGTTATCTAAACATTATAAAACACTCTTGCTTTCTAAACCTTTATTTTTAAAGCTGCCAAGAAAACCAAATGCAGATCTTCTATTACAAGCTAAATACTACATATTGCCGTAAATGTTTGTAAATAAATTCTATACAAATGTCTGCTTTCACCTGGTCCTTAAACAGTACTGTGAATTTCAAGTCATGTCAATCATTTGTGTGTAAATGTGTTCACTCAAAAAAATAAGTTTCATATTCACCCGGATAAATGTTTCAGCACAAAGTTTTAAAGAAAATGACAAGTAAAATGAAAGCCCAAGATATTACATTATGCACTATTTACACAGACCATAAACTCAAATTATGGGCATTCTGGAAACAAACACTAAACACTGTAATACAAGTATATCTATGTCACAAGTCTTGTCATTTACTATTGACAGCATTATCATTTAGATAAAAAGTCAACATTTATAAAATAAAGCAATTTCAAAAGTTGTGGAAAACTAACCTTAAAGGTGCATCACACTAAACCCTATGCCTATAACAAATACATTATGTATTTTATTCACTTAGTTGAATGCAACTAAGTTTTTTCTTTAATAAGGCCCATTTATTAATGTGAAAATGTCTTGTATAAAAAAAAAAAAACCTGCCCAGAAATGTATTTAAAAATGAGAGAAAAGTTCTCTTCACAAAATCTCTGTGACGGTTCATTCATAAATTCATTAAAAGCAAAATTTTACTAAAACTATTACTTATTTCCAAATGTTAAGTCCATACACTAAGCCAAATTAGGCAATAATATGCATATGCCTAAAATTCCAAACTAAAGTTATTCACATTTATTAAAAATAGTAAAATAGAAAACTGAATAAAAACAATACCTTGTAAAATATAAAGAGTATGGTGAGACGTGGATACACAGTTACTCATCCTTTAAATAGTCTGAAACTTAACAGTAATTTTTTATAGCAGTTCAACATTCAAAATGTAAAATCTTAAATCTTTATATCATAAAAGCCATTAAAATGTAAAATGAAACGATATTGTATTAAAACTGTCATTTAAAGATGACAACTATATCATTAAAAAGTATTCATATTTGGGGTTTAGGGGGGAAAAAAAAAAAAAAACCTGACCCCATGTGGATAAAGCCCTAATAAATACATTTAAAAAGCAAATCTGCATTGTATGTCAAAAAATGGTGCAATGCAGCAATAGCTTAATCGCCAAGGTCATTTTAGGTTGACATGAATTGGGAGAAAACTGCAAAAATGTTCCAATATTCTATGTAATACCAGAGTTGTCAAAATATTCTGGTCTAATGTTTTAAATGGGCCCAGATGTCTCGTCTTAAGTTTCAGAAATTGCTAGCAAACCGTGGGTGTGGCAGTGAAGAAGTCTCAAGGTCATTTTAAAATATAAACAAAATTTGACCAAAACAAGATATTTTATTACAGGTGAGCATCACTGCAAGAGCAGACACAAATCACCGACATAGGTAACAAGTAAGTGAGAAAAGTTGAAGATCATACCTGGACCCATTACTTTGTGTGGAGCCATCGTCCTTTTGTTTTTCATCCGTATTCTTCATCATCTTTTATAACTTAAAAATGTATATTCGACGATCCGAATTGGCTGGTATTTACTGTCAGAGGTTGGACAGCAAAAGGGTAAAGGTAAGGTCTTCTTTAAGTTGCATTTGCTTGAAGAACAGAAGGCAGCCTTGACAGCTCGGAGATTTGCAGAACACAGAAACAAAGCATTTCCCTCAAAAAAAAAATCACCAAAATAAAATAAAGCTTAATAAATGTGTGCTCCTCAAGATTTTGTAACTTGATAACCTCTTCGGCCTCACAGCCTTGTTTACATACGATAACAAAAGCTTTAAAAAGCGACGGA
The DNA here is from genome assembly GCF_016835505.1 of Polypterus senegalus. Lineage (NCBI taxonomy): Eukaryota > Metazoa > Chordata > Cladistia > Polypteriformes > Polypteridae > Polypterus > Polypterus senegalus. The sequence goes on from NC_053165.1 coordinate 118,590,896, forward strand.
ATACAGGTTATTAAAACTGCGTCATCGACGAACAATGTAGAAAAATTAAAAAAAAAAAACAATAATTAAAACTACAAAAATATTCTTACTTGTTTTATAAAGAAAAAAAAAACATACGAAGTCCACACACTGGAGCGAACGTGTCGAGTATAGACGAGTACTACACTCCGAATAAAAAAAAAATACGCATAAAATAACACATTTCGATATATTTACAAATATTACTTATTAATAAATCATTCCATAAAACACAAAGCGAATCGATATTTTTACTGTCCGTGCTAGACAGTGCCTTCAGCCGAGCGCTTCAACATGGAGGAGCGCCATGGCCGCCGCTGAAGCCGTCGCCAGCGCCGAGCAGGCAAACAACGGAGCCGCACACGCGTACACGTCGCCCCGATCGCACTCGCGGGCCGAACTCGCCGGAATCGGACAAGCCAGTCCCGAGGGTCTTAAAGGTTCCCCGAAGAGATGTAACGAGGTCTGTGTCACCCAAACTTGAGCAAAGTTTCTAACTCCCCCAAAAAAGTAAGGGTGGGAGGAGGAGTAAAAGGAAGCAGCTCAGCGAGAGTCTCTTCTCCAAGGCACGGCCGCCATCTAGAGCTCCTTCCCAGCTCTGAGAGCTCTGCCTTTGATTGACGCTCTTTCCATATACCCCAGGACTCAGGTGATGTACCAAAGACCCACCCCCTTTCATTTTCAAAATCAGTAATTACCCGCTAAAATGCTGGGGGGCAAGCTGCCCACTGCCACCCTTGTCATGTACTCTGGGGCCCACACCACCACTGACCTGAACTCATGTGAGAGGGGATGGCATAGAGCACTCATTTATTTTGTTAATTTCTGGGTAGGAAATTGTGTTCCTGGAGCTTCTTCCACTTCCTGCTCAGACAGGAAATGAGCTCTGTGGAGCCATTTTATAAAACAACCATAAAGACTGTACTGGACACCATGACAGACCAAAACTTAACTCTTTGATGGCTTCTTTTGTGTTTCACTACTGAAACATTTGGGGGAAAAACAAGGGGACACCATGATCTAGGGATGTTACTGTGCATTCCAAGAAGCCAGCATGGTCAACAGGTCAAGCTGTGCCCAATTATGAAGGTCTTAGGTCCATTCATGATTTCTGTGGTGAAATTTATAAATTGTGTTTGACAAGCATGGTTTATGCCAACCCATTTCCAGACATGTCAATCCTTATTTTTAATGAAAAATGAATTAAAGATTCTCTGCAATAAAATACGGTTACCCCAAATTCCATTAAAGATGTGTATTAACATACAGATACATACCCTAACTGGTCAAGGCAAAAGTTGACATTTCTAATAGCCTACAATTTCATCACCACAAATGGTTTAGGATAATTCCATTGACCCTACAAAGTCAAATGGTGACTTGGTCGTGCAAATACAGAATGTAGAAAAAGTCAACAATAAGCAAGAGAAACAGAAGATCCCAATGGATGACAACTATGGCCAGGGCAAAAAGTACTTCATTGGGAGTGTCTGGAACAAATTGGCCATTCACAGAATGAATAAAGGAAGAAAAAAAGCAACATCCCAGAAAGTCAAAACTCAGGATACATATGTAAAATGTTCACCAACAAAATAACTTAAAAAAATGACACCTCTCCAACCCTTGTGGCAAGGCAACATGATCACCCACTTCAAGTAAAATCACCATTATGAATTGAGTAAAAACCATTACAAGCACTCCAAACACACTTGGATTCAGACATTCTGGTATTTGCCAGAAACATTCCTCTAAAAAAAACTACCCCAGTTTCCTCAGACACCACAGCATAAAAAAAACCTTCAATGATTGTAAAAAAAAGCAAGACATACAACAGCAGACAGTGAAACCCTTTATTCAAGATCCTGTAAAGCAATGGAGCCATCCAACTTTACACATTACATTAGTTTCAAACATTCAACACTGCATTTGGTTATCTAAACATTGAATTATACACAAAGGTTACACAACTTTAAAAAGTTAGGGTTTGTGAAAATCAATTCAAAAGTCCAAATACTGTTGCAGCTGATCAAAGAGCATCCAATTGAAATCACAGCCAGGCTTGTCCTAAGAATCAGCAGTCCCAGAGAACAGATAAAGTAGATGCCATCTTGAAGAATCATCTGATGTCTGTCTCCACTTGACCCTCTCGTCAGCCGTATGGAGTCTTAACAGAAAAAATTAAAAAAAGTTGGTACATAGCCAATGTCTTTGGTGGAAACAGCTTACCTGTGTATCACCAATTTCTAAATATGTCTCTTAGCACATACAAAAGGGATAATGAAACATTAAATTCCAAAGATGCTCCATAATTAAACTATAGATTCTATTAAAAAACTTAAAAATGAGAATGCATTTTGGTAAACTAGACTCTCAATTTAGACATATAAATAAATAAAACCAAAAAAGAGCCAATTCAATAGATTCACCAAATTCTCCCAAGCCTACCTGAGCTGTTAAAGTGGGTGGGGGGGATACAAGAAAAGCCAAGGTTATGTAAACCTTTCAAAAACATGCTCCAAGCAAGCAATCCAACTAAGTACAAACACCAACTTTCACCCCTTACTGTTAATCATAATATTGCAATCCCCACATTAACTTTGAAATAATGCCAATTTGATCTTATTCAATACGGCTGATAAAGAAATTCTTAGACTATGCATAAACACCTCAAATGGTGGTCTATTTTTAAAATACTGCAAATTTTAATGGATAATTTTCCAGATTATTCACTGTAAATGTTGCTAACATTGCAGTTACACTGCCTAGCAATGATGAAATAATTTCTATACTGCAGCAGAACTATCCAAGATTGACTATCAAGATTTCAAATTCAACAAAACAGATCGGGAAAATGATTACCCCGAAAAGTTTAAATACACATATACATACATACATACACTGGTAAGATACAAAAATACAAGACTGGAAGCCAAAGAATTTTTTTAATACTAAAACAATAAAACTTGCTGCTACTTAGCTGCTCACACACTACCATGTATATATAAACTCAACAGCATGTAAGTGCATCACAAGACAACGCAATAGTAAACATTGATTTGTCTACTTTAAACAATTCAGTTATGTGGAATAAAATTTTGAAAATGTAAACATGCAAACAGAAAATATGGAATCTCATTGATCAAACAGCCATTCAACTTTATAACTTTTACAGTTGCATGTGTAGTTTGAACCATAAATTACTTTATTAGAAATGATCAAAATTGTGTGTGCTCAAGATACCTGACAGTATGCTGTGCAAACTGAGCCACAGGAGGTCACACCATTTTAAAGTAGCATTAAGGAAGTATAAGACACATTAAGGGCATCTGAAATCTAAAATCATGGCCCCTCATTAGTTAAAACATGGGAAGCACATCAGCCTTAAGTGTCATGTTCTGTAGTTACACAGAATTTAACTTAGATGGGTACAACCCTGGCAAAGGCACTGTGTGGAGTTTCCACATCCTCACCATATCGGTTTTCCTCAGTTTAATGCAGTCTTCCTTTCACATTTCAAAGATGCACATAATAAAAAGGACTGGCGATTTTAAACTCATCCGAGTGTATAGGCTATCAAGTCAGTTTGACCCTTAAATGGTATGCTAACCCATTAATGTTGGATTACTGTATTCCACATAATTCTACAGAGAAAAGCTCAGACTTCCAATGTCCTTAAATAGATTAAACAGGATGGAATAAACACTACAAATAAACACAACACAATTTATATGGGAAACTGAGTAAACAGAAGATTTTTATGTTGCTGTTCAGAATACAGAGGTGTTAAGTCTGAATGACTTGCATCAATCAACATTTGTAAAGAAAAAACCCTAAACACAAACAAGCCCACAATAACCCACTGTCCCAAAAGTAGACTGAATGTGCAATTCCTACTTATTTCTTTACGAACATTAAGTAGTTGACTTCATTGTGTGGTCCTATAAGCATAGGACTTAAATTATGCAAAGACAAGACAGTAGTAGATGCTACATACACCAAGGCAAGGAGCAGACCGAGTTTGTACTTTTTAATCAAACAGGTCTACCAACCTCCATGTGCAAATAACACATTAACTTGTAAATGTGTTAAACATCACATCTTACATGTAATTACTAAGAATTTTTTGACAGAAGCCAGTTGTAAAGTTACTATTCATATACAGGGTGGGCCATCAGTTTCCATACACAGGAAAAAAAACAAAAAAAAAAACAAAGAAAAAACATTTTTATTTATGTAATATGCTCTACATGACTGCCATTGTTTTGAAAACATTTCAATCCTGACCCAGCCATCAGTATAATTTCAATTTGTTGCTCTTTATTCAAACGCATTTTTAAGGGTATCTCAAACAAATCTTGGGAAATGTATCACCAACACCATTACAAGCATAACTCCAGCTGTGCTAATACATGTTCATCAGCATTGGCAGACACGTATTGAAATGTGTTTTCAAAACAATAGCAATCATGTACAGCATATTACATAAATGATTTTCATAAAAAAAAATATTTTTTATGTATGTAAACTTATTTCCCACCCGGTAGACGGCAACAGAAGGAATGTAGTTTTTCCTCAGTTTTTGTCCACATCTTTTACATTAACAAAGAGGGCAGAAAACTGAAGGGAGCACAATGCTGCCATATATGGGCAAAGTGGTTCCAAGTATTTTCTTCAAAAAGAAATGGGGAACGGAATACTGCTCACTGTAAATTTGTTTTATTGTCAGTGAACCTGGCCAAGTAGCACATTAGACTGTATTAGGACAAACAGGCTTTCAAACAAGCCAAATTATGTGACAAGGGTCAGATAAGCATAGCAACCCCAAAATCCAAAGGCAATTCTTTATATTCAATTATGAGACTTGTACTCTTTTCAAATGGATTACAGATCATTGTCACAAGTATTTCCACAAAAATACAACCAAAATTAGCGTCCAAATGTGGACCACAAAAAAAACCAAAGACTTGATATAGCACTGTACAAAGTATCATGAGCAAAAAAAAAAAAAATCAAGACTTGCTATATAGCACTGTACACAAAATGTGGATCACAAACAAAAGATTAAAAAAAAATGCACATCAGTTTGGAATGCTGACTTCTTATTTCCCAAGTAGATACTTACTCCCATATCAATATAAACACTACAAAGAAAAACAAATGTACAACATTCATTACACAAAAAGGGGAAGAAGTTAAATCTATTAAAACTGAAAAATGTATTGGTTCCATGGGGTAAATTGGCAATTAAGGTAGATTATTAATTGCAAAACTATTCTAACACTATCAAGAAAATTTCTTACATGCAGCTTAATCATGTCTTACCATTTATTTAAAAAAAAACAAAAAAAAAAAACCTGAAGTATCCTACACAACACAGAGAGCAATCTTCTATTGGTGTACAAGTACTCCAACTTGTGACTGTTAAAAAAAGTGTACAGTCATTAAACTGTACTTCATTCTCTTCCCCATTGAAGTAAAGTGGTTATCACTGGATCATGTGATTTTATAGATTATATAAAAACTTAATGAAACACTCATACAATGACATTTAAAAATTTTAAAGAGGACAACTACAATGTAACGCAATAATGTTTATCTGGAATATATAGTATATACGCATCTACTGTAACACCATTTCCTTGTAAGTAAAATGACTTGTTTTCACAACGAGATTCCATAAAGTGGAACAAAAGACTAAATCAAAAAAAAGTACTTACCAAGCAGGCTTGAGAAGGCAGCGACACATTCGACTCCGAAAGAAAACCTTTCACAACCTGTAAAAGCACAACTCTTATTACAAGAGCTACCAATGCAACTTTTTAGAAAGTAACCTATACAATAATCACTTAAGCTTTCTCTCCTCAAATCACATGAAATATTACAATAATCCCACTTTATGCAATCTTACAAACCATTGAAAATGCAAATCACATTCATGACAAGTCTCTTTTTTGAACAGAATATTGTTCAGAGTGTGAATAACTGCTTCTCACAACTCAACATTTATATGAAATGCCAAACTGCTTACAGATCAATGGAAACCTACACTATAAATAATTTTAACAAGATAACACGTCCAGAATGTATGCAAGTAACTTCACATTAGCTGCAAACTGAATACTTGTTTACATGATTAATGACGCTAATCCCAAGACCACTGACTGACACTTTACTAGGGGGTGGACTCACGTGACTTGGAAAACACTTTACACTAAAAGCAGGGGACCACTTCACAAAGCATAAGCTAAGTGGGATAAGAACAGCGGACAGTTCCCATAGTAACTCCTGCTAGTACATGCCCCCATAAAGAGAAACCAGTTTGTGTGAAGTCTCTGCAACATAATTGTGTTTTACCGTTGTAAGATGCATCCATAAAAAGGTAAAGACATTGCATTGCTGGAATTTGGCAATTCAAAAGGGACCACATTTGACTCGTTTTCTACATAAAAACCCTTAAAACTGAAAATATACAAGGTATCCAAAAAACACCCTACACCACTTGTAAACTGATATATAGACATTTACCAAAAAAAAAAAAAAACCTTGGAAGCTCTCTAGAACACAAAAAAAAAATACCCTACAAGAAATTCAAAACGTTCACTCAATAAGAGATGAAAAGTACAGAACACCTACAATTTAAATCACAAAAGAACAAAAATGAAACACATATCTAAAATGGCTGCTACTTTAATGACATAGAAATATTTTCTTGTGATTTATGATCTAAGATCCATCAAATTGTGTAGTGTTCCTACAGAACTTAATTGGCACTAACCGAACATGGTCTAAAAATTGTGCATCACCTCCTGTTGGTCACTGGCACTTGCAAAAAATAACATTAGCTTTTACTTATCTAAACTAGGACCACCATTTTAAAACCCGCATCTCACGTCGCTACCTCAAGTTCATGGCGGACCCTTATTTAAATAAAAATAAAAATAAAACTCTTTGAAAACAATACTCAAAAAGATGTCTAACATTTAAATTTTCAAAAAAAAAAATAAAATAAATTACCTTAAGAAAAAAAGGACATGGCTCCACGCAATGCCTAATTTCCCTAGAAGGGAAAAAAAAAAAAAACATTACTTGCAAATAATTTCAAAGTATAGAATAATTTAACATACACATGAATGTAATTATGAATGGCAACGAAATAAAATTCAGTTCAATATTTAACAAAAAATTGCCATCAGTTGTCTAAATTATATAAAATGCAGACCAAAGTTTCTTACACGACAAATTGGACGGTTTGAAGCTCACCAAGATAAAATCCATTACAAACCCCAAAAAGTTTTAACATCTCTCGGAATGTGAAACCCAACACAAAAAAAAGCATGCGAACAGTTCTCTTCAATAATCGTCAAATCAAAACCATCCCAACATTCCTGAGAAAATGTACATTTTAGTCAACTGAAATCGATGCCGAAACACACAAAACCAAGAAAGAAAACGCTTAACCTTAATTCCTGCAAAAGTCCGAAAGGGGCTCATCTACGTATATGAATAAACCACCGACTCTTACTAAAACAGCAGTACTACACTCATAATAAATACAAGTTTTAAAACTGCAGTCCGAGAACAGTAACGGAGTTGGCTAGAAAGGGTTACACCAAGTGCCGCCAACAATTAAGTGATGGAACTGATCTAAATAAATACAAAATGTAACTGAAAAAAATACAATTGCTGAAATATACAAAGCATTACGCCATCTGCATAAAGAGTTAAAAAGCCAACACCCATATTTTGCTAGGACAAGGACCTCTTTTCGCCTAAAAATATGCTAAGACAAAATAAAAGAATTAAAATGAATATAGCATTCACCGAAAATAAATCGCAATTAAACCAAAATGGGTATGAAACCAAAGGAAAACTGAAGTAGATTTTATAAAAACGGAGATTACAAAGTTAGAGGTTGTTCTATGAAACAAAATACTGCAGATCCGACATTTTACAGTAAACTTGGTGCTGCGTCCGTTTAACAAATAAAAAATGTGACGCAAAAATCTATTTACCTTCCCGATATCACCGTCTTATTTACTCCCACTCATACATCAAATAATTTTCCATTATACGATTTAGTTTCTGTCACTTTTTCCATACTGGACTCTTATTAGAGGAACTTTAAACTAGACAAGGACGTTACAGTTCTCAAGGACAACGCAAATTAAAAATGCGCAATGACTGCGTTTTCCCTACCAGAAAAGTCCAATTTCTGGCAACACTCTATTAAAAAAAACCGCTTTTCTGGATGGAGAAATAAAAATCCTGCTGGAATTTCTAAAATGAACACGATTAAAAACACGCATGCCGCTATCCCCAGTGTATCCACCTCATCCGACTGCAAGCTCCCGTCATGGCCATGTTTAAAACGAAGACTCCAGAACCTTCTCTTTCCCTCCATATTGTCACATCTCAAACACACTCCTTCACCGGCATGTCTGCGTCAGAAACCGTACATAAACAACGATAAAATACGCTCGAAACCAGCCTTACCCAACAAAGGCTCAAGCGCTTGTATTTCATCAACCTTCATCTACTCTTTGTATCGACATGCCTCCTCCACCACTGTTTGTCTCTCGGACGATTCTTCGCTTCCCTGCCATCTTGTGCTATGGGCGTGTGTTTAACACACTACATTAAGGTCCGTCCTCCTCAGTCGCCGTCTTGTTTCTCTGCCGAACATGGGCTGCCTTTCTCTTTAATGTATCATCGAACACAACTTCCTCTAAAGAGCGCAAAGAACGCTGGGTAGGGGAAGCGTCGCTCCCCTCCTTCTCTTGGCTTATTGGCTGATGTGACACATACGTCAGAGCGATTCTCCGCTTTCCTGCCCTCGTTTTGCATTTCAGAGCAAGTTAGTATATACCAAAGTATATAATCCAAAATTGTACATTTTATCTTCTTAGTTGTTGGTTTTACTCGTCTCCACTTTGTTGCACATGTTTAACGCACACATTTCCTTCCTAAGTGTTGAAGAGCGAGAGTTTAGCGGTGTCGCTGCAACATTGGTAACAAAGTAGGAAACATCCCTGGGTGGGGTGCCAGTCCTTCACATACAGAAGCTTATGGGGTCAGTTCATATTGCCTAACATATCCTACTATAATCCGATGCAGGCATGGTACAGTATTTTCAGGAACTTTATACATTAAATTGTGTTTATTTTTTAATTGTGATATATGTTCTTGTGTGCTTAACTCCCACATCCCGGATATTTGAGTGCAAAGGGTTGTGTACGTGTGCATGGCCTATGAACTGACGTTCCATTTGGGGGTGTTTCTTGCACTTATAGCTTCCAGCTCAACAAATGTTTATTGTATATTGTTTATTTTATCATTTCGCTTATTTTTAACAACCAGGTAGCTAAGCTGTTGAGATATATGGGAAATCCCTAAACTAGTACAAACATGCAGTTAGTTACTATTCACTTTTGAAGTTTCTACATCAAAGTCAACTTTATTGTCATCTCTGCTATACACTGTACAGGGACATAGAGAGACGAGACGACGTGGCTCCAGGTTTCCAGTATAGACAAACATAGAACAGCATAACAGAGGATATAGAATAAATAGGCATATGAAATAGACAATAAATAAGTGACACATATTCAGACCAGGGTGACAGGGAAGTAGAACCTTGACAGTTAAAAGTGCAAACCAGGAACCAGCTAGAAATATAATATTTGTTCGTTGATAGGTAGGCCAATATTTGTTCACAACGGACCCTTGCATGCAGTCAAACTAAGATAATGTCTTTAAAAAATCTCAGAGAAGAATGGAACATAATGCTACCCTACAAATTATAATGACTTGTCTAATTAACTCATTTAATAATTTTTCAGATTAGTTTAATCTATTAAAGGATTATGGGGATCTGGAGAACAGGAAAGCAGTACTAAGTATCAAAATGGTGCTATTTCTGAACTGTAAACTAGTCTGTTGTAGAACAAACTCATGCACAACACATTCACTGATCTAAATGTCTTTGGGGTGTAGGAGGAGATTTAACTAAACTTAAACTTATTTAACTTCACATAGGCACTGGTAGAACAGGGCACTGAGGCGCAAACCTCTGGCATCAACGAATGTTGATAAATTGATTAATCAAAGTGCCTCTGTCATCATTTTTGTAATACATAACTTTTTTTTGCTTTTCATTTTCAAAGTTTCAGTTTCTTGTTATTATGTCTCTCTCATAATTCCAGCTACATCGTTTAAAAATAACAAGAAGGAAAATAAACCCCCAATTAAAAGCACAAAAAAATATGTTATGAAGACATTAAAAGATCATTTCTTACTTTCTCCTTTACAAAGTACTGTATAGGAGAAGTTTTGGAATCCTCCAAAAATTAAGTTTCAAGACTTTTATGAATCTCAACATTTTAGACATCCCTGAGTCTGAAAATACAATTTTTGGAATTATGTCTGTGTATCTGTCTGTCTGTGTGTGTGTGTGTGTCTAAACACGATAACTTGTGTGCGCTTACAAATTTTGCATGCAAGTATTACGTACAAAACACAGATTTCTAGCAACTTTTGGGCTATTTCTATTAACCAGAAGTGGTACTTTACCTTTTATTCATGCAGCTGTAGAGTCCAATTTAGGCAACTTTACTTTTATAATAATTGTTCAATATATTATTAATTTGATTTGATTTGTTGTTGATTGTTCTTTAATGTACATAATATAAAATTATAATCATTGTCATATCTGAGTATATGAGAAAGTATAGGGGAGACCACTGATTTTTTGTTTCACATATTTGCTCATTAACAAGTGGCTATTTCAGTTTTTTGAAAGAATCAGGTACACTCAGGGAAAATATCTGTTTCTGTGAATAAATCAAACAAACATCTACCAAATTCTTTAAAAATACAAAACAAACTGATAATGGACTAATATATTTTAATTAAACAACAGTATGGTTAATTAAGCAAATACAATTACAGGCAGTAACTGGCACTTGATACATATATTGTTTCAGATGTCAGATTTCAGCTATAAATGATAAAGTTGAGTTTGGGAACCATAAGTCTGTAGTTTATAATCACACTAATGTCTGTGTCGCCTACCTGACTGTAATGTATTTTTGTGTTTGTCTCACTCTTCTATTCAGGCATCACTTCAAATTTTGCCTGTTCACCTTTTGACGATGAGATAAAGCCTCTCTGAAACTACTGTACAGTAATCAACACTTTACTGTGTCAGCTTGTTTTCATTATAATTGTATTTTCATCACAGAGTCTACATTTGTTAGTTATACATTTAGAAAATAATCAATGAACAATAAAACAATGTCTTAAGAATTTAGAATGTTTTATATCAGACACTACATGCACTCCTGAGAATTACCTTAAAGTTACTTACAGCTTAGTGCTGCTACTTGACTAAAATAAATTTATTTATAAATTGGTTTATGACTTGCAACATTAAGTTTATTGTAACCTTTCCTTTAAACTATGGGATAATTCTTATATAAATACTAAGAACACCACACATCCATTTTCAAACCCACTTAATCCATTTAAGGGTTAAGGGGTGAGCCAGTTGAGAGTTAAGGGGTCATGTCCCTATTCAGGTGCAAGGCAGGAACCATTCCTGGACAGGGAGCAAGTTTGTCACAGGTCACACAACTGCATACCCTAACACAGAGACAATTTAGAGTTGCTCATTACCCTAATACTATTTGAGATTGGCTAGGCACCTAATATTGCAGACGTGGGATTTACATTCAGTACTGTATAGAGATGTTAGAATGTAGTTTTCTTTCTTTCTCCTATTAGAAGATCATATACTGTAAATATAATCATAAAAACAGTGCCCACATTCTCCTGATATTGATAACTAACTAACTCATTAGGCATAATCCTGTGTCATTTCACATGGCAGACTTCCACATCCACTAAGATGTTCATTCTTATTAACCTCCTTCAGTTTGATAACTTGGTTCCTTTAATATATTTCTGTATTATCCGTTTACGCCACTTCAGTCACACATCAGATGAAGGCTCAACATCTGAAATGCTGTGTATTTCTTTTAATTAACTTTATATTGGTAGACCATAATGGGCACTACACCAGTGCTCTGCAACATGTACAGAGATGGATTGCAGAGTAAAAACTTGATAAAAGTCTCATATAGCCAGGGCCTCTATGAACTGTACATCATTTTTGGGAATAACAGTTGTGTTAATGTCTACAATATTTAGATAAACTGTAGAAACCAAAAGGACCATGTTGTACTAAAGGTCAAGATTTTTTAAATTGGACTCCAAAACATCAGTGGATTTTACATGTGTAGTGCTTGTAGTAATTTTCACCAAATATTAATGTTTGTTGCCTTTTAAAACAATTTGACAGCAGAATGATACATCAAGTATTGGCAGGCCCGCTTGGGGAGAGGGCATATTTGTAAATAGACTAATGCCTAATGACACACAACTCTTGGGAGTGCTTGTGTGATGTCTGCTCCCTTATCTGTCCAGTTCTGTTCCTAGTTCTTTATTAGAAAATGTGAGAGACATTTTAGGACACCACTTTCCATGGAACATTGACTATTTTGAAGGCCATTGCTTAAAGCTTTCTTGCTGGCCCCACAAGCCCACATTTGTCACCCATTTGTAAGTCTTTGTCATGCTGCATAGACATCTCCGTTATTAAACCTGGGGCTTATACATGACAACATTAATGCATGGTTCCATTCTGGACCAATAACAACAAATTATACATGTACTTCAGCTTTGGAATACTTGCTTCTTGATGCAACTTTTGTTTGTTGAGGTATGCATTTGAATATACACTAGATAGACAAGTTGGACGGTTGAGAGACAAAGTCAGAGAGGCGAGATTGTGTTGGTTTGGACATGTGCAGAGGAGAGATGCTGAGTATATTGGGAGAAGGATGTTAAGGATAGAGCTGCCAGGTAAAAGGAAAAGAGGAAGGCCTAAGAGGAGGTTTATGGATGTGGTGAGAAAGGACATGCAGGTGGTGGGTGTAACAGAACAAGATGCAGAGGACAGGAAGATATGGAAAAAGATCCGCTGTGGCAGCGCCTAACAGGAGCAGCTAAAAGAAATAGATAGATAGATAGATAGATAGATAGATAGATAGATAGATAGATAGATAGATAGATAGATAGATAGATAGATAGATAGATAGATAGATAGATAGATAGATCCCCTTACTTGACATACTACAACTGAACATTATTTCTTAGTTGTTCTCAAACCAAATGAGATTTCCATGATTGCCAGAACTGCTTCCAATCTACTGGTTTTCAGGAAACTCTTTAAGGCACGTCTCTTTACAAAGCATCTTGCGACTTTTTAGATATTTTAGAAATCTGTTGTCCTCTTGTATATCTACAGATGTGCTTATCCATTTAAACATCAAGCAAATTAAATTTTTTCTTGACCTGTAATTTTTCACCTAGCCTTGGAGCAAACTACACTACTATACTTCTTGTTTCTGTGTCCTACTTGTGTTCTGTATTTTGTTCTCTTTTGCTTGTTAATTTGTACTTTCTAGTAAGTTAAATTGTGTGATATTGTTTGTTCTTATAAGTTGTTTTGCATAAAGATGTGTGTTAAATAATAAAAAATAATAATAACTGATACTGTATGTTGCACTAATTCCAGGTTTGTCTCAACTATTTTCTTCAGCATGACTTCCTCTCTGCAATACAATATATGCAATATACAACAAATGACTGCAAAGTACAGTAAATGTGCAAAAAGTAAACTAACAGTTTTTTTTATAGTACCTGTTGGCTTTATGCACTATAGTCAGTCCCACCCAAATATCTCCTTCATGACTTTCTCTGCATTTTAAAATGTACATCATTATTTCACTGTTTAAACCACTCAGGTATCCCCAATACAAATGTGTGCTTTAGTTAAACAGCTGGACTTTAGACCATGCAGCTGCTGGTTATATACCCTCCTTTCCCCACAACTGACTCACAGTGTGATTGTGTGAGTGCTTCAGTTTTAGAAGTCAGTAAACAATTGTGGTTTGTAAGTCATTTTGGGGACAGAAATATCAGCTGAGTGAGGTAAGAAAAGGTATTAGACATGATTCAAAGTATTTACTAACAATAATACATCTGATCATGTTAATGAAAGCCTTTGTTTACTTTCTTTTAGTTTATTACTGTATTAGATAACATTGTTAGCAATATTTTGCCTAAAACATTTTTATTTAGCAAATGCTAATAAAGATTATTTGTGAATTTAAGATCATTAAAACTTACGAAACTGTCCTTAAAATGTTAGGAGTAAAATAGCTTTGTTTCACATCTGTAGCCTTATCACAATATTTTCTTTGAATCCCATGTTGCCCAATGAACTGTTCCCATCCCCCAACATTACCAGAACCAGTGTCTATATTCTTGCAAAGCTGAAATGCTGCAGAGAATTACTCCACCTACCACAACAACCAATCGGATCAGGGAATAGAAAATATCCTTTTGAAGTGTTTGTAAGGAGGCCATTGCCTAGAAATAAACAGGGACGAGTCAAGGCTTGTGTCTGGAAATGTGGTTTACAGGAAAAAGCAGTGGAAAGACAAATATTTTTCTAAAATGTATATAAATCAGAACAAAGCATGTAAATGGAGGTATAAACTAGCACTTTTTATTTTAAATGCAAAACAATTATTAAGAGAAAAAAATCTGCACAGTTTCTTAACCTTTTAGCTTTTGTATTAATTGCTGAACTATAGAAACAGGACGAAAATCATTATCATTAAAAATACTTCAAAGTAACTTTACTAGACTCCAAACTCAAAATAGCAGATTTAAATGGTAGACTTACATTTGGAATGATAGTTAATAGTAAACTAATTGAAGTTTAAATGGTGAATGCCAGTGTCCAGTAAACAATGAAATCAATAAAGTAACTTGAGCCAATAGATGGTCTCCTATGCTTAGGCATTGCCAAGTAATTCATATGCTACAAGTCCAATTCTCAATAATTATTCACTGTATGAGCTTGTGAAAAGCATTCTGCCTGATAGTGTTCCAACTGTAGAATATGGTAGCAATTGTATTATACCTGCAAGATGTATTTTTTTATTCTTTATGTAATGTGTGTCACACACATGCGTTTGGGAGACAACTTAAAGGCTTGTCTGATTGTAATTCCATCCTGAGTCGAGGGCTGAAACTGTTGCCTAATGCTTCTCCTTCTTTCTCTCCTGCAGATTAGACGACCAGCAGTCTCAATGATGTTATTTCTGGGTCATGGTCCCTTGCCCTCACCTCTTCCGGTCTGCCACCATCATTTTTGAATCAGTGATTATATGACTACTGCCTGCATAATATCTTCTATTTCCTTGATCATTTGCCCTTTTTTCTATCAATTATATGGGGTTTGCCACCAAGGTGCCCCACATCTTTATCTTGTTTTTCTCTCTTGTTTTACATGTGTCATACGGAACAAACTCTGCTTTTAAGGAAACATTGCATCAAAACAAACATAATCCTGTCTCATTCAGATAGTATTGAACTTACCAACTTAAAAAATAAAATAAAAATAATAATTCCATACCAGCATTATAGGTGGAGCAGTATAAGTGGGAGAGGTTTGTATCGGATGTCAAACATTAGTGTTTCAACTATATGTTTACTGTCATGTATACATAGTACAATGGAATTTCTACATGCAGGTCTCATCAGAACAACAACAATAATACAATACCAAATTATAGTATTGTTTATATACAGTACATACAAAGATACAATATGTATATATACACAGTGTTTCTATGTTACAATATGTGTTATTATGATTGGCTGTTCAGTAATCTTATGATTTACAATCTTTCAATTGAATCTGTCCCTGCATCTCTACTGGGGTAAGTGCCAGTATTGGTTACCAGAAGGGAGGAGTGAGAAAAATGAATAACCTTTCAAGATTACTTTGGACTTTGGAAGGAAAGAAGAGTCTTCAGAAAACAAGAAATGAACATACTGTATACAATATACTCTACCTAGAAGGTACTCCTGCCCAAAATCAGGGCACAGCAAAAATATTAATACTCATGTAACAATGCTGTGCTGAAATGCAGGAAAAGAGAATTCTGATTCAAGAGAGAAATGACAGTAATTTAACTGCAAGTTCTAACAATTATTTTAAAGTTAGTGCTCTTGAAAGAAGTAGACAAATCTTTGACTTGGGTGGTTAGGAGCTTAATGCAATCATATTTCCTATTTTCATTTTATACTGCTATTACCTGAAGACAGAGTAAGGTGATTTTGCCTTTTGCATGTCAAAAAAGGTTGGTGTCAAGAGGGGTATATGAACTTAAAAATTTCTGGACTAATACCCCTATTGATGAGAAATACTTAGCACAGGCAGAGTACAGACCATTGTACTCCATGGGCAATTTCAACTGCCTACATCAGATAGAAATTTGGATTTCAAGCCAAATTTCAGGTAGTAGAAATCAAATATGCAGCAGTCTTACTCCATACCACTGCTGAGGCCATGAGTAAGAGGTATGAAGAAGAGAGTATAAGAATTACAACTTGGAATATTGGAAATATAATAGTAAATCAGCAAAGTGGTGAAAATGTAAAACAGAAATAGGATAACTGTGTGCCGTGTAGAAGAAAAGCTGGAAAGGTAAAGGTTATATATTATTATATATTTCTAGCTGGGAAGAATGATGGCAATGCTGGGGTTAGTTTACATGTGTCTGAATAATGGGCAGGCAAATTAATGGAAGTGATGAGGTAGATTGAGGGTGTTAAAGTTATTAATGCATCTGTTTTACATAAAAAAATAAACTGAAAAAATGCTATGCTACAAAAAATTACAATTTTCCAGAATAACAGTGTATTGTGATTTTGTGATTCTTTTACCACATTTGTTAAACACAAAATAAATTATATTAAAAATAATATAATACATCCTTCTAAAATGAATCCTGTTGAGCCTCTTCACACTCTTTTTAGAGAATGAAATTCCTTCACTGAAATAGGTGTTCCTGAACTCCACAGAATAATTTCTCAATTTAAATCCCTGTCCAAACATGGTTTTTCAAAAAAATCTTGGACATGATAATTGATAGTGTACTTGACATAGTGAAATCATCATTAGATACAGGGGTTCTTCCTAGATTGCCTAAAAACTGCAGACATTAAACCCCTGTATAAGAACAAACATCTTAACTCTTCTGTTCTTGACAATTTCAAACCTATTTCTAACCAGCCTTTTTAAAATAAAACTGTAGAAAAATTACTTGTTCATCAGTTAGATTACTATTTAAATAAATATATTCCTGATAAGATTTAATCAAGTTTTAGAACAAATCATATTACAGGAACTTTACCTTTAAAGTAGAAAATAACATGTAGGTTAATCCAGACAATGGCTACATATCTGTTCTTGTTCTCGGGACTGAGTGCAACGTTTCTCACCTTAGACCACAGTAATCTAATAAATCGCTTCACTGACACTGTCTTAAGTGGTGTCAGTCAGTCAGTCAGTCAGTCAGTCAGTCAGTCAGTCAGTCAGTCAGTCAGTCAGTCAGTCAGTCTAGGTGGAGTAGTGGCTCTGAGGCTAGGGATCTGCACTGGCAATCAAAAAGTTGCCGGTTCAAATCCCATAAATGCCAAAAGGGACTCTGCTCTGTTGGGCCCTTGAGCAAGAACCTTAACCTGCAATTGGTGAGCAATCTGAGTAGTGAGAAAAGCACTATATAAATGCAAAGAATATCTATCAAGTTGTTGTTGTTTTCGGCATAATTATAGCACCCCAGCAAATACACCATATGCACACACTTTCACAGCATAACCTCATGTTTTCTGCCACAGGCAGTCTCTGTGGAGAAAAAAGGAAGAATTTAATTTACTGGACACTTGAAATATGACTTAAAGGTTTGCCTGTTGCTAAAAATCTTATTGGTTTTAAGTTTTAGGCCTTGTGATGACTTGGCTGCTGCTTTTGCAGAACTTGTGGACCAAGTTATAGGTGTCCAGATCAAGATATGTCCAACTTTAACTGCCACCTGAAACAGTTAATATCAACATATGAACAGGTGCTACTTTTGGACTTTTTGCAAAGGATTGCACATAATGTTGAGCCGAATACTAAAGCCTCCCTTTTATTTACACGGTTTTGTGTTTTCTCTCCATTTTCATATAATGTTTCCCCTTGTATTATATATTTTATTTTGCTACCTCTTTTAGCATTTTGATTATTTTTATAAAAATGAATCTTTTCACTAAATAATTTAATGGTAAAAATACCAAATCATGAAATGCTTATCTACAGATGACTCATTCTTGCAGTTTATTTTTATGTATATGTTTATTTTTTAAAATGGTTAAATTCTACAATCTTCCTTTGCACTGTTCATTGTAGTGTAATGGCTTTTGTGTAATCATGAGCCTTTGAGTTTATTGGTCCCATCTTATATGTATTTGATAGGAACAAACTCTGCTTGGTTTTGGGCATGTTGAGCTACAGAATGAACCTGTATCATTGTGTTATGCAGACTGAAGTTCAATAACAAGTGCACTAGTTTGTGTAATTGTAAAATTGAAAATGTTGTTGGTGTTATTTCATTGAACTCCAAAGAAGTGAGAAAACAGGTGAAGGACTGTAAAGACACAGAGCAAAAAAGGAAGTCCAAACAGAAGTGAGCAGTAAATGGGTAAAAAGGGCAAGGAAAACAAAGCAAAATAAAAATCCAAATGAAAATCAAAATGTGAGTGATCCATAGTACAATGAGGTACTAGAGTCTAAAACCAGGAGGGGACAGTGCAAAACCGGGCCTGGAAACATTTACTTAAGTAATCAACATCAGAGAAGCCTAAACTGATTAGCCTATACAGCATATGTGACTACTAAGCAAGTGGATCACTCCCTATAATAAATGGCATGGTCAAGAGCATAAATATAAGCTTGACATGTTACATTTGGTCCAATGTAATCCAAACTGCTGTAAATTTGTTTCAGGATTATTTGAAAAATAACATAGTATATACATTACATATATGCTGCTCAAAAAAATTAAAGGAACAGTGTTCAATCAGAGTATAGCATCAAGGCAATGAAACTTCTGTGATATTGATCTGTTCAATTACAGTTTTTCTCAGTTGCTTTGATGCATTTCTCACAACATAATTGCAGTTCTCAAAACTGCTCGTTCAATTCCCACAACCTTTAGTCAGTTGTGCACATCATAACAGCAATTTCTGGGTGTTTTTGTCATTTTGCAATTGCTTTAGTTCACTCAGGCAGATTCTTATGTGCAATTCTCAGCTATATCATGCATCAGCGGTTACTTATGTCATGATGATCAAAATGCATTGTGTAGCCCACTTTTGTATAGTCTTACACTCCAGACAAACTTGTCATTTTTTCATTGTGTAAGTCATTGCAGTCAAAAGTGTTCAACAAGATATCACTGGCTGTCAAATGTCTTTTATAGGTTTCTACAAACCTTCTTCTTCTTTTTTTGGTTTGTATTCACAATAACAATACTAATGATTCCTGCAGCACCTTAAATTGCTCTCAGGTGACACATTATCCGGGGCAGGCGTAAGATCTTCTCAGTTGCTTTGGTGCATTTCTCACAACAGACTTAACATTTGCATAACAGCGAGTGCACTTCTCAAAACACTTATTGCAAATGGCAAAACATCATGGATGACCAGCAAAAGCTGGTGGGAATTGAACGAGCAGTTTTGACAACAGGATCAGCAGCGATTGTAGAAAGCATTCAGAGTTTCAGTATGTATATATTGTTTTCGATGTTGTAATTTTTTTTCCTTCATTTCATATGTTATGTATAAAGTATTGAAATGCATTTTTTTGCTAGACTCCAAGTGCAGTGCATGGTATGTCACCATATACCTGTGCAATCAATAAAATATTCTTCTTGAATCAATCTCCTGCAATCGGTGTTTTGTATTTTTATGTTTCCTGCCCTTGTCATTCAGATGTTTTGTGCATCAGAAAATGTTTAGATTGTGCCAATTTTATATTGATAACATGACTTTACATTTTGACTGTCATGTCCGTGGACGATGATTCATGGACTTGGCATTTTGATGGCACTGACATATTCAGCGATGCAAATACTTGTATTTGAGGCATGGATTAAGGATTTTGAAGAGGTTACCTGCTTTTGCTGGTCATCCATGATGTTTTGCCATTTGCACTAAGTGTTTTGAGAAATGTACTCGCTGTTATGCAAATGTTAAATCTGTTGTGAGAAATGCACCAAAGCAACTGAGAAAAACTGTAAGTAGCAGAGGAGGTCATTAATCAGTTTCAGCTGCTTTAGTGTTAATGAAATTAACAACAGGTACACTAGAGGGGCAACAATGAGATGACCACCAAAACAGGAATAGTTTAAAATGTGGAGGCCACTAACATTTTTCCCTCTTCATCTTTTCTGACTATTTTTTCACTAGTCTTGCATTTGGCTATGGTCCGTGTAACTACTGGTAGCATGAGGCGATACCTGGACCCTACACAGGTTGCATAGGTAGTCCAACTTTTCCAGGATGGCACATCAATACGTACCATTGCCAGAAGGTTTGCTGTGTCTCTCAGCACACTTTCAAGGGCATGGAAGAGATTCCAGGAGACAGGCTCTAGGAGAGCTGGACAGGACCATAGAAAGTCCTTAACCCATCAGCAGGACCGGTATCTGCTCCTTTGGGCAAGGAGGAACAGGATGAACGCTGCTAGAGCCCTACAAAATGACCTCCAGCAGGCCACTGTTATGAATATCTCTGACCAACCATTCAGAAACAGACTTCATGAGGATGGCCTGAGGGCTTGACGTCCTCTAGTGGGCCCTATGCTCACTGCCCGACGCTGTGGAGCTTGATTGGCATTTGCCATAGAATATCAGAATTGGCATATCCACCACTGGTGCCCTGTACTTTTCACAGATGAGAGCAGGTTCACCCTAAGCACATGTGACAGACGTGAAAGGGTCTAGAGAAACTGTGAAGAACGTTATGCTGCCTGTAACATCGTTCAGCATGATCAGTTTGGTTGTGGGTCAGTGATGGTCTGGGGAGGCATATCCATGGAGGGACGCACAGACCTCTACTGGCTAGACAATGGCACCTTGACTGCCATTAGGTATCGGGATGAAATCCTAGGACCCATTATCAGACCCTATGCTGGTGCAGTGGGTTCTGGTGCAGGGCAATGCCCAGCCTTATGTGACGAGAGTATGTAGGCAGTACCTTGAGGATGAAGGAATTGATATAATTGACTGGCCCCCATGCTCACTTGACCTAAATCCAATAGAACACCACTGGGAAATTATTGTTTGGTCCATCTGACAACGCAAGTTTGCACCTCAGACTGTCCAGGAACTCAGTGATGCAATGATCCAGATCTGGGAGGAGAACCCCTAGGATACCATCTGTCCTCTTATTAGGAGCATGCCTCAATGTTGTCAGGTATGCATACAAGCACGTGGAGGCCACACAAACGACTGAGTACAATTTTGAGTTGCTGCAATGAAATTGCCACAAAATTAACTAGCCTGCCGCATTATTTTTTCACTGTGATTTTCGGGGTGTCTTTGAATTCAGCCCAATGTGGCATCCTTTTATTCCTAAAACATTACACCATCCATAGCAGTATAGATATCCAAGCATGATTTGTTCCCATTGAGATCTGTTTTGGTTTCAAAATGTTCCTTTCATTTTTTTGAGCAGTTTACATTTTGATATAAAGAATGAATTGCATGCAAATTCTGGCAGTGACTTTTAATATTTTTTTTAACTTCACAAAATGTGTGTGGTACATTAATTTATTTTTCTTGCCATGCCAAAATGAAGGTGCTGAATATGTATAATTTTTAAGTTTTGATTGTCCTATGAAGTTTTTTTTTTTTTGTCATTTTTCCAATTTTAATTGATTCAAACAGATGATGGATGCAAGATCACAGAGAAGCAAGTCAGAAGTAAGGAAATAATTCCACAAAATGTATACTTCCAGCAGATTACTTCAATAGCCAAAAAAAGAAGCACACTATCTGAAGGTGCTGAAAATGAGAAACACCATCAGAGTTCAACCTCACTTGATTGATTTCTGGTCTTCCAGGACTTTAGGAAGAATTTCTAATAACACCTGCGGGCTTTCTTCTGAATGATGTTTCACTTATCACAAACAATTTAAATGTCTTTACTCATCAATCAGTTTCTTGGCAGGAAAGAAGCAGGCTTTCGTATATCATTTTTTTTTTCTCAAGGTGGTCAAATCAGCTGGATAAAAGGCTGAAGGACTAAGTGAAAGAAGGAATAATTTAAATAATGCCTGGTACTGAGGTAAACTCATATTTTTGAATTATTTACAAGACAGCTTTGTTACTGATTTACTTTGACCTTACAAAAACCTGTTTTACTATGACTATTCTCACAATCACTATAGTTTCATTAGGTCAGTATTGTCATGAGTACAGTGAAATTCTAACTGGCATTTTATGTAGATGTGCCTTCAATTTTTTAAAGATTACAACAGCAAAGCTTTTTTATTTTTCCTTTTTGTATTAAATTTTTTCTTAAATATCACAGGATATAGCGGGTTGGATAATGGAAGGATGGATGGCTAAATATCACATTTCTTTTCTTATTCTTGAAATGGCATGTATGAAGTTTTGCTACAATGGGCTAAGCAATGACTTTTCTGTTTAATTAAGCTGCCTTTATTTTCACACTCAATTTTCAAATCATTCAATGGCAGGATGGTATCAAAGTTAGCTGTCTTCTTTTGGTTTTGGTAAAATTCTTTAGAGGTAGTGGAGTTGTAACCTACTGTATAACAGGACTGGTCACTTCTTAGCACTTTTAAAAATTGCTAGCTTCATACACTCAGAGAATTTGTTAAATCTGTGACTTTTGAAACATCCAGTCAACATTTAATTCATCTCTTATTTGAACAGAAGATGTAGAGTATGCTTTTATTCAGCATGGTCAATGGCATTTTATTAAAATCATATTAAATTGCATGACTCAGTCAGCTGCACCAAATCCTTTCTCACTGTGAATCAATGGCCTTTATATTTAGTAACAATGTCCCTAAAAAATTGATCACCAATTGCCTGAATTAAAAACTTTAAATAAAGAGAGTGATTTTAATCTCCTCATAGTATGAACAGATAGGACAAAAGGCATGTATTTCTTGCACCTTGTTTGTATTGAAGTCATTTCAAATACAGTATTTTTTAGATTTACAAGCATACACTTTATATTAAAAATAAAACATTTCTAAATACAATGCACCATTCATTTCTTTCTTCTGTTTAAACACATTTTTGCTACATGATAATTCCAAGTAATGCTTAGTATAATGTATGCTTATCCAAACTCCATCTAGTCCTCACTTCAATTCCCATTTTGGTGTTTGTTTTGTTACTGATTCCTCAGATTATTCATAAGGTGCCCTCTAGGGGATACAATTGAGATGCCCACTAAACAATTACTATAATTTCAATGTAACACCAAAGCTGTGGCTTGCAGTAATGAATATTTATAGAGAAGTATTTTCCATACTTCCTATATATGTCTGTATTGGTAATGACTTCTCACATCGTATTAAATATTACAAGTGTAAAATTATAACATACAGGTTGTACTGTATTTAAGAAATAAATTAAATGGTAGAGAAAAATGAATAGTAGTAGCTGTGCAGCTTAACAGTGTGTGGCAAGCTTTCAATTAAATTGCACACAACGTGTCTTTAAAAGTCACACTAAACTACATTTCTAACTTACCTATATTTGCATGGTAATTAATGCATGGTCTATATGCTAAATTAAGATATAGAAAACATGTTAAACTTCTTAGCATGTAATTGATTAAATATAATTCATATGTGTTTTGAATATGTTGCAAAGGTGCTCATGATTCCATTAAATATGTGTAGATTAGATGTGCCCTTCGATTTTGAGGTATGAGGTTGGCTTCTTCCTTATTCCGCTCCAGTCATGGGCTCTGCATCCCTGTTAACCAATAATAGAAAAACAAATGGATCAAAAAATGAATAAATACATTTTATTTTTACCAAAATCTGTTTTATAAAAAAACATTTTTTTTAGAAAAAAGAAGCACAATACTTGTACCTGGATGGAAGTTTAGGTTTTTATACAAATGACACCAATAGGAAAGTAATACAGTACGACACCAAAATCAACATAAAACATTAACAGCAGTCATGTTGCAGTCCTCAACATCTTTGTAAGAGAGTAGACAGGCTATGATAACGAGTGTTTCACCACGCAGTGACACCATACAATTGAAAAGCAGAAAACAAGGAATAATTGCAAGGAATGTCTTTTGAGATAGGAGCTCACAATGAACTGATTTCAGAACGGTTGAATTTCCAGTTATATGTCCTTCTGGCAGGAAGAGGCGGATCCAGGCAAGATGGACACTGGAAGTGAAGTCAGAAATGATACAGCTGACTGTCATCTGGGGCCTCATGCATAATGCCGTGCGTAGAATTCGCACTATAACATGACGTAAGCACAAAAGCTGAAATGTGGTTACGCACAGAAAAATCCAGATGCACGAATCTGTGCATACTCCAACTTCCACGTTCTTCTGCTCCATAAATCCCGGTCAGTGTGAAAAGTAACACATGTGCACGCGCCTGCTGTCCCGCCCCAATTCTTCACAAAGTCGCACAGTGCCCAAAATAAAAAAGAAGTTGTCACATATCAAATTCACGGTGAAAAGGCGAGTTGAAACCCACCATCTGAGTGTCATATGAAAGCTTATTAGGGTACAGAGAAAAAAAAGGCACACAGTAGAAAAAAAGCATGAAATGTCAACTTCAATCTCGAAATCTCCACTTTAATTACGTAGTTTATTTTGTCATTAAAGTAGAACATCGTAAACTTCAACTTAAAATTGTTTAATTAACTAGTTTCTCAAATCACATCATAATTAAAGTAGCACATTAAATGCTTTGTTTTGTATTTGATCATTTGCTTTATGTGTGTGAATCACTACGTGCTTCCGCTTTCTCTTTCTCTGAGAGGACACAGAATCCATTACATTCATGATATTACAGCTCTCTGAATAATTAAAATAATGAGATGTATACGTGATATCTTTTTCATGATGATAGGAGTTAAAGCATATTATTAAACAGTGCGCGACCTTCGATGAAATTATTGTAGCAGTACTGTCTCTTTTAGACGTACTAACCTCCAATTCCTGTGCTTACTTTTCTTTCTCCAAATACCCAATCAACACACAAACAGCTCTGTAATAGACGTTAAGCCACCTGTAAGCTTACAACGACGATTCTTGAAAACTTTTAAGAAACATTGAAATACCTTTGTAGTACATGTTTAATTATTCTATCCATCTATCCTTCCAGTGTTGCGTCAGCCCCAGTAAGAATACAGCACAAGGTAGGATCAATCCATGAACTAGCTAGCGCTGTGGAACCGTGTCCTCACATGTGTAATTATTAACAATACAGATTAGTTAAATGAAGTTAAAGTTTTATCTATATAATATAATCAACATATTTTGCTACATTTCATCTTAAAAATGATATCATCATCATATTTAAATATGCGCTTTATAAAGTGGCGCAGGTTGTGCAATATTATAACTGTAGTGCAAGTTTACAGTGGGGTGATTGTACTTATAAGTACAAACAGTTCTACAAGGAGCCATTGATTGAGTGCATTTATAGTTCTTGGGATGAAACTGTGTCTGAACCGCGAGGTCCGTACAGGAAAGGCTTTGAAACGTTTTGCCGTGACTGAGGTAGCGTGTCCTTGAAGCTGTATACCGATAATTCTCTTTCTGATCAGCTGCTGCTGTGATTCACACTCAGATACAGTGATATAAATACTCTGAGTGGTGCAGTGAGAGTAATATGGAAAAAGATGATCCGCTGTGGCAACTCCTTATGGGAGCAACTGAA
The DNA here is from genome assembly GCF_016835505.1 of Polypterus senegalus. Taxonomy (NCBI): domain Eukaryota; kingdom Metazoa; phylum Chordata; class Cladistia; order Polypteriformes; family Polypteridae; genus Polypterus; species Polypterus senegalus. Next base: position 118,616,838 of record NC_053165.1, read on the forward strand.
AGAAGAAAAAAAAGGTGCAGTGAGAGTAACAATGCTAAAGCAGTTATGGTATTTGGAATACTATGGCTATTCCCTGGACCATTATATTGTTACAAGTTAATTACAATCAGTGAATTACACTAATAAACAATATGCGGTTAGTTTCAGTGTGTTTATAAAGCCTCGGCAGGAATGTGGATCTAAGAAATAAAGAGTAACCACACAGGAACAGTAGCACTGCTTTGACACTGGGTGCCGCCAGTCTGCAAAACCGAGCGGAGAACTTGCGTACGACAGGGTATGAGGTACTGTGGAAAATTGCATGGCTTTACGCTAAGTGTAGGTTTTATACATCGTGATTTGAATGTGGAAATGTTCTTACACAACATTTCTGTGCGTACGCACCGTTTATACATGAGGCCCCAGGTCTACAAGAGGGAAGAAGAGAACACAGCGCCATCCCCTGGTGCGGCGGGTAATTACACTCAGAGTCCTTAAGCTGTCCCCTAGGCGCACACAAGTGACACTTGTATGACCACCTATTGCAGCTACCACAACTTGACACCTGGTACATATGTAAGCATTTGAACCTGCAGTTGTTGGATGTTCTTTAATTCCTTCAGATGGGCCTAATGAAGTTATTGGCCATTGGCAAGGTCACACCTCTAGATGTTGCCATTCAGATCATCTCAAAGGTGCTCTATGGGATTAAAGTCAGGAGAGAAAGCAGGTCAAGGCAGCACATTAGGGTGAGAGCAGATGGCCTCTTGACAGGTTGTTTTGCTCTAATGTTGGCAGCAATGAGCATTTCCATCTGTGTCACTGATGTCAGCATTGAGTCTGCTGGCATTGTCAGCAGCAAAATGGGTGGTTGAAATGATCTGCTAGATGCACTGGTCTGGTGTGGTCACTTGAGTGCAACCAAATCTTGGATTGTCATCTGTCTGGTTGGCCTCCTAATACCTTAGCAGCAGTTGAAGAACAGTAGAGTGGCTTAATCCATAGTGGCATCTGAGGAATCATGAAATACACAAAATCTGAATAATTGTGGCCTTGGTCTTGCTATGACCAATGTGACCAGGTTGGGCATTGTTTGTACTTGACTTCATTGGGTAAAAGTGCACCTAATGCACTTTCATGTAACATAGTTGTGAAAATAAATAGTATAGATAATACAAGTATATATAATTAATATATGCAGCCAAGTACCCAACTTATAAATACTGCTGTCTCAGAATTCCAGTGACCTGGATTTGGTTCCCAGCCCAGTTGCAGTCCATGGGGAGTTTGTTCATCATATGTCCACATGGAGGTTGGTTAATAATACTTTAAAGTGGTCACAAGCTGATAAAATGTGTAATCAGCAGTGAAATACTTGATGCCTCTAAAATCTGTAATATCAGAAAGTAAATTAAAAAAAATTAGTATTACATTTAATGTCCATAGTTTATTTTCAGCCTGTAAACTGATGCAGTAATGTACTATTTATAGTAAACAGGAATACCTTACTGTGCAAGTATTAGCAGTGTCTGAATTGGATATACCTCAGTGCTGGTATTCTCTGTTTGAGATTGATTCATTCTAAGAAAAACTTGATTTTAATGCACTGCAATACACAAACATTAGAAAAAGCAGGATGGGGTTATGATTGGATATGCATGATGCATGACAGTACACATGAAAAAAACACTGACAGAACACAACAGCTAAAAATGGAGAACTGGAGTGTACCAACCCACTTCAAGCACTTGACAGGACACAACAGCTAAAAATGGAGAAGAACTGGAGTGTGCCAGCCCACTTCAAGCACTGAGTATGAGTATGTGTTAAAACAATAGTAGCTGTGCACAAGGGTACAAACTGCCCTGTGCCCAGCTTCAAATGAAGTGGGCTTATAGAAAGGCCTGACAAGATCCATTTAAGTTTAACTGCTAAAATACCCAATAGCCTTACTTGTACAATATCTGCCATCATTACTTTTATAACGGCACACAGGTATTGATTGTTATGGGGTTTTGTAGTCAGTCAGTCAAACAACATTTACTCAGAACTAAAACGCAACTCACAGCTATCACAACAAAAAATACTTATCGCACAGGTGAGCGAGAGAATGAGTTTAGATCCTTACTATGTAAATGTGAAAATGTTCAGTTTTACTCCTGTTAATGCTCACGGGCATAAAGCTGACATATTTTACACATTTCCTGTAGCATTCATGTAAATAAGTTTACATATTTCTAGGTTTGGTTTTATTTTAAAGTACCATTCTTTATGGGGAAACTCTACTGCTCAACAATATGTAATGAATAAGTAATATCATTGAATAAAATTTGAAAAACGTCAATACGTTCCAGTGTTGACGTGGGATACTACCAGGACTATATTCTGTTTTAAGCCCTTTCCTGCCAGGTTGGCCTTCTGCAATTGGATTAACTGGATTTAAAAATGAAGGACGAAAGGACGAACGGGCAGCCTCGAAGATCAACTCTATAATCCTAAGCAGATGATAGCCCTTTTCTGACTTACATCTCAGTTTTCCTCGTCGAATACCGGGACGAGTAAAACAAGCAAGGGAAAAAAAAGTCTGGCGAGACTCGGAGAAAACTTCATACGCTCGCTAGTTACTTGGACGCCTTTGACTCCTTAAGCCGCTCTCCACGCCCTACTTCTTTAATGTGGCCTGCATACCAATCGAGGTTCGTATCTAGGCAACCACTAGGGGCTCGAGCAGGGGTTCCTTCCCATGATGCACCTGTGCTGCAAATTCTATTCTTGCCACGAAGACAGAAACGCGTGATGGAAAATTACTGCGGTTACATTCAATTTAAAGGGACAGTGAACACCAAAAGAGAATCAGCAATAAGAGCTGAACAATGATCGTTTTGTTTGCTTGTCTTTTTAGATAGTACTGGAATATTGAGCATTATTTTAATTAATCGAATGATTTGTTCGACACAGGCCATGAGTGTTCCACGTTTAAGCAATCTTCTTTTTCCGAATTAATGTCAGATTTGCTGTCATACTATAGTCATATTATACCTGTATACTATGAAAGTAAAGCTGTCACCTGTATCAATGCAGTGAATATCTGAATAGAAACTTTCTTATTCAATGAAGACCAAATCCTCCCTATACTGTAATGTGTTTAAGACTAACACATGCTGACTTATTGGTTGTCTTTTTGACCTCCTCGTTATTTAAGCGGGGAGTTTCTTAACAGCGATCTTTAAAGGTCACAGCCTGGCTTCTCACTGCCGAAAATAGCTTATTTTTCATTGCCGTTCAATGAAGGAGCGAATACAGTCTTTGCATGCACACCTTTCGCAGATCTGCTAAAATTGTTCAGCTAAAGCCAAAAAAAATCCACGTATGTTGTGCCTGTCCATAAATCTACCAAATGTGCAAGTGTCTTTAGATTAGAAAAAGCAGGCGAATTTTAGCAGAAGAGTTATAAAAGCTGCTGGAAAAGAAACCAGTCAGCCATAGAAATGCGGAGTAGATTCTTCATCCCAACTCATGTTCTGAAATCGTTTTTCTTTGTGAGAGTCGTGGTTAAATTCTTATAACAATTAATTCAAGTAAAATGCAGTGCGTTTCTGAGAAGGCTCTGGGAATTATAGCATACGGTTGAACAGCAATTTGCAAGTAACGTCTTTTCCCAAGCTATCTGTCACGTAAAAAGCAAACAGTACATCAGTCTTTGTATGGAAACTTTTTCGTACACGTTTGATGCACCTTTCACTTCCTGTGATCACTATTAAATATTAATGGAGTGCGTGAGTGGTTATAAGAAAATGAAATTTTAATCACAGACTGCCTGAGGTAGCAAGTGTCTTTCCTCCTTGGTTAATAAATTTACTCTTATGGTGCATGCATTATTTGATTTATTCAGATTCCTCAAAGGGTTCTGTTATCTCACATTTATTTAAACAGCTGTACAAATACTGATCTCCTACTAGGATGTTGAACTGTCATCATTAAACCTTTGCATAATTAATCCCTGAAGCTTGTTTTGAAACTATTTGTAAAGTTTCTGTGTGCATACTGTAAGTGCTACAAGTTTGCAAGCCAGTTTAATACACTATGCATTCCATGTCTCAATCTTTCATTATTTAATAGGGGTGCCTCTTTTAGACCAAACCAGTACAAGTTTTTCTTTTAAATTTTATTTATTTACTTATAGCAAAACAAACAAAAAAAGACCTGGGTTCGCTTCCCGAGTCCTCACTGCGTGGAATTTGCATGTTCTCCCCGTGTCTGCGTGGGTTTCCTCCGGGTACTCCGGTTTCCTCCCACAGTCCAAAGACATGCAGGTTAGGTGCATTGGCGATTCTAAATTGACCCTAGTGTGTGTGTGGGTGTGTGTGTGCACCCTGCCGTGGGCTGGCGCCCTGCCCGGGGTTTGTTTCCTGCTTTGCACCCTGTGTTGGCTGGGATTGGCTCCAGCAGACCCCCGTGACCCTATAGTTAGGATATAGCGGGTTGGATAATGAATGGATGGAAAAAAAACCAAAAAAGAACAACCATATTAAATGCAGGATATTTTACAGCAAGATAAATTACAAGGAAACAAGCCTTGTACTATTCACAATTGTAAATATGAATTCACATCAGATGAAAGGCAATGAAAGGCAATCAGATGAAAAGGTATGAAATGACAATATAGCAGAATCATGGTAGGTACGTCTGGCACATCAACTATGAATGAGAGAATAGTATGTAAAGCTGATTTAAATGCAAGAGAGAAAAGGTGAGTTTTTAAACATGATTTGAAAGTAAAAACACATGGCATTTTGCAGGCTGAGTTTGGTACAAAGTATGGGAAAGTGGTATATACAAAGCTAAAGAGTGTTAACTGATAGCTGCAAAAGGAGTCTTTGGCATACTGGGAAGGCCGGTTTCAGAGGATTTCAGCTGTCTGGCCTGTTTGTGTGAAGCAATCTGAAATGGTTGGTAATTTATATTAATAGAATAATCACCTTTGCACATCAGTAACAGAGATTTAAAAAAAATAAAGTATTGTACTGGAAACCACTATAGGCAAGAAAGTTAAGGTGTGGTATTGTACTGTACATTACATGTGTACTGCCATCTACTTTTCACCCCATATTGTTTAACACATTCTATATGTTTGCACAGTTCTGTTTTGCACTGTGTATATTAGGCCTTTTTTCTGGTACTTGTTATTACTATATCTACCTTCTCTAACTCTTATTTATTTACGGCATTTATTTATACATCATCATATTGTCTTATTGCCTGTACATACTTTCCGGCCTGCTACCCCACTGCAAATGTGGCAGAAGAATGCCACTGTGCTCATGCAATGTATGTGACAATAGAGACCTCAAATCTCTATGTTCATTATGCATGATCATAATCTGATATTGTAATTTATTTGAGCAGGCATATTGCAGAGTGGTCTCCGTTTGAGAGGTTATTAAGATGTGGCAGGAGAATATTTCTCCATTAGAAGTGAAAGCTGAGACACCAGCAGAGTTTCATAAGCAGCAGAGATCTGCAATGATTTGATTTTCAAACCTCACAGTGATGGGGCCATGCACAGCTCCAAGGCTAGTGACAGTAAACATCCATCCATCCATCCATTTTCTAACCCGCTGAATCCGAATACAGGGTCACGGGGGTCTGCTGGAGCCAATCCCAGCCAACACAGGGCACAAGGCAGGAACCAATCCTGGGCAGGGTGCCAACCCACCGCAGGACACACACAAACACCAAGCACACACTAGGGCCAATTTAGAATCGCCAATCCACCTAACCTGCATGTCTTTGGATTGTGGGAGGAAACCGGAGCACCCGGAGGAAACCCACGCAGACACGGGAGAACATGCAAACTCCACACAGGGAGGACCCGGGAAGCGAACCTGGGTCTCCTAACTGCGAGGCAGCAGCGCTACCACTGCGCCACCGTGCCGCCCGACAGTAAACATAAAAAAACAATTTGTGACAAATAAGAATTGGTTTGGATAGATCAGTAAATGTACAGTACTTTGTGTAACACTTTCTGATTAAAAAAAAAGGGTTTCATTTGTTCATTGCTTTGGTTCAAAAATACTAAAATAATAAAATAAAGCATGTGACTCAACAGACTAAAGAAAATTAGAAAATGTCTCACATAGGCACTCAGACAAACACATTTAATTGTGTGGATATCCATTTAATCCATATACTTTGTGTCGTAGCAGTGTCTCGTAATAGGCAGGAAATGACATGGAATGGAAACACAGTTCATGGCAGGGTGCAAATAGAACTGGGATATCAGAATTGACATATAACAAAACCCTATTCATTTAAAAAGAGTTCTCATAGTGGAGAATTCACACAAAGATTTTTAACTACACTTTTTGAACAAACTTGTAGCTTATGACTGCATGATAACGTTCAGCATCCGCAAAGCTCTAGAGTCCTGGATTCTTGGTCCTGGATCCATGGCAATTAAAGCACTAAAAATATGTTTACTTTGCTTATTTTTAACAATAAGAACATAAGAAATTTGACAAATGATGGGAGACCATTCTGGCCATCAAGCTTGTTTGTTTAGCCAATAGGTAAGCGGTTCCAGTATCTCACCTAGACACTTCTTGATTAGTTTGTTTCCAATTCCCACAACTCTTTGCCTAAAGAACTGCTTTCTAGGTTCATTGCTAAATTTTCAACCCCTTAATTTTGCCTGGTGTCCTCAGGTATGTGATTCACCATAAAATCGAAAGAGTTTTGCTGGATTTACTTTATCAGTCTTTTGAGAATTTCGATGACCTGGACTAAATATAGTCTCCTCTGCACAACCCGTGTATTTGTTACATGGAAAAGAGTTTACAAAAATGTTATAATGTACAAAAGTGAGAAAATATTGTCAGGTGTCATCCCTTCACTTTCAGGATAAGGAGTTGCTATCTTCAGTTATTTATTTTTACACTCACATTACAAATACACTTGTAGCTGTACTTAAACAAACATGCAATAGAAATAACATTAGGATGTCCATGCTCCTGTGTTTTTACCATTAGCTGTCAGCATGGCTAAGCAAGGAAAAATCGGTAATTGATGGTCTGATACACAATCTGAAGAGTTTTTTGGGCCATTATACGAACCTTTTCTTAAATCGGGCCATAACAAGCTCCTGAAGTCAAGTCTTCATTAGGTACTCAAACGGAGAGTTAACGAAAGTCAGGGAGGCTATACGTGGCAACTTTTACTATCACGCCAGCTGTACAATTTTATTGGACATTGCGGTAATAATAGTGTTACCTATGGGCACTCATAAGATCAGTTTTTAGTATGGAATGCACTTAATTTCTGTATTCTGTAGTTGGTACGTTTTCTGCTGCAGATACTTCCCTGTGATATGTGCGGGAGTAGTAGGCTGACTTCATAAAACTGACTCGTTTTATTCAAATGACGATGTGTTCTCGACAAGGGAGACGTTTAAATATTGAACATTATCAATGATTATATTGTTGTCATTGTATATATAAATATTTTAATGAATGCACTTATTAATGTAATACCTATCAAAGAGTCAGTCAAAATGCGATCATCAAATGGAATTTCAAACAGGGCATTAAGTTGGTGATGGCGCCAGTTGCTTAAAAAGAGCCTCAAATAATTGCTGGGTGGGGCGGCGGAGGCACTGATAGGTCTCCAGCACCACCTGGCGGTTATGTTTCCGAATTACACATGAAAGGTTCCGAAACTTTGAAAAGTAGTTATTTACATATGTTATACTCTATACTTAAATTCTCGTTGTCAACGTTGTTCTGCTTTCCCCGTTGTAACATAATGCGTACACATCTATGTTTCTCGCTAAATGGCAGTCGTCCAGAGCGGATAGAAATTCAAGCCTACAGCTGTACTACAAGATTTTGAGTCCTATTAAAATCGGATACCCCTGCATATTTTGCGCATGCGTGTAGCGTTTGACCATATCACGGTGTTCAACGTGATCGCCTGTTCGGAGCTTGTTAAAAAATGGAGGAGTAGCGTGTTTTTCAGTACAGACTACGTGTTTATAGTATCATCATCCGTTGTAGGCAATATATGATACTTTTTTTACGTTACTGTATGGAGTTCTTGCCATCACCATTATTTTAGAATCTTCAAAAAAACACAAACTCATTGCGACCCTAAGCTGGATTCTTACTTTTACAGATTTATAAAGTCATATAAGTAATCATCAATATAGATCGTGCTTTCAGATGGTGTATGACAATGAATAATTTATTACATACTGATCAACGTAGGGAGGCACCATCGCCAAGTTTGCTGGCCATTTGTTCCATTATTCTCCTCCTGCTGGCGTGGGTTTGCCCCTAAATTTTAAATACTTTCTGTTAGTCTTATCGTATACGTCGCTATGACTTGGCCGGTCCCTGATTTGATTTTTGGTTTTTTTAATCCGGTTGTTCTGTTATGCTGACGCATTCAAATGCATTGTGTGTCATGTTAAATGGAGACGCTATATAATCTGGTATGAATGACTTTAAGTGTGCATGATGACTGGCGCTCCGTGCGAAGTGTATTCTTTCTTTGCTCCCAAATAATGCTAGGGTATCAATCGTATAGCTCCCGGACCGTTTTTTAACTTCAACCAATCAGCTTTTAAACTTAGACTCCGACACCATAAAGGCGGGACTTAATGCTCGGAGACATACGAGTTCCCTCTTTTATTAATACTGTACTAAATAAATATGATTAACTCCGAAATTTGAATGATTTTTATGCATATGTGGATTTTGCATATTTTTCGAATATGTAATAAAAGGCCTTTTTAAAAATTCAAACGCTGCATTTTCGTGCTTTTCCCTTTCCCGTGATATTAAAGGCAGAGGTTAAAGCTGATAAATTGAAAGTAAATAAGAGTGAAACTCATGCATTTAATGTGGGAGTAGAAGAATGGTGCAGGATTCAGATACAGGATTTCCTGTATTCTGCTGTACTACTTTGCATTTATTACTTGTTTTATGTATTTAAAAGTGCTTTGTACACACTGTGTGCGTAATTTGTCAAAATACATTTGTGAAAAAGGTTGCAGATGCAGGAGAGGCAAGCCAAAAAGTAAAGTGTGAAATGAAGAAAAGTATTGGGGAGTATGAATGGGAAACTGTAAGCTGGAGAAGGAGAACAGTATTTTTATGAAATAAAATAAAAGTTCTTGCAACCTAAGAATTGTAACTAGGTTGTAGATTGCTCTGAACTCTTCACTTGTGATGGTCAGTTTTGTAACCTTGTCCCGTAACAGTTGTTCCCAAAAAGTACCCCAGACAGATGTTTAATTGATTATGCCGGCCACTTTTATTCAAAACAGCTTACAAAAGTGTCCATCCATCCATCCATTGTCTAACCCGCTGAATCCGAATACAGGGTCACGGGGGTCTGCTGGAGCCAATCCCAGCCAACACAGGGCACAAGGCAGGAACCAATCCTGGGCAGGGTGCCAACCCACCGCAGGACACATACAAACACACCCACACACCAAGCACACACTAGGGCCAATTTAGAATCGCCAATCCACCTAACCTGCATGTCTTTTGGATTGTGGGAGGAAACCGGAGCGCCCGGAGGAAACCCACACAGACATGGGGAGAACATGCAAACTCCACACAGGGAGGACCCGGGAAGCGAACCCGGGTCTCCTAACTGCGAGGCAGCATTACAAAAGTGTCTGCTAATTAAATAAATGTAAATGTAAGATTAAAAAAAATCAGAAATATATTCAAAAAATGTTCTGTAAAGTATCTGCTTAAGTATGGATATAGCTTCTGCAAAATGATAGAAATATTAGTATTTGAAGGGAGTACTGTGAGCTTAAGTGAAGTTGTACTGTCTATGAAAATGTTAGGGAAGAGTAACAGATGCGGGATGCAGAAAATTTGGGTAGAACTGAGATGGTACAGTATGAGTTAATTAAATGTAAAGTAACAGTAGAGAGAGAGAGAGCTTGGGTGCATGCGCTAATTGCACGTTGTCGCACCCACCACACAACGAACCACCTGGATTTGGACCTGAGTTCAGTGTGTGACACTTCAGCACTACATTGGATAAAAAAATACATTTTTTTGTGGTGGCTAGAATGACAATCCTGCCACTAACCCCCGAGTTTTTCCTGTAACTTGGAGGATCTGCTTGCAGGGCTTTATGCAGTTTAATGTCATAATCAGGACAAAGCAATTGCAGGTTAAGGGCCTTGCTCAAGGGCCCAACGGAGCAGAGTCGCTTTTGGCATTTATAGGATTCATACCAGCAACCTTCCATTTGCCAGCACAAATCCCTAGCTTCAGAACCAGCACTAACAGAAGATGCAATATTTATCGCACAGCAACTTCCGAAGAAAATATTGAAGTGAAATGAAAAAGTAAATTATGCAATCCTATATCTAGAAGAGGCCTACAATAGAATCCTAAGAGATATAGTGTTTCAGAGTTTAAGGAAAAGGAAAGGTGCAGAAAAGCTGGAAGGACTTGCAGAAATAATGTTTTTAGTAGCAACAATGGGAACTGCAAGTGGAAATACAGAAATGTTTATATATGTAGTTCTACATCAGGGTTTGGGACTCAGTCCTTCTCTTTTTTTTCTTGTAGTGCATGTGCTTAATGTGAGTATGAGGACTTGTGAATGATACACATACAGAGCAAGATACAGAATATGAAAGCAGAAAAAAACAACAGTGTCAAAACAAAGAAAGTAAACACTGCATTAGCGCAAACAAAGAGAAATTATTACTCAGAGAAATAATGAAAGGCGAATAGAGATTGAATATATGGACATAGGTGATATGTCAGAAGTATGTAAATATTGTAAGGCTTTGAAGTTTAAGTCAGAGAATTTCAAAAACAGGGTTTACCTCACATGCATTTATTGGTTACTTTGCAAAAAAAATGTTAACTGCTGATGGTGTAGATTGTTTTCTCTGTGCAGAAATTCCAAACAGAGAAACCTATCCTGAATTATGGTATAAAGTCATTAAACACATATCTCACTGACCTCATTTAAAAGATTCAGCATTATGGGTCACAGGGGTCTGCTGGAGTCAATCCCAGCCAACACAGGGCACAAGGCAGGAAACAAACCCCGGGCAAGGCACCAGCCCACTGCAGGGCACACACACACACACCCACACACCAAGCACACACTAAGGACAATTTAGGATCACCAATGCACCTAACCTGCATGTCTTTGGACTATGGGAGGAAACCAGAGCACCCGGAGGAAACCCACACAGACACAGGGAGAAAATGCAAACTCCATGCAGGGAAGACCAGGTAAGCGAATCCAAGTTTCCTAACTGCGAGGCAGCAGCGCCACCGTGCCATCCAATAGCAACAATTCAAAGAAAAAAAAAAATCTTAAAAGTGTGTATCTGGAAAAACAAAAACAGGGCTTGGCGAGCGAATTGAGCAGGGGGCGAAGCCCCCTAGTCTTAATAATAATAATAATTCTTTACATTTATATAGCACTTTTCTCACTACCCAAAGCACTCAAAACACATGGAGGACCCATGATGTGAACCCATGATCTCCTTACTGTGAAGTAGGTATGCAACCACTGCACAACCTGCATTGTGCTCAAATTATTTAAAGTCAATTTTATGTTAAATCAGGCAACACTTAATACTCCAGAATGACAAAGTGAAAATTGGTAATATTCATTAATAGTAAAAACATAAATCTATACTAATAAAAGGCAAAGCCCTCACTGACTCACTCACTCACTCACTCACTCATCACTAATTCTCCAACTTCCCATGTAATGTAGGTAGAAGGCTGAAATTTGGCAGGCTCATTACTTACAGCTTACTTACAAAAGTTAAGCAGGTTTCATTTCGAAATTCTACACGTAACGGTCATAACAGTCGACAACGTTCGCCATGTTGAACTTTCTTATTTATAGCCCCATCTTTACGAAATTTGGTAGGTGGCTTCCCTGCGCTAACCAAAACCGATGTACATACTTATTTCGGTGGTATGACACCACTATCAGCTGCCATATTGAACTTTCCAACGTCACTAATTCTCCAACTTCCTGTGTAGGTAGAAGGCTGAAATTTGGGAGGCTCATTCCTTGCAGCTTACTTACAAAAGTTAAGCAGGTTTCATTTCGAATTTCTACGCATAACGGTCATAACGGTCGACAAAGTTCGCCATGTTGAACTTTCTTATTTATGGCCCCATCTTCACGAAATTTGGTAGGTGGCTTCCCTACGCTAACCAAAACCGATGTACGTACTTATTTCAGTGGTATGATGCCACTGTCGGCCGCCATATTGAACTTTTTAATGGTCTTTGTTACTTATGGGCCCATCTTCAAGAAATTTGGTACGCGGGTTCCCAACGCTAACTGAATCCTACTTACGTACATATATACGTCCATAGCCTGCAGCTCGGTCGGCGTGTGAGGCGGCGTTGGGTCCCCCATCCCAACACCTCCCACGTTGTTGGCTGCCTGCCTATATAAGGCCATCCGTCGCTCCAGTCTCTACATTCCCTTCCTTGCTTCGCCACGGGATTCACGTCTCCCTGCTGATAACTACAGCCTTTTTATTTAATCCACGGCTTCTCCGCTGTTTTATTGTTCATTTATTACGATTATAGTTATTGTGTATGTATTTTAGACTTACTTTACATTGTTCAGGTACACATTTAATTATCATTCCAACCGTACTCGACAACCGCCAATGCCTCTTAAGCATCTTAGATTCACAGGTGACGATTTCAGTAGTGGACACTTTGATGTTTATGAATGTTTAAACTCTCAAAAGCTGGATGTGAAGTTATCGATGAAACCGGTTGTATACTTACAACGCTTGACAGATGCCGAATGTCTTCTCAACACAAGTCCTACAAATACTGTCGTAATTGAAACAAACCATGAAACTCAAACCGATTATAACAGCAGCAATTCAAGCTGTGAGATCTGAAACAAGATTACTGTTCACATGGCCAACTGTACGTTGCATGCTCAAGAGTAAGCTCAATGCACAGCTTGGTTATATTACAACCGTAGGGCCGAACTCACAATGTGGTATACAAAGAGATCCTTAACAAATAATTATTGGTATATTTTCCCTCAGTTTAAAAAGGTTTAATTTTCTACTTAATAAAAATTTTAAGGCAGTACTTCGCCGAGGATAGATACTTTATTAATCCCAAGGGGAAATTCACATAATTCAGCAGCAGTATACTGATACAAAAAACAATATTAAATTAAAGAGTAATAAAAATGCATGCAAAAGCAGACAATAACTTTAAATAATGTTAGCATTTACTCCCCCGGATGGAATTGAAGAGTCGCATAGTGTGAGGGAGGAACAATCTCCTCAGTCTGTCAGTGGAGCAAGACAGTGACAAAAGTCTGTCACTGAAGCTACTCCTCTGCCTGGAGATGACACTGTTCAGTGGATGCAGTGGATTATTCATGATTGACAGGAGTCTGCTTAATGCCCGTCGCTCTGCCACAGATGTTAAACTGTCCAACTTTACTCCTACAATAGAGCCTGCCTTCTTAACAAGTTTGTCCAGGCGTGAGGCGTCTTTCATCTTTATTCTGCCTTCCCAGCACACCACCACGTAGAAGAGGGCACTTGCAACAACCGTCTGGTAGAACATCTGCAGAATCTTATTGCAGATGTTGAAGGACGCCAACCTTCTAAGAAAGTATAGTCGGCTCTGACCTTTCTTACATAGAACATCAGTATTGGCAGTCCAGTCCAATTTGTCATCTAGCTGCACTCTCAGATATTTATAGGTCTGCACCCTCTACACACAGTCACCTCTTATGATCACAAGGTCCATGAGGGGCCTGGGCCTCCTAAAATCCACCACCAGCTCCTTGGTCTTGCTGGTGTTAAGGTGTAAGTGGTTTGAGTCGCACCATTTAACAAAGTCTTTGATTAGGTTCCTGTACTCCTCCTCCTGCCCACTCCTGATGCAGCCCACAATAGCAGTGTCATCAGCAAACTTTTGCACGTGGCACGACTCCGAGTCATATTGGAAGTCTGATGTATATAGATTGAACTGGACCGGAGAAAGTACAGTCCCCTGCGGCGTCCCTGTGTTGTTGACCACAATGTCAGACCTGCAGTTCCCAAGACGCACATATTGAGGTGTGTCTGTAAGATAGTCCACGATCCATGCCACCAGGTGTGAGTCTACTCCCATCTCAGTCAGCTTGTCTCTAAGGAGCAGAGGTTGGATGGTGTTGAAGGCACTAGAGAAGTCCAAGAACATAATTCTTACAGCACCACTGCCTCTGTCCAAGTGGGAGAGGGATCGGTGTAGCATATAGATGATGGCATCCTCCGCTCCCACCTTCTCCTGGTATGCGAACTGCAGAGGGTCGAGGGCGTGGCGGACCTGTGACCTCAGGTGGTGAAGCAGCAGCCGCTCCATGCAGCGCACATCATCAGATGTGACGTCAGAGCAACAGGCCGGAAGTCATTCAGCTCACTAGGACATGATATCTTTGGGACTGGGGTGATACAAGATGTTTTCCAAAGCCTTGGGACTCTCCCCTGTTCCAGGCTCAGGTTGAAGATGTGCTGTAGAGGACTCCCCAGTTCCAACGCACAGGCCTTCAGCAGTCGTGGCGATACACCATCTGGACCCGCTGCTTTGCTGGCACGACATCTTCTCAGCTCTCTTCTCACATGGGCTGCTGTAATTGTAGGTGGGGATGTCTCACCTATGCTGGTATCCGCAGAAGGATGGTTGGAGGATGCAGTACTCCAAGGTGAGAGTGGGTTAGGGTGATCAAACCTATTAAAGAAGTTGTTCATTTGGTTTGCTCTCTCCACGTCTGTCTCGATGGTGGCACCCCGCTTCGAGCTGCAGCAAGTGATAATCTTCATCCCATCCCACACTTCCTTCATGCTGTTGTTCTGCAACTTCTGCTCCAGCTTTCTCCTGTACTGCTCTTTTGCCGCCCTGAGCTGGACTCGGAGTTCCTTCTGCACTTGAGCTCATGCTGATCACCATCTTTAAAAGCCCTTTTCTTCTGGTTCAAAAGGCCAAGCTAGGAGGCAGAAGGAATTACCTACAGAACTTAAAGACAGGATTATGTTGTGCTTCAGATTTGGGGAAGGTAACAGAAATTTATGGAGCATTGAAGGTTCCCAAGAGCACAGTTGCATTAACAATTTGTAAATGGAAGAAGTTTAGAACAACCATAACTCTAGCTTGAGTGAACCATCTGGCTAGAAGGAGTGATTAGGGGAGAAGGGGTATGGCATCAGAGGTGACCAAGAACCCAATGGTCCTTCTGGCTGTGCTCCAGAGAACCTTTTCTACAGATGAGAAAAAACTCCAACAGGACATGCCATCCCTTCACACTCCATTGATTTGTGCTTTATATGACAAAGTAACCAGAACTAAATCTTCTCCTCAGTAAAGGATGCATGGAAGCCCACTTGGAATTTGTAAAAATTCACCTAAAGGACAACTAGACTATGAGAAACAAGATCATCTGGTCTGATAAAACCAAGGTTAGTGTCATGTCTGGAGGAAACTAGGTACTGCTCATCACCTGCACAATACCTTTCCAACGAATATTGACTCTGACCTGAATTTTAAATCACGTATTAATCAGATTACTAGGACAGCATTTTTTCACTTAAGAAATATAACAAAGTTAGGCTTCTTATAACATTGCAAAATACTGAAAAATTAGTCCACACTTTTGTTTTCAGTCGGCTAGATTACTGTAATCCACTCCTCTCAGGACTACCCAAAGAAGACATCAATCGATTACAACTAGTGCAGAATGCAGCTGCTAGAATCTTAACTTGGAAACGAAAATCTGAGCGCATCACCCCAGTTTAGATGTCACTACACTGGTTACCTGTGTCATTTAGATTTGACTTTAAAATACTGCTTATGGTTTACAAAGCCTTAAATAATCTCGCTCCATTTTATATTTCGGAATGTCTTACACTCCAAATTGTAACCTTAGATCTTCAAATGAGTGTCTACTTAGAAGTCCAAGAGCTAAACTTAAAAGAAGTGGTGAGGCGACTTTCTGGTGTTATGCACCTAAAATCTGGAATAGCTTGCCAATAAGAATTCGCCAGGCTAATACAGTAGAGCACTTTAAAACACTGCTGAAAACTTATTAGTTTAACATGGCTTTCTCATAGCTTCATCTTAGTTAAATCCTGATGCTCTGTATATATTCAATTAATTATCATTATTATTCATGGTGGCTCCAAAAATTCGTACTAACCCTTACTTTCTCTTTTGTTCTTTTTCCGGTTTTCTGTGGTGGCGATCTGTGCCACCACCACCTAATCAAACATCCGTGATGTCCTTACATTGATGGATTAAAGGCCAGAAGTCCACATGACCGTCATCATCAGATTCTTCCATTCCATGAGAACCCTGAATACAATGAGGACTGATTGAGGTCATTTATGTTAGATAGAATGCTTAAAAGGGGCTGGGCGGTCTTGTGGCCTGGAACCCCTGCAGATTTTATTTTTTTTTTCTCCAGCCGTCTGGAGTTTTTTTGTTTTTTTCTGTCCTCCCTGGCCATCGGATCTTACTTTTTTTCTATGTTAATTAGTGTTTCGTAATTTTAATTATTTATTTTGTCTTTTTTCTCTTTCTTCATCATGTAAAGCACTTTGAGTTACATTGTTTGTATGAAAATGTGCTATATAAATAAATGTTGTTGTTGTTGTTGTTTCCAGTGGTGAAGCATGGTGGTAACACCATCACTGTGAGACTAGACAGGGTTGAATGAAAGCTGAAAGCACAGACAGATCCTTAATGAAAACCTGCCCCAGAGATAAGTGGACCTCAGGCTGGGCCAAAGGTCACATTCCAACAGGGCAATGGTCCTAAGCACAAAACAAAGACAATGTGGGGCAGCTTTGGGACAACTCTGGGAATATCCTTGAGCTGTCCAAAAAGAATATGGACCTAAATACAATCAAACATATCTAGAGGGACCTGGAAGCAGTGTAGCTGTCCATTGACACTCTCCATCCAACCTGACAGAGCTTGAGAGGATCTACAGAGATAAATTACAGAAAATCCCCAAGTCCAGAAGTGTGAAGTTTGTCGAGTCAAAGGTGCCAGAGGTGCTTCAACTAAATACTAAGTAACAGGTCTGAATACTTGTGTCAATGTGATATTTCAATTTTATTTTTATTAAACATTTTTAAAATTCTGTTATATATATATATATTTATATATTAGTGCAACAACTATTCTGGGTGCAAAGAAGAGTTTTATTTACAGAACACCTTTTCACAGGTTCTTCAAAATTCACAGTCTGGCTATAATTTCTCTCTTTCATTTTTCTTTTTCTCCACTCCTCCCAGGCAAGTGTCAACTGCCTCCTCCTGATTCTGACTCTCTGAGTGAATGTAGGCAGTTCCTTTTATGCATGACTTAGGAGCACTTCCAGTGTTAGGACATGACAAGGAAAACACACCCCAGTGGTCAGGCAGGAGCCCCAAAAAGCAGAGACAACCCTCCTCTGTAGTTCCTCCTGGTGGCACTCAGAGAATCCTGCAAGACTGCCTCATGGAATTGCAATTCCCAACGTGTCCTGCAGGTGAATCAATGGGCACAGCAGCCCAGGAATGCTGCCACCTATCATATTGGGGAAGCATATACTCTTGGAAGGCTCTCTCTCCTTGTCCATCAATTAGTATGGCCTCCCTGACAGGTAAGGGGATGGGGATCATCCCAGCCAGGGTGTCAGTCCTCCCCCTCTTCATCACTATGTACCGTATATATATACCATATTTACTCGTGTACCATGCGCGCATTTTTTCCCGAAAATGAGCATTAGAAAATCAGGTGCGCGTCATACACGAGGAAATGGTACGCGTCATACACAAGGAATACGGTAGGGGTAGGTTTGTTTTTTAATCAGTTTGGCGTCGTCATTCAGCATGGATAGTAGCAAGTGTCTACACTCCATCACGGCGGGAAAAAAACTAAAAGTGATTTTGGAAGCAGAGAAGACAGGAAATCGGGCAGTAGGTCGCAAGTACGGTGTTCCAGAGTCATGTGTTCGAGATTGGCGACAGAAGAAAGAATAACTTTCGTCATGCAACATAAACAGACGGGCATTTTGCGGAAAACGTGCCCAGTTCCCACAAGTTGAAGTTGCACTCGCTGATTACATTCAAGGCAGGCATCAGCTTGGATATGCAGTGTCCACAGAAATGATTCAGGTGAAAGCTCATGATATAGCGAAAGAACGTGGAATACCAATCACTCAGTTCAAAGCAAGCCGCGGATGGGTTACGCGTTTAATGGGCTGCAACAGAGGTGCACGAAACAACACCAACTGGCAAATTGAAAGCCCCAACATTGGCGCAGGTGTGTGCCTGGATCATCGCTGCTTGGAAGCTTATTTCAGAGGTTTTGTTTGTGAAAAGCTTCAAAAAGTGCAGCATATCCAACAGCATCGATGGAAGCGAAGACGATACCTTATGGGGAAGCGAAGATGACACCGTATGGGACATCAGTAGCGGTGGCGAATCCAGCAGCGAATCGGAAGATGATGATTAAATTGGAATATTCTGGTGAGCACAATAATTTTCCACTTGCTGTTACAGTCCTTTACCGATTGTCTCTATACGGTTCTTTCTTTTCTCATTTCACAGGGCTATTTGTCATTCCCACCTTTCGCAACATGGTGTGACAAACACTCGGAGGCGTGGCCACGGGCAAAATGACCCTGGAGAAGAATAACATTTGATTTTCACAGTTCACGTCGCCGCACATTTCGCAGCATGTTTTGAACCTGTTGACCACATTCTTTAATTAAAACTCCGCTGACA
Source organism: Polypterus senegalus (assembly GCF_016835505.1). NCBI lineage: Eukaryota > Metazoa > Chordata > Cladistia > Polypteriformes > Polypteridae > Polypterus > Polypterus senegalus. The sequence continues at coordinate 118,635,628 of NC_053165.1, forward strand.
TCTTCAACCTCTGTCCCTCCGCAAGCTGCTGGCTCCACGGTTGAGCCCAGCACCGCTGCTACCAACATGGAGCACAGCACACCCACGCCGGGAACTGAAACTCCAAAAGATGTAGATAAGCGTACACAATCCTCCAGCTCTGCTCCCGTGTCGGGTACTCCAAACCTCTGCCTTCAACAAAATATACAGTCCGGTCTGCCTGACTTAAATATGCATAGCCCAATCCAGCCCATTTTAATTAATTATCCCAAGCGCACATTCGGAAAGACACTCAGATGTTTTAGTGCAAGCTGGTATCAGTCTCGACCATGGCTTGAATATTCTGTTGTCCATGATGCCAGCTTTTGCTTTGCCTGCCGCAAATTTAGTGTTTCCAATTCGGACTGCAAGGACATATTCACCAAAGACGACTACACTAATTGGAAAAAAGCTCTAGAAAAAGACGGTGGCGGCTTCCACAAACATGTGTCTAGTATCCCGCACGTAAGAGCCATGTCTGCATGGCAAGAGTATCGGCACCAGGCAGAGATGGGTGAAAGCATAGTTCAACTACTGGGTCCAACCCAGATAGAAAAGAATAGATATTATGTGAAAAGCACTGGGGAGACCGTTCAGTTCCTTGCAGTCAATGAACTGGCTCTGCGTGGTTATGATCACGAAGGTGGGGAGGAGGGACTCTCCTTAAGTTCTTTGATTACACAATCAAAAAAGATGCCAAACTTGCAGAAATTGTAAAATACATCTCAGACAACGCAAAATACACATCCAATGTAATTCAAAATGAAATAATTGAGACTCTTGGCAAAATGGTCGTTAAAGATATCAGGACCAAATATGAAAAAGCAGACTCTCCTGGACTTTGCATTAAAAGTGATGGTACCAGGGATTGCTGTAACATTGAGAATTTGTCTAGTGATTAGATTTGTCCAGAACTCCATCCCTGAAGAACACCTGATTGGCTTAATTGAACTGAATCAGCTTCATGCTGAATATATTTGTAACCAAATTCTGTCACATCTCTCTGAGCTAGGTTACAGCCCATACAATTTAGTGTGTCAGTGTTTTGATGGTGCTTCTGTCATGTCTGGGGCAAGGCGTAGTGTCCAGGCATTGTTACAAAACAAAATTGTTAAGTACATTCCATATGTACACTGCTACAACCACCAGCTCCATTTAGCAGTGATACATGCAATGGAATTAGAACCTCTGGTAAGAAGTTCTTTGATTGGTCAAATTCATTGAAAACATTTTGTCACAGACATTATGTTTCACACACATACAATACACACACACTGAAAAGCCTATATATATAGTGGAATGCCAGGGTGTACAGCTCCTCAAGATAGGCACAGAGACAAAATGCACACAGTTTATTTCCTCGTGGGGCAGCTGTATTCCCTGTTCCCCACTTCAGAGTACAATATAATACAATACGATAAAATTTATTTTTGTGTAGCCCAAAATCACACAATAAGTTCTGTAATGGGCTTTAACATGCCTTGCCTCTTGACAGCCCCCATCCTTGACTCTCTAAGAAGACAAGGAAAAACTCCCAAAAAAACCCTTGTAGGGAAAAAATGGAAGAAACCTTGGGAAAGGCAGTTCAAAGAGAGACCTCTTTCCTGGTAGGTTGGGCGTGGTATCAGAAAGAAGGGGGCCACTACAATACAATACAATGCACAGAACAGAACAAATCCTCAATACAGTATAAAAAATAAAAATTTTACAAGTAAGGTGCAGAATTTAAAAGTAGATGATATCACATAATATGATTTGGATTTCTTTAGAGTCTGGAGACCTCATCCTTCAAGCTGCCTCCTCCATTTGGACATTCCACAGCTGAAACAGCGCTGGGCCAGCCAATCTGATGAAAGGACCCCTCTACCCCACAATTCCTGCAATACTCCAATCAGGATGACTTTACCTTAGACAGGTAAAACAACTTGGCAGGTGGGCTGTGGCACCAAGTGCCATATTTGGATACCGAAAACAGAAAAAGAATAGGTGAGGGTTAGTATCCAATTATAAATATCATGATACTTATGTTTTAGTGCTAATGACTAACAACAGAGATGCAGTCTGTACAGGGTGACGGATGGCCAGGGCCCATGCCTGGCCAGGACTCGCCTTCACCACATCTGCCAGGGGGACAAGGATGGGAAGCCCAGTATCTCCCCCTGGATGCAAGATGGCAGCCTCCTTGGGTTGCAGCTGTGCCTCAGACTCTCCCAGGGCTTCATGAGGGTTGGAGTTCTTTGCAGCTCTGTGGGGTTCTGCAGTGCCCGCCAGGGGGTGTTGCAGCAGGAGCGGCTGGCCCCTTTTGGGCAGTGGTTTCACCTTACCCGGAAGTGCAGCTGGATGTCGGCAATCAACCACTTGGAGCACTTTAAGGGAGCCAGCGACCACCACTCAGCCGGCCAGTCGAGAGGAGGTGAACAAAGCTTGCTGAGGAGGAGTGGTGGTGAGAGAAGAGAGTGTCTTGGTGTTGATTACTATGCTTGAGACTGTGTTGTGGCTGGAGGGATTACAGGGAAGACGTGCCCTCCAGCTGACGAAAATAAAAGTTTTGTTTATTTTACCCATGCCTCCTGTGTCCCAATCTGCGTTGGGTTGGGCGCTATATAGCGTCTTCTTACAGCAGTTAATCAGCAGATCTAGTCAGGATATGCTAAACTGAAGTAGTGAGTCTTCAGCCGGGATTTAAAAGCTGAAACCGAAAGGGCATCTCTTATAATAGCAGACAGACCATTCCACAGTTTAGGGGCCCTGTAACTAAAAGCTCAAACTCCCACTGATATTTTATTAATCTTTGGAATCATAAGCAGACTGGCATCTTGAGATCTTAATGTGCGCTCTGGTTTGTAAGTCATGATAAGTTCAGACAAGTAAGCCGGACCTCAGCCATTTAATCTATACTAATAAAAGGCAAAGCCCTCACTCACTCACTCACTCACTCACTCACTCACTCACTCACTCATCACTAATTCTCCAACTTCCCGTGTGGGTGGAAGGCTGAAATTTGGCAGGTTCATTCCTTACAGCTTCCTTACAAAAGTTGGGCAGGTTTTATATCGAAATTCTATGCGTAATGGTCATAACTGGAAGCAGTTTTTCTCCATTTACTGTAATGGAGATGAGCTTCAACGCCGTGGGGGCGGAGTTTCGTGTGACATCATCACGCCTCCCACGTAATCACGCAGTACATAGAAAACCAGGAAGACCTCAAAAAGCGCTGAAGAAAACATGCATTATATAATTGAGAAGGCAGCGAAACAATAAGAAGCGAGCGAGTGACATATACAACCATATTCATGAGTTCTGCTACTTGGAAACAAAGCCGATGTAAACCTACACTTTAAATTAAGTTCATAGACAGGCTGACGCTGGCGTTTGTAATTTAGTGCCTGCCCATATAAGGCCGTCCGTCAGCGGCAATCCAATAGCAAACTGCCACGGGTAAATATTCACGGGTGAAGGACTGTGCTTATGGAGAGGAAGATGAGATGGTCAGGGTGGTGTTTGACACAAACTCAGCGAAACTGCGAGAGAAAGTTTTAAGTGCCAGGACTAAGGTAACATTAAATACAGCCATGGACATAGCGAGATGGCACCAGCACAGCTGGGAACCTTCGATGCATGTACACCGGCTCCACGTGAACTGGCGCAGTGCACAGATAAAAGCAACAGTTCCAAAGCGCTGAACAAAACCGAATTACACAATTGAAAAGGCAGCAAAAATATGAAGCGTCTGATACAGCATATTCATAAATCCAGCTACTGTGGAAACAAAGCACCGCGTTGGAAAAAGTCAATGTCCGCTAAAGGAAGACAGTGTAAAAAACCCGTGCATGCAGTGTGTCAGGTCTCAGATAAAGAAGAAGACGAGCTGTTTATTGATGCAGTAAGAAACGAATCGATGAATGAAACCTGTCATCTTTACAGCGATTGACAAACACGGAATGTAACTTGAACACAACACATCCTACAAATACGAACCTGATTGAAAGAAATAATGATAATCAAATCCTTGATGACAGCAACACTCAGTAACACTCACAAAACAAATACTGTATATTGACAGTCATGTTACGTTATTTTTAAAATGTTCCCTTTTCTTTTTCTAGCTTTTTTAACACACTACTTCTCCGCTGCGATACGCGGGTATATATATATGTATATATATATATCCCGATCTACATACTCGAATAATGGATACTTTATTCGCCATCAATGATTGTTTTGGTAAAGCCATACTCAGTGTATTCATTAGATGAGCGGTAAAAAGTAAGAGCGAGGGAGGATGACTTATTGAGGCATGCAGGCTGTAGTCTTGGCGTCAACTCTATCTGAATTGCGCGATCACATTTGAAAAAATATATCTTTTCAAGTTCTATTTAGTCCATATGTGTCAAACTCAAGGGCAGGGCCACATCCGCCCGGTGTAATTATATCCGGCCCGCGAGATCATTTTATATACTGTATTATTGTTATTAAAGCCCGGGTATATGAAGCGCTGGTAACACAATAAACTACAGATCCCATAATGCAGCGCTTCAGCTGCCTTGCCGAACAGTTACGCGTTAATCAAGTCTACCTTAAGATGCTGCAAGTTATTGCGAAGCTAGCTCACACGATGCTGAAGAGAAAAGTTGATTCTGAAAATAGAGCCTTTAAAACCGATGGGAGGCTGAGTATATGTTTACTGAACCCGTGTGTCTCATTTGTGGAGCTAATGTGGCTGTAATTACAGAATTTAATCTAAGACGGCACTATAAAACAAAACATCAGGGTAACCTGAAAGACCTGAATGCAATGCAGAAGATACAGAAAGCAGAAGAATTAAATAAGAATCTGACACTTCAGCGGACGTTTTTACCCGTGCACAATCACAAAGTGATTTCAATTGAGCTGCTTTTATGGGAGACACAACCACTTGCCCCACTTTCCCTGTTACCAAGTAATGTTAAACCAAGTCGTCACTACGGTGTTCCCAAATCGCACTTTGCTGATAAACTGGCGCACTGAGTTTGCAGGCGCTTTGGTGACTTTGAAGAACAAAAAGTCCGTCTACATGCGGCTCGAACCTTGTGCATGTTTGGTAGCACATATCTGTGTGAGAAGCTCTTCTCAGTGATAAAGACTAACAAAACAGCACACAGGAGTCGCCTCACTGATGAGCACCTGCAATCCATCCTGAGAATCTCCACAACACAGAACCTCACACCAAACATAAACGAACCTGTTGCCAAAAAAGATGCCAGGCGTCCAGCTCTAAAATGACATATGAGCAAAGACAACTGAATGATTTGATTTGTTATTGCTGAAAGGAACACATTTTATTTATATTTCTAGGTTTTGTTATGCAGCATGTTCATATTTGAATTTGTATAATTTTGACAGGATATATTTTTATGGAGAGCAAAATCTTTTGGGATATTTAAAATCTAAGTTTATTTTTATAAAATATAAAATTACATAAGAGTAAAGAAATTTGAATGTTTGTTCTTTTAATGTTTACTTTATTTCTAACTTGTATAATTTAGACAGGATATATTTTTATGGAGAGCAAAATATTATAAGTTGTTTAAGGTTTGAGTTGATTTATTCAGGAATAATATTCCTGTCTGTTTTACCATTCCTACCAAAGATATTTCTGTCGACTAAATAAAAATTCCTTCTATTTAAAATTTAAATAGAACTTGAACAAATCTGATAGTTCATAATATCCACGCAGACTTGCGTAAGGCGGGTGTCATCCGTTTTAACAAGCAGCGTATTGCACTGATCTGAAATAGCTGTGTGTGTATATATGTAGATATGTATGTATATGTATATATATGTTTATGTATGTATGTGTGTATGTATATATATATATATGTATTTGTGTGTATATGTGTGTGTATGTATGTGTGTATGTATGTGTGTATGTATATGTATGTGTATATGTATAGATATGTATATATATATGTTTGTGTGTGTGTGTAAATATATATATATATTTATATTTATATATATATATATCTATACTAATAAAAGGCAAAGCCCTCACTCACTCACTGACTCACTCACTGACTCATCACTAATTCTCCAACTTCCCGTGTGGGTGGAAGGCTGAAATTTGGCAGGTTTATTCCTTACAGCTTCCTTACAAAAGTTGGGCAGGTTTTATATCGAAATTCTACGCGTAATGGTCATAACTGGAAGCAGTATTTCTCCATTTACTGTAATGGAGATGAGCTTCAACGCCGTGGGGGCGGAGTTTCGTGTGACATCATCACGCCTCCCACGTAATCAAGCAGTACATTGAAAACCAGGAAGACTTCAAAAAAGCGCTCAAGAAAACATGCATTATATAATTGAGAAGGCAGCGAAACAATAAGAAGCGAGCGAGTGACATATACAACCATGTTCATGAGTTCTGCTACTTCGGAAAACAAAGCACGATGTAAACCTACACTTTAAATTAAGTTCATAGACAGGCTGCGCTGGCGTTTGTAATTTAGTGCCTGCCCATATAAGGCCGTCCGTCAGCGGCAATCCAATAGCAAACTGCCACGGGTAAATATTCACGGGTGAAGGACTGTGCTTATGGAGAGGAAGATGAGATGGTCAGGGTGGTGTTTGACACAAACTCAGCGAAACTGCGAGAGAAAGTTTTAAGTGCCAGGACTAAGGTAACATTAAATAAAGCTATGGACATAGCACGAGATGCAACCAGCACAGCTGGGAACCTTGATGCATGTACACCGGCGGCTCACGTGAGCTGGCGCAGTGCACAGATAAAAGCAACAGTTCCAAAGAGCTGAACAAAACCGAATTACACAATTGAAAAGGCAGCAAAAATATGAAGCGTCTGATAAGCATATTCATAAATCCAGCTACTGTGGAAACAAAGCACACGGTGGAAAAAGTCAATGTCCGCTAAAGGAAGACAGTGTAAAAACCTGTGCATGCAGTGTGTCAGGTCTCAGATAAAGAAGAAGACGAGCTGTTTATTGATGCAGTAAGAAACGAATCGATGAATGAAACCTGTCATCTTTACAACGATTGACAAACACGGAATGTAACTTGAACACAACACATCCTACAAATACGAACCTGATTGAAAGAAATAATGATAATCAAATCCTTGATGACAGCAACACTCAGTAACACTCACAAAACAAATACTGTATATTGACAGTCATGTTACGTTATTTTTAAAATGTTCCCTTTTCTTTTCTACCTTTTTTAATACACTACTTCTCCGCTGCGATACGCGGGTATATATATATGTATATATATATATCCCGCTCTACATACTCGAATAATGGATACTTTATTCGCCATCAATGATTGTTTTGGTAAAGCCATACTCAGTGTATTCATTAGATGAGCGGTAAAAAAGTAAGAGCGAGGGAGGATGACTCATTGAGGCATGCAGGCTGTAGTCTTGGCGTCAACTCTATCTGAATTGCGCGATCACATTTGAAAAAATATATCTTTTCAAGTTCTATTTAGTCCATATGTGTCAAACTCAAGGGCCGCGGGCCACATCCGCCCAGGCGTGTAATTATATCTGGCCCGCGAGATCATTTTATATACTGTATTATTGTTATTAAAGCCGGGTATATGAAGCGCTGGTAACACAATAAACTACAGATCCCATAATGCAGCGCTTCAGCTGCCTTGCCGAACACTTACCGCTTACTAGAGTTATTGCACTGAGTTTGCACGGCGCTTTGGTGACTTTGAAGAACAAAAAAAGTCCGTCTACATGCGGCTCGAACCTTGTGCATGTTTGGTAGCACATATCTGTGTGAGAAGCTCTTCTCAGTGATAAAGACTAACAAAACAGCACACAGGAGTCGCCTCACTGATGAGCACCTGCAATCCATCCTGAGAATCTCCACAACACAGAACCTCACACCAAACATAAACGAACTTGTTGCCAAAAAAGATGCCAGGCGTCCAGCTCTAAAATGACATATGAGCAAAGACAACTGAATGATTTGATTTGTTATTGCACGTAAGAGCGGAGTCAACCGTTTTAACAAACAGCGTATTGCACTGATCTGAAATAGCTGTGTGTGTATATATAGATATGTATGTATATGTATATATATGTTTATATATGTGTGTGTGTATGTATGTATATATATATATATATATATATGTATTTGTGTGTATATATGTGTGTGTATGTATGTATATGTGTGTATATATGTGTGTGTATATATGTAGATATATATGTATGTATATATGTGTATATGTATATATATATGTTTATGTGTGTGTGTGTAAATATATATATATATATATATATATATATATATGACAACAACACTCATCACTCACAACAGTGACAAAACAATAACATTGACAATCATGTTACGTTATTTTCAAAATGTTTCCTTTTCTCTTTCATTGCTTCTTTAACACACTACTTCTCCGCTGCGAAGCGTGGGTATTTTGCTAGTCTATACTAATAAAAGGCAAAGCCCTCACTGACTGACTGACTCACTGACTGACTGACTCACTCACTCACTCACTGACTGACTGGCTCACTCACTCACTAACTCATCACTAATTCTCCAAGTTCCCGTGTGGGTAGAAGGCTGAAATTTGGCAGGCTCATTCCTTACAGCTTACTTACAAAAGTTGGGCAGGTTTCATTTCGAAATTCTACGTGTAATGGTCATAACTGGAAGGTATTTTTCTCCATTTAGTGTAATGGAGTTGAGCTCAAAGCCGTGGAGTTTCGTGTGTGACATCATCACGCCTCCCATGTAATCACGTGAACTGACTGTCAACGCAGTGCATAGAAAACCAGGAAGACCTCCAAAAAGTGCTGAAGAAAACATGCATTATATAATTGAGAAGGCAGCGAAACAATAAGAAGCGAGCGAGTGACATATACTACCATATTCATGAGTGCTGCTACTTCGGAAAGAAAGCAAGGTGTAAACCTAAACTTTAAATTAAGTTCATAGACAGGCTGCCGCTGGCGTTTCTCATGCCCACGGGTAATGCAGGATACAAGTTTAATGAGAGGACGCAGGATATACAATACAATACAATACAGTTTATTTTTGTATAGCCCAAAATCACACAGGAAGTGCTGCAATGGGCTTTAACAGGCCCTGCCTTTTGACAGCCCCCCAGCCTTGACTCTCTGAGAAGACAAGGAAAAACTCCCAAAAAACCTTGTAGGGAAAATGGAAGAAACCTTGGGAAAGGCAGTTCAAAGAGAGACCCCTTTCCAGGTAGGTTGGGCGTGCAGTGGGTGTCAAAAGTAGGGGGTCAATACAATACAATATACAGAACAGAACAATTCCTTAAGACAGCATAATAATAAAAATTTTAGAAGTACGGTTTAACAGTAGATGATATGACATAATTAGGTTTGGATATTTTTAGAGTCCTGGAGACCTCATCCATCTAGCTGCCTCCCCATTTGGCCATGCCACGGCTGAAACGTTGCTCCGATGAAAGGACCCCTCTTTCCCATGATTCCTGTGATCCTCCATCAGGGATGACTTTACCATAGGCAGGCAAACAACTTGGCAGGTGGGCGTGGCACCAATGCCACATTTGGGTACCGAGAAAGAAACAGAATAGGTGAGGGTTAGTATTCAAATATAATTATCATGTTACTTATGTTATAGTGCTAATGACTAACAACAGAGATGCAGTATGTACAGTTAATCAGCAGCTCTAGTCAGGATATGCTAAACTGAAGTAGTGAGTCTTCAGCCGGGATTTAAAGGCTGAGACTGAAGGGGCATCTCTTATGGAAGCAGGAAGACCATTCCACAGTTTAGGGGCCCTGTAACTAAAAGCTCGACCTCCCACTGTTATTTTATTAATCCTTGGAATCCTAAGCAGACCGGCATCTTGAGATCTTAATGTGTGCTCAGGTTTGTAAGTCATGATAAGTTCAGACAAGTAAGCTGGACCTTGGCCATTTAATGCTTTATATGTTAAAAGGAGGATTTTGAAATCTGCCCTAAACTTAACTGGGAGCCAGTGTAAAGATTTAAGAACTGGGGTTATGTGTTCATATTTTCTTGTTCTTGTAATAATTCTTGCAGCGCATTTTGGATTAACTGGAGGCTGTATAGAGAACAGTTTGAACAGCCAGTGAACACCGCATTGCAGTAGTCAATCCTACTAGAGATAAATGCATGAATTAATTTCTCACAATCCTGTTTATTTAGAAAGCGCCTTAATTTCCTAACATTTTTAAGATGGAAAAAACATGTTTTGGACGACTTTGTAATATGCGCTTTAAATGACATGCTAGAGTCAAAGATAACTCCTAGATTGCGGGCTGATTCAGTAAAATTAATTGGGATTCCAACTGAGTTAAATGACGACAAAATATTGCTGTGATCAGCGTCATTCCCTCCAACAATTAACATCTCTGTTTTATCTGTATTTAAAGACAAGTAGTTCTCATTCATCCATTCCTTTAATTCACTAACACAACTAATTAAAGACAACATCGGAGAAACTTCATTTGATTTAAATGAAAGGTATAACTGGGTGTCATCTGCATACAGTGAAAATTAACATTATGTTTCCTAATGAGAGATCCCAGTGGAAGCATGTAAAGTGAAAACAGTAAAGGTCCCAGTACTGAGCCCTGCGGACACCATATTGAACTTCTGTGTATAATGATGGAGTACTGTCTGCACATTTCTGTACATACTGGAATCGATTTGATAAATAAGAACTGAACCAAGCGAGCACGGGCCTGTAAGCCCAACATCGTTTTCTAGCCTGTGCAGTAAAATAGAATGGTCAATGGTGTCAAATGCTGCACTTAAGTCCAACAACATAATTACAGTGGAATTTCCTTCATCAGAGGATATCAGAATGTCATTTACAACCCGTGTTAGTGCGTTTCTGTACTATGACCAGTGCGAAAGCCAGACTGGAATTTCTCAAATAAATTGTAATGCGTAAGGTGTGACTGAAGCTGACTGGCGACTACTTTTTCTAGTATTTTTGAGAGAAATGGTAAATTTGAAATAGGCCTATAGTTATTTAGTATGTGTGGGTCTAGGTCTGACTTTTTAAGTAAAGGTTTAATGACTGACACTTTTAGTGCATCAGGTACTGTGCCATGCAGTAATGAACTATTGATAATGTTAGAATAGGTGCTGCAAGAACATCCATTGCACTTTTACTAGTTTTGTTGGCACTGGATCTAGGGAACAAGTAGTGGGCTTCATTTTAGTAATTAAAGTTAAGACTTCCTGGTGAGTTACAGGATTAAAATTATTAAAGTGCTGAATGCAATGTGGCAGGGTCTGCTAAGCTAGTATTTGGTTTGTACTGTGATGCTGAGATCTGGGATCTTATATTTTTAATTTTCTCATTGAAGAAGTTCATAAAGTCTGTACTGCTAATATCTGTTGGTATTTTGCACTGTTGATCTGAATTCCCATTTGTTAATTTAGCCACTGCTCTAAAAAGTACCCTAGGATTTTTATTATTGCTATCTATTAATGTAGAATAGTATTCTGAGCGAGCTTTAAAGAGGGCTTTTTATATTTATTACACTCTCTGTCCATGCAATTTGAAAGACATGTAGCTTTGTTGTTCTCCATCTGCTCCAGTTTTCGACACTCTAATTTAAGAGCTCGAGTATTTTCATTAAACCAGGGAGAGTTTCTATGTGCTTTGATCACTTTTGTTTTAGGGGAGCCACTGTGTCCAGAGCATCTCTCAAGGTCACATTATAATGTGATATTAGCTGATCTAAATTGTTTTCCACGTTTACATTTGATGTTAACTGATCTAAATGGTTTTCCACAATTACACTCGACTTACTCAAGGTATCTATAAATTTTGAAGCAGAATTACAATCTAGATGTCGCACTGTCTTTGTTTTAATCTCGAGCTGGCATGGGCAGAACTAAATCAAACGTAATTAAGAAGTGATCGGAAATAACTACATTTAATGGAGTAATATTTAAATTTTGAATTTCAACTTTGTAAGTTATAATTAAATCTAATGTATGGTTATGATTATGAGTTGGACCTTTGACAATCTGACAAAATCCTACTGAATTTAACAAATAAGTAAAACATTTGCTAAAAGTGTCAGTTTCCACATCAATGTGTACATTAAAATCACCCATCAGAACTACGTGATCATAATTTATAGCCAAATCAGACAGAAGGTTGCTAAATTCAGTCATGAACAATGAATATGGCCCTGGTGGTCTGTAGACTAGCACTATAATTGTGTTGGAATCTGTTTTAATATTTAAAATGAATGCCTCAAAGGATGTAAAGTTGCCTAAATTTTTAGGAGTGATTTGCATTTTGTTACAATGAATTATTCCAAGGCCTCCTCCTCGACCAGAATCTCTAGACTTATGAAGGAACGAGTATCCATCTGGTGACGCCTCAGCTAGGGAACAGTGTCACATTTACTAAGCCAGGTTTCAGTAAGAAGACACAGATCAGATTTTGTACTTAATATTATATCATTTACCAAAACAGCTTTAGTGCCAAGAGAGCGAATGTTCAATAAACAGCATTTAAAACTGCATGGTTCTTTCTGAACTGCTGATATATTTTTTGTTTTAATTTGAATTAAATTTCTATTACAGATGCCCCTGGTGGAGTGTCTGGTTTTATCCCTTGGTCTAATTATACACCTTATTTTTGGTTATCAATTAATTTATGGTTTGTATCAAGACTAAATTTACTGGATGCCCCACAACAGGGATTATGGGTAACAGCTTCAGGAAAATAACAGGTGGGATAAAGAACAGCCTGTGATTTAAGATCACATGACTGCGGCCTGGATGGTGCTCTAATCAGTCAACCAGGCAGTTTTGCTTCCATATTTTGGGATAATACATAAGATCCCTCCAGTTAGGATGAAGACCATCTCTTTTGAAAAATCCAGGCCTTTCCCAAAATCATCCCAATTGTTGACAAATGCTCTGCTTTTATTTGCACACCAGGTTTCTAGCCAGCAGTGAAAGGAATGCAATCTGCTATAAATCACATCCCCTCTATATAATCTTGGTAAGGGACCAGATACAATTAAATTCCGACATTTTGTTTTAGCTTTGGTGCATAGAGAGATGAAGTTCGCTTTAATACCTCTGATTGCTGTAAATAAATATCATTAGTGCCGACATGCAGCAATAAGGTAGATACTTCATCGTCGGCAACACGGTCCAATGCGGCCTTTATGCCAGAAATCTTGGCCCCTGCAAGGCACTTAACATTAACTGCTGGTTTAACATAGTTTGGAATTCTAACATTCCGCACTATGGAATCGCCAATTATGAGCACTTTATTATTCTCAGTTTCCACAGGCCTGGAGAGCTGAGAACCTGTTCTGGGTCCAATTGGTGACCTGGGTGCTGGGGACTAAATTTTGGATTCTTAGACCCCGTCTTACTGTTACCCACTCGCCCTGTGGCTGAATTGGTGCTGCTGATTTCGGCCTCGCACTGACTACAGTGGGACCTGGAGAGACTGAAGCCGAATCAGATGTAGCCGAATTGTCTAAACAAACCGAGTCGATCCAATTTTCGGTTTGCCTAATCGCTATCAGATTCCTAACGCGGTCCTCCAATTCGCGTATTTTCCCGACCAACTCTAAATTAACTAAACATTTTTGGCAGGTGAAGCTATCTGCACTGTCGGCCGGAAAACCTGAGCTGTACATACTGCAGGACACACAACATATAAACGGTCGATATAAACGAGAGTTTTGATCACTTTGTAACTAAGTTAAAATTGCAGGTGAAGGGTGTGCTTATGCAAATTCGAGACTGTGTTTGTGGGAGATTGACAGTTAAGGCGGGTGGGGGAGCATGTCATCATCTCCCCTCCCATTAACTAATTTCGCTCTGAGCTGAGCTCCGCGGCTAACGCCGTCTTTCGAAGCAAATTCGTCACACTGCCACCAAATACTCACAGAAAAATCCACAAGTTAATACACACGCTGTCTCTAGAGTTTCTCCACACTGAATCCTCCAGGCACTACTTACAAAAAGGTTACATTGACAATTGTGTTCGTTATTTTTAAAATCTTTCCTATTCTTAGCACAAGCACAGCTGAGAAGCTTCGATGCATGTGCTCCATAACGTTAAAAATAATGCATTTAATCACACTTTGCATTCCAAGCAAAGGGAACTTTGTCAATGCATGATTTCCTGGTACACCGATTACTTTGATCAGCGCAACCCTATTCATTTTACCCTCGCACCACCTTGGTTTGAGAAGTATGAAAAAATATAAGGTTAACACAGAAAAACAGATCACCAATTCAAGATTTATGAATAATCGATTCGCCATCAATAATTGTTTTGGTAAAGCCATACTCAGTGTAATCCTCCTTCCATTTTATATTTTTTTCCGCCACTAGCCATGATTAAATGAGCGGTAAAAAGTAAGAAGCGAAGGGTGACTTATTTAGGCAGGCATATATATGACAGCAACACTCATGACAATGTCAGTCATATTACGCTATTATTAAAATGTTTCCTTTTCTTTTTCATTACTTCTTTAACACACTACTTCTCCGCTCAGACGCTGGTATTTTGCTATATATATATATATATATATATATATATATATATATATATATATATATATATATTGTAAAGGACCGAGGAGACAGTAGCAAGGGTTGGGGTTTTCCGCCCCGTGATATTGTAAATACAAACAAAAACTGGTCAAAATTATAAACAAAACAGTTCATAATGCGCGACGCCGACTCCTGGCGTCGCGGCCATTTTATTGGGGAGGAGCCGGAAGTGGAGGAATGCCGGGAAGGACCGCAAGGGAGGATGGGAAGGATGACGTCAGGGCAAGATGGCGGAGGAAGGGCGGAAGTATCGCACTGCGGTCAATCCAGGCCTATGGTGCAGGAAGGTCTTTCTTTCTATGAGGAAGCAGAGGGAGAAAGTTAATACCCCACCATTCCCTGGCGGCAGTGGTTTCCCAGGTGCTATCAATCCGGCCTCCTACTCAAGCGCGTGACACGATCCCCCTTAGCCCAGGACCGTCAGGTCGGGCGGACCTAACCGAGGTCGTGAATACGAGAGAGGGCATCGGCATTGGCCTGAAGGGTGCCCGCCGATAAGTGACAGTGAACTTATACGGCTGTAAGTCCAGGAACCACCTGGTGACCCGCGGATTCGACTCTTTGTGTAGGGACATCCACTGAAGTGCAGCGTGATCAGTCACCAGAGAATCGCGACCCAGCAGGTAGTAACGGAGGTGGGTCACTGCCCACTTAATGGCCAAGGCCTCCCTCTCCACTGCAGCGTGCGGGTCCCGGTCCATCAGTTTCCGGCTAAGGTACATCACAGGGTGCTCGACACCATCGACGCTTTGGCTCAGCACGCACCCAGGCCTGTGTCCGGCGCCGGTCTGGAGAATAAACGGAGCCCAAAATCGGGCGTCCGTAACACAGGTGCCGACGTTAGGGCCTTCTTTAGGTCACTGAACGCTGTTCTGCTTTGTCGGTCCACACCACGTATAGGGGCGCCCTTTTTGTCAGGTCAGTCAAGGGTGCTGCTCTTTCGAGAAACGAAACAAACCGGCGGTAGTAACCGCAAGCCCCAAGAAAGCCTGCACCTGTTTCTTGGTACTCGGACGGGGCCATTCTAAGATGTCTTTAACTTTGGAGCTCTGTGGCGCACCTGTCCTTGTCCCACGAGGTAGCCTAAATATTTGGCCTCCTTTAATCCAAAAACACTTCCGGGGTTTATGCGGAGGCCGGCTTTAGCCTGTGTTCGAGGACAGCTGCGACCTGCAGTAGATGCTCCTCCCAGGTGCCGGAATAGATGACAACGTCATCCAGGTAGGCGGCACTATAGGACTGGTGGGGCTTCAGCACTCTATCTACCAGACGCTGGAAGGTCGCCGGGCCCCGTGCAGCCCAAATGGGAGGACCTTGTACTGCCAGTGCCCGCTAGGGGTGCTAAAGGCCGCTTTCTCCTTTGCGGATGCCGTTAAAGGAATTTGCCAATACCCTTTTGTCATGTCAAGGGTAGTCAGATATCGAGCCGTACCCAGCCGCTCAAGGAGGTCGCCAATGCGGGGCATGGGGTAGGCATCGAACTTGGAGATCTGATTCAGACGCCTAAAGTCATTACAGAACCTCCAGGAGCCGCCTGGCTTGGAGACGAGGACAATAGGGCTGGACCAGGGACTATGGCTCTCTTCAATTATGTCCATGTCCAACATACGCTTCACCTCCAGTTCGACCTCTGCGCTGCTTTGCCTCCGGAGTCGGTAGGGCCTCTCCGGACGATTACCCCGGCTCCGTGACTATATCGCGTGCTCAATCAGCGCGTCCGCCGGGTGACTCGCTCACTACCTCGGGATGGCTCGGAGTGTTTGGGCTAACTCCTGCCGCTGCTTGGGGTCAGCTCTTCGCCGAGGTTAAGGGCAGTTGTGCTTGCGAAAGGGAGAGTGACCTACGGGGCTGGGAGCTCCTCTCTATCTCTCAGGGCTTTAACAGGTTGACATGATAGATCCTCTCACTTTCGTCGACGATTGGGCTGTTTCACCAAATAGTCGACGAGTCCTTTCTCTCCTTAACCTCGTAAGGCCCTTGCCAGTGGCGAGCAGCTTCGAAAGTGGGAGGTTGGGACGAGCACCATAACTCGGTCCCCCGGGCGGAACTCCCTGAGGACGGAGTTGCGGTTGTAACACCGGGCCTGCGCTGCTTGCGCACGAGTCACGTGCTCTTTTAGGAGGGGCCTGATCTTTGTGAGTCGGTCGCGCAGTTGCGCTACGTACTCAAAATGTTAGAGGAGGGAAGAGCCTCGGCCTCCCAGCCTTCTTTTAGGATGTCGAGGATTCCCGGGGTTGTCGCCGTATAGTAATTCAAAGGGGAGAAGCCTGTAGAGGCCTGGGGTACCTCCCGTAGGCAAAAGCACGGCGGGAGGAGCTGGTCCCAGTTCCTGCCGTCCGCTGACTACCTTGCGGAGCATCTGCTTAAGCGTCTGATTAAATCGTTCGACCAACCCGTCAGTTTGCGGGTGATAGACTGACGCTTTCAGGTGCTTTATCTGCAGTAATTTGGCTACCTCCTTGAACGTATCCGAAGTGAAGGGCGTACCTGGTCCGTGAGGACCTCCTTGGGTATGCCCACGCGTGAAAACAATTAACCAGTTCCCGTGCGATGCTTTTAGTATTAGCGGGCGCAGGGGAACCGCCTCTGGGTACCGGGTGGCATAGTCCACCATGACTAGGATATACTTGTGGCCACGGGTTGAGGGCTCCAGGGGTCCCACCAAATCGACCCCTATCCTTTCAAAGGGGATGTCCACGAGGGGAATAGGGACTAGAGGAGCACGGTCCCTCCTAGGAATCTGGCGGGTCTGGCACTCCGGACAGGATTGACAGAACCGCCGGACCTCCTCATTGATCCCAGGCCAGTAAAAGCGGATCTTAATCCTCTCCAGTGTTTTTTCGGCCCCGAGGTGGGCGCCTAGGAGGTGAGCATGTGCCAACTCGCATATCTCCGCCCGGAAGGTACGCGGAATTAGCAACAACTTCCGCACCTCGCCCTCATGGGTAGCCACTCGGTACAACAGATCATTCTCAAGGACAAAGAAGGGTTCCCGCGGTGTGGATCCGTCCGCTGTTGAGCTGTTAGGCAGAACGATCGCATTCCGGGCAAAGCGCAGGGAGTCATCATTCCACTGCTCCCTCTTAAAGGAGGCCGGCGTGGACCGAAATTGATGGTCCAGGCCGCCGAGAGGGTCTTGGGGCCTGGGCCCGGGAAGAGTTCCCTGGCTAGTCCCTTCTCCGGCGGAATCTTCCGGGTCAAGGTCCGTAGCCACGGAAAGGTCCCCCGAGACACCAGCGCCCATAGGGCCTGCCCTTGTGCACGGCGTGGAGGCCGCGGGAGGGTGCCTTTTCCCCTCATAACAAGATCCAACGAGGCCCGGGAGCGCGAATGGCTTACCGCTGATTCTTTTAGACCAGTCTTGTCCCAGAATCACTGGGAAGGGGGGGTCAGGTAACACAGCGACCGTCATTTGGATTGGTTCCCCCTTCCAGGTGACATAGCAGTGAGCGGAACGATATGACCTAGTCCCCCCATGCACACAGGTAACCAACAAATGCTGTTTTAACCACTGTTGCGGTAAGACAAAGCGGGAGCAACAATGGTAATGTTGCTGCGGAATCAAACAAAGCCACCACGGCGTGCCCATTTAGCAACACCACTCCCGTGTCGGACTCGCCAAGGGATGCGGCGGGGTACAATACCTCTCCGATGATGTCCAGCTGCAGTCCATAGGCTCCGGGGCGATGTGATGGGGGCAGTTTGGCAGCAGGTGGCCGGTCTCGCCACACTTAAAACAGCGCGCGGACCCGGCCTCTCTCTGGCTCTGGCTGGCGCTTCTGCAGCGCTGCGAGGGGCTCGGGGTGGCCGCCCGTCCCTGCGGTTCCAGCGAGCAGGCTTTTCTGACCCCCAAGTCGGAGGACCGCCAACTGACGCTCCAGGACGCCGAGGAGGCCCGACATGTTCTGATAGGCGTGTCCCGGACCTGCTGGGCGAGGAACTGGGCATCGCGTTGACCAGGCCTTCACAGGCCACCCGCTCGACCACTTTCCGCCCGTCGGGCTCTCTGGCCGTAGCCAGCGCCCATCTTGCCCCAGAACTCAAGCGCCTGGGCGGCGGCTTTTCGGGTCAAAGACCCAGTTCCGCCATTCGCCGCCTGCTGGCCCGGCTAATGCCGTAGCGGGCCAGTATTTCGGGCTTGAGGAGGTCGTAATTAGCGGCCTCCTCCTCAGGGAGGTCATAATAGGCCCGCGCTGGTCCTTCAGGTATGGCGCCAAGATGGACGCCCACTCGGACCGCTGCCACTCGCCGGGTGGCCGTCCTCTCAAACATGCCCAGGTAGGCATCGACGTCCTCGAAGGGCCCATCGGACCATAGGATGAGGCGGCTGCCTGGGCGGGTCTGGTCTCGCCCGTTGGGCTTCCACTAACCTGGCCTCGTGGCCTCCAGCTCCCGGTGGTGGCGGCTTGCGCAGCTGCAGGCCTGGAGCTGGTCATTCATCCTGCAGCACGTGTTGAGGTCCTGTCCCTCCGTCATTCGGGATCTCTCTATCCTGCCGACTACGCCACTTGTAAAGGACCGAGGAGACAGTAGCAAGGGTTGGGGTTTTCCGGCCCCGTATATTGTAAATTACAAACAAAAACTGGTCAAAATTATAAACAAACAGTTCATAATGCGCGGCGCCGACTCCTGGCGCCGCGCCATTTTATTGGGGAGGAGCGGAAGTGGAGGAATGCGGGAAGGACCGCAAGGGAGGATGGGAAGGATGGCGCCAGGGCAAGATGGCGGAGGAAGGGCGGAAGTATCGCACTGCGGTCAATCCAGGCCTATGGTGCAGGAAGGTCTTTCTTTCTATGAGGAAGCAGAGGGAGAAAGTTAATACCCCACCATTCCCTGGCGCGAGTGGTTTCCCAGGTGCTATCGAATCAATCCGCTGCCTCCTACTGCGCGTGACAATATATATATATGAATGACCTCCAAAGAGCGCTGAGACTTTTGATATCGTGAACGTGTCTGCAAAAACTGGGGTCTCCTGCCCAGTGAAAGTCGAGCAGCCGGTGTGCGCGTATAGCTGTGCCGGCCTTTGAGACGCTGACTGCGCTTCTGCCTTAAGTCAAAGTGAGTACTTTTAATTTTTTTCATCCTCCCCCTGAACTATAGCCCAGACAAGTGCAAACACGGGACCCCTTTACTACACCGCTGCAAACTAATATTAAGGCGATTCGCACTTTCTTTTCAATGTATACGATTATAAGGTCGTCAGCTCGGATTATGAAGACACGCACACGACTGGAGGACTGACAGTGCCATCACCGCCGATTAATGGCAGGGGACGTCTCACCAGTCTACACAAGACCCACCTCGACTGTCCCCAAAAGGCGATCATAACGTCAGCCAATACATCTCTCTATACTATTTAAAAGAAAAAGGCAACTTTCCTTTCTTTACACCTTTTATCCCAAACTTTCTCTCTTAACACTGCAGAGGACACAAAACTAATTTTCTTTAATTGCTGGTAATGCCGGTAAGGCACATTACCAGAGGCAGAAATTTGAACGTTCACATAGAAAATGTCATTTCTATACCACAGCCGTCGTGTAGCGCCTTTCAAAAGGGATCTACTGTACTACCGACAGATGATCCATATACATTTTAGCTGCTGTTAGTACTACTTACCTCTTGTGTTACACAGTCTTTAAAATGTAGTTTACCCGCAACCACTCCAGTAGTGCTCAATGTACCTGTACTTCTTAAAACGTTAATATTTTACTGTTTAATAACTTATAGACTAGATTTTATTATTTTTCCCTTGCACTCAGTGACCAAAGCTATACACACACATATAGACACATACATATATATATACATATATATACCTGTGTGTATGTTTGTATGTATGTGTATATATATATATATATATATATATATACACACACACACACCTATCTACATTATAAAATATACAAATATATATAATATATATATATATATGTCTATATATAGATATGTATATAGATATGTATATATGTATATAGATATGAAGATATGTATGTATATATATATATATATTGTAATAGATTAAGTGCTTTCTCACACCCTTGCACCCTCAGACACCACGTCAGACACTAGGTAAAAGTCCAATAATGATATTTACTATATCAATAATGTGCACAAAGCACCACCACTCCACTATTCTTCAATAAACCAATAATAAACAATACTCAATCACAATCCTCCACTCCCAGACTCTTAGCCACACTGCCTCCCAACTCAGCTCATTGTCTGGGAGTTCCCATGATCCTTTTATACTCCCTGACCCGGAGGTGTTCCTGCCCAACAGTCCACAAGTCCTTATTCCTTCCGGGTCAGGGTAAATAGTCCTTTTCTCACCCCGGAATATATATACAGTAATCCCTCGCTATATCGGCCGACTTTCAAGGGCTTCACTCTATCGCGGATTTTAAATGTAAGCACATCTAAATATATATCACGGATTTTTAGCTGGTTCGCTTTCTTGGACAATTGGTCTTTTAATTTAGGTTACATGCTTCCTCAGTTTGATTGCCCAGTTGATTTCATACAAGGGACGCTATTGGCGGATGGCTTAGAAGCTACCCAATCAGAGCATGTATTACATATTAACTAAAACTCCTCAATGCTAAAAGATATGCTTCCCGCGTGGCGCTTGTTTTGTTTGCTTCTCTCTACCTCTCTCTCTCACTCTCTCTCCCTGACGGAGGGGGTGTGAGCAGAAGGGGCTGTTTACACAGTGGCTGTTTGCCTAGAAGATAGGACGTTCCTCTACAAAACGCTGCTTTATCGCGGTGCTTCTGTATACTTAAAAGAATGCAAACATATCTTATCTTCAAAGGAGCACCGTGAAGAGCAGATAATGTCAGAGAGAGCACTCGCTAAGAAAAGAAAACAATAAAAAAATCAATACGTGCTTTTAATTGTGAGAAAGAACTGCCATCTGACTTGTAATGAAGCACAGTTTAAACGTTTGACTAAAGTGTGTTATTTCATGTCTAGAGGGCTCTAATAATGTTAACAGTGTGGGAGAGTTTATAAGGGCTTAAAATATATAAAAAATAACCATACAAACATATGGTTTCTACTTCGCGGAAATTCATTTATCGCGGCAGAGTCTGGAACGGATTAACCGCGATAAACAAGGGTTGACTGTATATATATATACTAGCAGAATACCCGCGCTTCGCAGCGGAGAAGTAGTGTGTTAAAGAAGGTACGAAAAAGAAAAGGAAAAATTTTAAAAATAACGCAACATGATTGTTAATGTAATTGTTTTGTCATTGATATGAGTGTTGTTCTCATATCTATCTATCTATCTATCTATCTATCTATATCTATATATATATATATATATATATATATATATATATATATATATATATCTATCTATATATATATATATCTCTATCTATCTATCTATATCTATATATATCTATATATATATATATTGGCAGCGGAGAAGTAGTGTGTTAAAGAAGGAAAGAGAAAGAAACGGAAACATTTTCAAAATAACGTAACATGATTGTCAAAGTAATTGTTTTGTGTATTTGGCGGCAGCGTCACAAAGTTTTTTCCGGTAGCTGCATCAGAAAATGTACCATGACGCCTGACACGCCTCCTTTTTACCGTTTTCTCACAGCTTGGATTGCTGCTGTCATATACACACACACACACATACATATATATGTATGCATAAATATACACATACATATCTTCATATCTATATACATATCTACATATACACTTATATATATACATACCTATCTACATCATATATACACACACATACATACACACACACAAATTATATATGTGTGTATGTATGTATGTGTGTGTGTGTATATGTATCTATATATATATATATATATATATATATATATATATATATATATATAAAATGTAGATGTAGATGGGGTGTGTGTATACATACATATATATACACATACATATACTTGTGTGTATGTTTGTATGTGTCTATATGTGTGTGTATAGCTTTGGTCACTGAGTGCAAGGGAAAAATAATAAAATATAGTCTATAAGTTATTAAACAGTAAAACATTAACGTTTTAAGAAGTACAGGTACATTGAGCACTACTGGAGTGATTTCGGGTAAACTACATTTTAAAGACGGTGTAACACAACAGGTAAGTAACTAACAGCAGCTAAAATGTATATGGATCATCTCTCTGTAGTTGATCCCTTTTGAAAGCGCTACACGGCGGCTGTGGTATAGAAATTACATTTTCTATGTGAACGTTCAAATTTGTGCCTCTGGCAATGTGCCTTACCAGCATTTAAAGAAAATTAGTTTTGTGTCTTCTGCAGTGTTAATAGAGAAAGGCTTTGGTTTGGGATAAAAGGAAAAAAGGTGTAAAGAAAGGAAAGTTGCCTTTTTCTTTTTATATAGTATAGAGAGGTGTTAAGCTGGCGTTATGATCGCCTTTTGGGGACAGTCTTGGGGTGGGTCTTGTGTAGACTGGTGAGACGTCCCGCCATTAATCGGCTGTGATGGCACTGTGAGTCCTCCACTGTATGCGTGTCTTCATAATCCGAGCTGACAACCTCATAATCGTAAACGTGCAAAAGAAAGTGCGAATCGCCTTAATATTAGTTTGCCGCGTGTAGAAAAGGGGTCCCGTGTTTGCACTTGTCTGGGCTATAGCGCAGGGGGAGGATGAAAAAAATTAAAAGTGCTCACTTTGACTTAAGGCGGAAGCGCAGTCAGCGTCTCAAAGGCCGGCACAGCTATGCGTGCGCTGGCTGCTCGACTTTTGCAGGGCAGCAGACTACAGTTTTTGCAGACACGTTCATGATATCAAAAGTCTCAGCGCTCTTTGGAGGTCATTCATATATTATATATATAGCAAAATACGCGCCTACGCAGAGAAAGTAGTGTGTTAAAGAAGTAATGAAAAAGAAAAGGAAACATTTTAATAATAACGTAACATGATTGACATTGTCATGAGTGTTGCTGTCATATATATGCCTGCCTAAATAAGTCACCGTCGCTTTGCTCTTACTTTATTTACCGTTCATTTAATCATAGCCTTATGGCGGAAAAATTATAAAATGGAAGGAGGATGGCTTTACCAAAACAATTATTGATGGCGAATCGATTATTCATAAAGCTTGAATTGGTGATCTGTTTTTCTGTGTTAACCTCATATTTTTTCATACTTCTTCTCAAACTAAGGTGGTGCGAGGGTAAAATGAATCGGGATGCGCTGATCAATGTAATCCGTGTACCAGGAAATCATGCATTGACTAAAGCTCCCCTTTGCTTGTAATGCAAAGTGTGATTAAATGCATTATTTTTTAACGCGTTATGGAGCACATGCATCGAAGCTTCTCAGCTGTGCTTGTGCTAAGAAAAGGAAAGATTTTAAAAATAACGTAACACGATTGTCAATGTAACCTTTTGTAAGTAGTGCCTGGAGGATTCAGTGTGTAGAAACTCTAGAGACAGCGTGTGTATTAACTTGTGGATTTTTCTGGGAGTATTTGTTGGCAGTGTGACAAAGTTGCTTCGGAAGACGGCGGCGCGGAGCTCAGCTCAGAGCGAAATGAGGTAAATGGGAGGGGATATGATGACGTGACTCCCCCACCCGCCTTATCCGTCAATCCCCCACAAACACAGTCTCTCGGAATTTGCATAAGCACACCTCTTCACCTACAATTTTAACTTAGTTACAAAGTGATCAAAACTCTCATTTATATCCTGCATCCTCTCATTAAACTTGTATCCCGCATTACCTGTGGGCATGTGAAACGCCAGCAGTAGCCTGTCTATGAACTTAATTTAAAGTTTAGGTTTACACCTTGCTTTCTTTCCGAGGTAGCAGCAGTCATGAATATGGTAGTATATGTCACTCGCTCGCTTCTTATTGTTTTTCGCTGTCTTCTCAATTATATAATGCATGTTTTCTTAAGCGCTTTTTGGAGGTCTTCCTGGTTTTCTACGCACTGCGTTGACAATCAGTTCACGTGATTACGTGGGAGGCGTGATGATGTCACACGAAACTCCGCCCCCCCCACGTCATTCCAGCTCAACTCCATTACAGTTCATGGAGAAAAATACCTACCAGTTATGACCATTAGGCGTCGAATTTCGAAATGAAACCTGCTCAACTTTTGTAAGTAAGGTGTAAGGAATGAGCCTGCCAAATTTCAGCCTTCTACCTACACGGGAAGTTGGAGAATTAGTGATGAGTCAGTGAGTGAGTGAGTGAGTGAGTGAGGGCTTTGCCTTTTATTAGTATATATATATATATATATATATATATATATATATATATATGTAGACTCAAACCCATTATGACAGCAGCAATCCAAGCTGTGAGAAAACAGTAAAAAGGAGGCGTGTCAGACGTCGTGGTACATTTTCTGATGCAGCTAGGCGAAAACAACTTCGTGGACGCTGCCGCCAAATACACACAACAATTCCTTTGACAATCATGTTACATTATTTTTAAAATGTTTCCTTTTCTTTTCATAACTTCTTTAACACACGACATCGCTGTGAAGCGCGGGTATTTTGCTATATATATATATATATCACAGCGACACTCATAACAGTGACAAAACAATTACATTGACAATTATGTTATGTTATTTTCAAAATGTTTCCTTTTGTTTCTCTTTCCTTCTTTAACACACTACTTCTCTGCTGCCAAGCGCGGGTATTTTGCTATATATATATATATATATATATATATATATATATATATATATATATTCAGTACCTCCCCCGGGACGCTTGGTGGCAGCCTCCATGGCGGACGGTGATTCCCCAACCACCTGCAGGGTTCCATTGGAGATGGAGTCCTCCACAGCCTGGTTGGGGTCTCGGGTGGCCACTAGTGGGAGCTGCATGGACTCCGCAGCCTGGCTGCTTGAATTCTCAGCCCCACCCGGAAGGGCAATTAGGACCAGGTGGTCAACCACCTGGAACTCTTCCGGGTGGGGTATAAAAAGGGCCAGCCACCTCCACTCGAGGCCAGAATCAGGAGGAAGAGGACGAGGTTGCCTGGGAGGAGTGGTGGAGCAGGAAAGTTTGGTTTGTGTGGGTTTTTGTGCTTGGACTGTGTTGGGCCTGTGGGACACGGGGAAGACATGTTCCCACGGCTGAAGAAATAAGAATAAAAGCCTTGAGTGTGAACACGTGCTTCTGCGTAGTCTGTGCCGGGTCAGGCGCTATATAGCACCTTTTCACTATATATATATAGATAGATATATATATAGATATATATAGAAAGATATGAGAACAACACTCATATCAATGACAAAACAATTACATTAACAATCATGTTACGTTATTATTAAAATTTTTCCTTTTCTTTTTCATACCTTCTTTAACACACTACTACTCCGCTGCGAAGCACGGGTATTCTGCTAGTGCTTTATATATTAAAAGGAGGATTTTGAAATCTGCCCTAAATTTAACCGGGAGCCAGTGTAAGGATTGAAGAACTGGAGTTATGTGTTCGTAATTTTCTTGTTCTTGTAATAATTCTTGCAACAGCATTTTGGATTAACTGGAGGCTGTATAAAGAACAGTTTGAACATCCAGTGAACACTGCATTGCAATAGTCAATCCTACTAGAATTAAATGCATGAATTAATTTTTCAGAATCCTGTTTATTTAGAAAGCGCCTTAATTTCCCAACATTTTTAAGATGGAAGAAACATGATTTGGACAACTTTGTAATATGTGCTTTAAATGACATGCTAGAGTCAAAGATAACTCCTAGATTGCGGGCTGATTCAGTAAAATTAATTGGGATTCCAACTGAGTTAAATGATGACAAAATATTGTTGTGATCAGCGTCATTCCCTCCAACAATTACAATCTCTGTTTTATCCGTGTTTAAAGACAAGTAGTTCTCATCCATTCACTCCTTTAATTCACTGACACAACTAATTAAAGACAACATCGGAGAAACTTCATTTGATCTAAATGAAAGGTATAACTGGGTGTCATGTGCATATGAGTGAAAATTAACATTATGTTTCCTAATGATAAATCCCAGTGAAAGCATGTAAAGTGAAAACAGTAACAGTCCCACTGCTGAGCCCTGCGGGACACCATATCTCACTTCTGTGTATAATGATGGTGTCCTGTCAGCACATTTCTGTACATATTGGAATCGATTTGATAAATAAGAACTAAACCAAGCGAGCTCAGTGCCTGTAAGCGCAACATCATTTTCTAGCCTGTGCAGTAAAATAAAATGGTCAATGGTGTCTAATGCTGCACTTAAGTCTAACAGCATAATTAGAGTGGAGTTTCCTTCATCAGAGGATATCAGAATGTTGTTTCCAACCCACGTTAGTGCCGTTTCTGTACTATGACCAGTGCAGAAACCAGACTGGAATTTCTCAAATAAATTGTAATGCATAAGGTGTGACTCAAGCAGATTGGTGACTACTTTTTCTAGTATTTTAGAGAGAAAGGGTAAATTTGAAATCGGCCTATAATTATTTAGTATGTGTGGTATGTGCGTAGTATGTATGTACAGTACACAGTTATCCACAGCAAAACTGCTCAGTCCCTTCTCTTCCTCTTTCTCATTTTCATTTTCTCTGCCGCCTCCACTCCTCCCCCAGCAAGCTTTGTCCTCCACCTCCCAACTCTGGCTTTCCAAACAGAGTGAGGCGGCCTCTTTTGTAGTGCACCCGGAAGTGCTCCAGGTGCTCCTGGATCCTCTTCTGGCAGCACTTCCAGGTGGGGCAGAAGTACTGCAGTCCAGGGTTCTAGAACTGTCGAGGCACCCCCTGTTGGTTGCCACAGACCCCAGCAGGGTTGAGCTTGTAATCAAATTGTGCTTGCAAAAATTTCGCAAGAATAAAACCATTAGTGAAATGATGATGAGGGGGGTGGCGATCGTGCTTTGGGATGCTCTTTGGCGTGTCGTCCTGTTGGGGGGAGCCCCAAAAGAGTTTAGAGACCTTACAATACATATATATATATATATATATATATATATATATATATATATATATATATATATAGATAGATAGATATATATGTTGTGAACTGGGACCTGGACACAGGCAGACGGACAACATACTTTCACCACATACCGTTTATTTTACAATAATATTTACAAATTTGTGCTCACGTGCACCCCCAGTGCCTCCAGCACCGTTCACCCAGATGTCCAGGCCACACAAGTCTAATGCCTCTCTCCTGGCCTCCTCCCGTCCTCTCTCCAGTTCTGTCTTCTTCCACCCGACATCCACTGCTGACTGGAGGGAGACGGCCCCTTATCTGGGAACCTGGATGGGCTCCAGCTGCTTCCCGGCAATCAGTGATAGCCACACCCCAGTGTGGCGGAAGTGCCGGGTGCGCACCCGGAAGCCGTCCGGGGGACCCCTGTCGTCTTCCCCCCAGCACTTCCTGGTGTGGCGGAAGTGCTGGACTCCAGGGATATGCAGGGATTGGGGCACCGTCTGGCAGTGGCCACGGGTCCCTACAGGGCTGGGCTTCCAAGCCCTTTACCCGAGGCCCCCTACATAACCAGGACGGACGCCCCCTCACAGTCTGGAGGAGGCACAGTCTACCACACCACTTTGTAGCTGATTCCAAGTGTCTATCATTCTTTGTGTAAAGAAACACTTCTAATGTTTATACGAAATTTACCCTTAACAAGTTTCCAACTGTGTCCCCGTGTTCTTGTATTCCACACATCATGCTATATAACCTAACATTCTGTTTGCCTTCTTAATGGCTTCTGAACACTGCCTTGAAGTCGATAGCTTAGAGTTCACTATGTCTCCTAAATCCTTCTAATAAGGTGTACTGTACTTTCAATTTTCTGACCACCCATTGTGTGTTCAAACCTAACATTTCTACTTCCTACGTGTAATAGTTTACATTTACTGACATTAAATTTCATCTGCCATAAATCTGCCCAAACCTGTATGCTATCCAAGTCCTTCTGTAATGATATAACGGATTCCAAATTATCTGCTAATCCATGTAACTTGGTATCATCTGCAAACTTAACCAGCTTGTCACTTATATTCCTATCTAAATCATTTATACTGTATATATATATTAAAAATAGCAGCGGCCTTGGCACTGACCTCTGTGGAACACCACTCTTAACATTAGCCAATTCTGATGAGGTTCCTCGTACCATCACCCTTTTCTTCCTGTGCCTGGGCTAATTCTGCACCCATCTAAAAACATCACCCTGAACTCCCACTTCTTTTAATTTGATGCCCAGCCTCTCATGTGGCACCTTATCAAATGCTTTCTGAAAGTCAAGATAAATAATATGATATGCTCCACTCTGATCATATCCTTTTGTTGCTTCCTCATAGAACTCCAGCATGTTGGTAAAATAAGACCTTCCTCTTCTGAACCAAGGATGACAGTTCAGTAAAACTCCTTTTTTGCCATATGTTGTTCAATCTTATCCTTAATAATTCCTTCCATTAATTTTCATGTGATGCATGTTAGGCTTACTGGCTTATAAGAGATTGTACAATGATTTGCACAGTGCTTAAAGTAGAGGTACTTGAACATGCGCAATAGTGCATTTTATGGCAACTTCATTATAAAGGAGCTTCATTAACTTTGTTAGTATATACAGTATATAATATTGCTAAACCTAACTAAAATCTGTGGTTGTCTTTGTTGTCAGACATAGGTAGCTTTATCTAATTTGCCTTCTAGCTGGTTAGGACTCAGCACCTAGGAGGCAAGAGATAAAAATGGGATTGTGGTATGCTACCCTGACCTAAGAGAAGACAGCAGGTAAGAAGCAGCAGGTAAAAGTAAATTAAAAGGAGCCTACGCAGATGCAGCAGTAATAGCAGAAGCAGGCCTATCTGAGTTAGTACACTGCTTTTTTATAGACAGTCTTGTGTAAGGCTGTCAACTCTCTACTTTGTAGTGTATGTCACTTTTTCCTTTTACACCTCAGTGTATTACAGAGGCATTAGAAGTGGGGCCGTTGTTAACTAACAACCAAAGATGCAAAACTAGTTTTACATTCATGCTCACATGAATATTGGGTATAATTATGTTAATACTGGGTATTACTTTCTCATACTATATGCAAACAATCATATAAATAAAGAATTTCCTTCTATTAAATGGTAGTCTGTACTCTTTCAACCTGGAGGCACAACTGCTTGAGGTTCATTGCCGGTGGCTAGATTTAAGAGACCCACTGTTTAATCCAGTCCTATATATGCTTGTCTGGGAGTGGTTCAGTGAACATGCTAGCTATGGGAGTTGAAGAACAAGTTCTAGGCCAAGTTGACTAAAATATACGGAATGTGGGTAAGGTGTTGTATTTCTGGAAGAACACATCTCTCATTTCACACAGCAGTAGGATCAGGATGAGCTGGCTGTGGTCCCTGATACGTTATGTCAGGATTGGGCGCTTCAGAGGCGGAAGCCTCAAGCTATTGCACCAAGCCCCGGACCTTTTTGGCATATAATATACATCTACCCTTCATATCATTATATACAGTATGATCTAGACCCTAATCAGTGTACTGTATGTACACTGTAAGAAAAAAAAATCCAATATTTTAAAACTACATTTTCACCTTAAACAAAATATTCTTTTGTTTTTCTTGTTATCCTTTTCTTGAACAGTCTGTATTAAAATTGATTAAAGCATCAGAATTAAAAGCTTTTAAAAACAACTAAATATTTCAATAAAGGTCAACATTGAAATCCATTTTTTGTCCACCACTCTATACTTTCATTTGTATTAAATAATTATGAATTGTGGGATTGTAACGGCCACTTTAGAACACATGGAGGGTGTAGAGGAAATGCGCTCTCTCCGCTCTTTCTCACCACTATAAATTTAACGTTCTTTCTTAGCCCCCTTACCGATGTGTGTGTAAAGAATGCTGATAAGAAGTCAAACATAACCAGTTGTCAATTTGCATACTGCCAGTTGAATAGTGAATAAGCTACTCTTTGGGGCTCATATATTTGTAAATCTGACTCTGAAGGAGTAAGTGCCTCACCAGCTATGAACCTCACCACATTTCACTGATACATATATACATTTGTGTATGTATATTGTGATGGATGGCCGGCAGCTCATCCCGACTGACACATCCAAGACACTAGATGGCGTCTTCCATAAAACATGAAGGTGCCCTAGATTCCCGCAGGGCACCATGGGAGATGGAGTTCGGTTTCACAGCCCTGTTGGGTGCCATGGGTACCATTGTGTGATGCTGCAGGGAGACGTGGGGATTTTTATTTTCCCTGTAGCCCGGAAGTACTCCCAAGTCACGGGAATGGAAGAACAGAAGTACTTCTGGCCTGAAGAAGAATATAAGTCTTCATCTGACCTGGAAGTGCTATTGAATCACATGGACAGAAGGACAGGAGCACTTCCAGGTCAAGGACTATTTAAAGGACTATGGGAAACCCATATAGAATGCAGCTTGCTGTGTTTTAGTGAAACGTGGCTAACGTCTATCATCCCAGATGCTAACGTGGAGCTACCCGGGTTTAGCACAGTTAGAGCGGACGGAGAAGCAAGTACCTGTGGAAAGAAAAAAGGAGAAGGACTCGCTCTCTATGTCAATACAAAGTGGTGCAACTCAGGACATGTAAACGTTAAAATCTCCACTTGCTGCAGGGACATCGAACTGTTGGCCGTAAGTCTGCGCCCCTATTACTTGCCCAGAGAGTTTGGACACGTGATTGCTGTTATTGTTTACATCCCCCCTCAAGCGAACTCGGAGATAGCGTGTGACATCATCCATTCCGCAGTTGCTAAGTTACAAACGCAGCACCCTGAGGCACTTGTGCTAATCGCTGGAGACTTTAACCATGTAACGCTGGATAAAACATTACCTGCCTTCTTCCAGTATGTGGATTGTAAAATTCGGGGAAACAGAACTATTGACCTACTATATGCAAACGTTAAAGACGCATACAGCGCCACCCCACTGCCTGCGCTTGGGAAAGCAGATCATAACCTGGTTCTGCTTCAGCCTCAATACAAACCAAGAGTGAGGGCGCTACCTACAACCACACGCTCATTCAGGAAGTGGTCCCCTGAGGCAGAGCAGGCTCTGAGAGACTGCTTTGGAACTACAGACTGGGATATATTGCTGAGATCACATAGTGAGAACATTGAAGAGGCTGTTGAATGCACAACTGATTACATCAACTTCTCATGGACATTGTAGTTCCAGTAAGAACAGTACGCTGCTATGGTAACAACAAGCCATGGATTACAAGTGACATCAAGGGCCTTTTGAACCAAAAGAAAAGGGCTTTTAAAGGTGGTGATAAGCATGAGCTGAAGTGCAGAAGGAACTCCGAGTCCAGCTCAGGGCGGCGAAAGAGCAGTACAGGAGAAAGCTGGAGCAGAAGTTGCAGAAAAACAGTATGAAGGAAGTGTGGGATGGGATGAAGACTATCACTGGGTGCCGCAAGAACAACTTCTTTAATAGGTTTGATCACAGTAACCCACGCTCACCTCGGAGTACTGCATCCTCCAACCATCCTTCTGCTGATACCAGCATAGGTGAGACATCCCCACCCACAATTACAGCAGCCCAGGTGAGCAGAGAGCTGAAAAGACTTTGTGCCAGCAAAGCAGCGGGTCCAGATGGTGTATCGCCACCATTGCTGAAGGCCTGTGCGTTGGAACTGGGGAGTCCTCTACAGCGCATCTTCAACCTGAGCCTGGAACAGGGGAGAGTAACGGGCCTTTGGAAAACATCTTGTATCACTCCTGTCCTAAAGGTATCACGTCCTAGTGAGCTGAATGACTTCCGGCCTGTTGCTCTGACGTCACATCTGATGAAGACCATGGAGCGGCTGCTACTTCACCACCTGAGGCCACAGGTCCGTCACGCCCTAGACCCTCTGCAGTTCGCATACCAGGAGAAGGTGGGAGCGGAGGATGCCATCATCTATATGCTTCATCGATCCCTCTCCCACCTGGACAGAGGCAGTGGTGCTGTAAGAATTATGTTTTGGACTTCTCTAGCCTTCAACACCATCCAACCTCTGCTCCTTAGGGATAAGCTGACTGAGATGGGAGTAGATTCACACCTTGTGGCATGGATTGTGGACTATCTTACAGACAGACCTCTATATGTGCGTCTTGGGAACTGCAGGTCTGACATCATGTGCAGCAATACAGGGGCACCGCAGGGGACTGTACTTTCTCCGGTCCTGTTCAGTCTATATACATCAGACTTCCAATATGACTCGGAGTCCTGCCACGCAAAAGTTCGCTGATGACACTGCTATTGTGGGCTGCATCAGGAGTGGGTAGGAGGAGGAGTACAGAAAGTTAATCAAAGACTTTGTTAAATGGTGCGACTCAAACCACTTACACCTTAACACCAGCAAGACCAAGGAGCTGGTGGTGGATTTTAGGAGGCCCAGGCCCCTCATGGACCCTGTGATCATCAGAGGTGACTGTGTGCAGAGGGTGCATACCTATAAATATCTGGGAGTGCAGCTGGATGACAAATTGGACTGGACTGCCAATACTGATGCTCTATGTAAGAAAGCTCAGAGCAGAATATACTTTCTGAGAAGGTTGGCATTCTTCAACATCTGCAGTAAGATGCTGCAGATGTTCTACCAGACGGTTGTGGCGAGTGCCCTCTTCTACGCGGTGGTGTGCTGGGGTGGCAGCATAAAGATGAAAGACGCCTCACGCCTGGACAAACTTGTTAAGAAGGCAGGCTCCATTGTAGGATTAAAATTGGACAGTTTAACATCTGTGGCAGAGCGACGGGCACTAAGCAAACTCCTGTCAATCATGAAGAATCCACTGCATCCACTTAACAGTGTCATCTCCAGACAGAGGAGTAGCTTCAGTGACAGACTTTTGTCACTGTCCTGTTCCACTGACAGACTAAAGAGATCGTTCCTCCCCCACACTATGCGACTCTTCAATTCCACCGGGAGTAAATGCTAACATTAATTTTATTTTAATTCTTTTCATTTTATTACTATTTAATTTAATATTGTTTCTTTGTATCAGTATACTGCTGCTGGATTATGTGAATTTCCCCTTGGGATTAATAAAGTATCTATCTATCTATCTATCTATCTAAACCCAGCAAGCTGAGCCGGAGTTGGGAGGGAGTGTGACAAAGCTGTTGGGGGGAGAGGAGGATTGTATATTTGATTATTGATTTGTGTATTGTAGTGGTGGAGGTGCTTTTGTGCACTTTATTGAAGAAAATAATTTAAAAATATTTCTAGTGCTTTTACTTGGTGCCCTCTAGTGTCACTTTATACTGTATACAGTATATATATATATATATATATATATATATATAGTCACACACGCGCGAATAGGAGGACGTTGTGTGGACCAAGTAATGGTAATTCCACACCAGGCCAGGGGTGGGCGGGGTGCATTAAACCTTCTCTTGCTATCTCTGCAGACCAGCCGCGGGAAAACCTATCTGAA
Organism: Polypterus senegalus; assembly: GCF_016835505.1. Classification (NCBI taxonomy): domain Eukaryota; kingdom Metazoa; phylum Chordata; class Cladistia; order Polypteriformes; family Polypteridae; genus Polypterus; species Polypterus senegalus. The sequence goes on from NC_053165.1 coordinate 118,669,646, forward strand.
TCAGGAACGTCACTTCCAGTTCCGACGCCCAGGAGAACGTCACTTCCAGTTCTGGCGCCCAGGAAAACATCACTTCCAGTTCCGCCGCCCAGAAGATTGTCACTTCCGGTCCCGGCTCCCCGACTGATGTCAGAGAAACATCACTTCCGGTCAACCTACATCACTTCCAGTTAACATATGTCACTTCCTGTTTGACCATTTAAAACCGCCATCTTTTCAAACCTTGATCAGTTCTGTTTTGGACTCCGTACTGGCAACATCATTGCATGAACTTAAAAGAATCCTTTGCAGCTAGGAATATTATACGGGTGGCTGCCCCAAACCTTTTATACGTGTGTCGAGTTGCTTCATTTCACAATATATATGTATATATATATTGTCACACACGAGCAACAACAACAACATTTATTTATATAGCACATTTTCATACAAACAGTAGCTCAAAGCGCATAGGGAGCAGCTTAAAGACCCGACGAGCACCGCAAAATCTCATGTCAGGGGGCAACGGCAGGATACTAAACTTTCTCTCTTTGATCCCTCAGGAAAATCGAAGCAACACTACCGTGAGTTCACTCGGAGTCGAGAAACTCAAGCCACTTTCGGGTTACTTCCTTCCCTCTGGTCCTCACCTGATGACGTCACTACCACCCATCTACCACCGTCGTTCCTTCCCAGCATTTCCACTTTTATTCCCACCCTATAAATTGTCTGCCTGTCATTGTACCAGTTGTCTGTGTTCTATGTATGAACTGACCCAATTTACAAAAGAATTCTCGACAGTATACGGGAACGGATGCCCCAAACCTTCATTATCTCTTGTCTTTTCTTTACAGTGGCGTCGTCTGCAGGATAAAGCCTGAAGATGTCAGAAGGGCAGGTTCTGAATGTGGTCCTAACGACTATGATGAATGAGCTCCAGAACATAAAGGTGGAGCAGGCAGCTACTAAGGCGGAGCTGGCGGAGACCAAGACACAGCCAGCAGTAGCGGAAGCGGTAAAGCCAGAGCTTGAACGGTCTCCACCTCCTACAATCGTCCCGCTTGTGGAGTCGGATGATATAGAGTCCTTCCTCATGATATTTGAGAGGACTGCATCTTGGAATCATTAGCTGAGGGTGGAATGGGCTTCCATACTGGTGCCATACTTGAAGGGTGATGCACAGCGGGCTTATCATGACCTCCCTGAGGAGGAAGCCGGCAATTACAACCTCCACAGGGCAGAAATCTTGAATCACTACGGCGTGACCTTGGGCCAGCAGGTGAGGGAATGGCGGCATTGGAAATTCAACCCCGATCACCCAGCCAGGGCCTAGGCATTTGAGTTTTGGGGCAAGCTGGGGCACTGGCTATGGCCAGACATAAACCAGGCGTGCCAGGTGGTGGAGCAGGTGGCCTGTGAGGGGCTAGTGAATACCATGCCAGAATACCTCACTCAGCAGTCCGCCAGCATCCTTATAAGGAAATGAATGGCCTTTTGGTGGTCTTGGAGCGCCAGCTGGTGGTGAACCAAGCCAGGGAGTCAGAGAGGTCTGCTTGCAGGGTCTGACCCCATAGCCCAACTGTTGCGCTGCGGAGGCTCTGGTCAGGTCTAAGGAAAAGGTACTCAGCCCACCACGCTGTTTCAAGTACGGAGAGCTGGGACATATTCTCACCGCCTGCCCGCTGAACGCCGAGCCGATGGACTGCACCTGGGTCAAAGGAGAGAGGTATTGTGCTCTGTCGAATCCCTTTGCTCTTGGTAAATGGGCACTCGGTTGTGGCATTATTTGACTCCAGGAGCAATATCACCATTGTTGCTCACCATTATGTTCTATTGCAACAGTGGTTAGCTCAAAAAACGAGTGTGACCTGTCTGTGTACATAGAGATACCAGATTATATAGGTCCGTGAAATGCTTCATAACCTGGAGGGGTGACTCAAAACAACTGCTCGTCACTGTACTGCCCAAGCCCCCCTTCCTGGTTATATTAGGACAAGACTGGTCGGAAAGAAAAAGCGGTAGGCCACTCCTAGAACTAGGTTGTGTCTGATTATGGACGGGCAAGGAACCGTCCCAGCTACTCCCACGCTGTGCTCTCCTGCGACGGACCTCAATCCAGAAGTACAAACGGATGAGGATCTGGGCCGGATAGCCCCTAACCTGGTCCTCCCACAAGATCCGCTCACTGGCCTAGACTTCCAGTTTTGGTCTATGCCGGCTTCATTTTCAAGTTCGCCAGGAATGCCACCATCGGACACTGGACATCGTTGGAAGATTCCCCACTACCGGGACCCTACTTTGTTCTACAAAACAATCTGTTGTATCAAGTAGCAGAACACGATAGCGAGGTCAGGAAGTTGTTGTTAGTTCCATAGACCTACCGGTGGGAGGTCTCCGACTTAGCCCACGTCCACCTCTTAGGCGCCTATCTTGGGGCCGAGAAAACACTAGAAAGAGTGAAACTCTGTTTCTATTTGCCTGGAATCAATGAGGAGGTCCGACATTTCTGTCAATCCTGCCCAGAGTGTCAGCTACATCAGATACCCAGGAGGGACAGTGCTCCTCTAGTTCCGATTCCCCTCATTGATGTACCCATTGAGAGGATTGATGTCGATCTTGTAGGTCCCTTGGAGCTTTCGATCCAAGGCCATAAGTACATATTAGTTATGGTCGATTGCGCTCCTCGATACCCAGAGGCGGTACCCCTGCGAACCACTTATATTAAAAATATTGCACGAAAATTGGTAGGACTTTTTTTCCAGAGTGGGTATACCCAAAGAAGTTATTACAGACCAGGGTACACCCTTTACTTTGGATACATTCAGGGAGATTGCCAAGTTACGTATTAAGTATCTTAAAATATCTGTTTATCATTCACAGAAAGACAGGTACATGGAGAGGTTCAACCAAACCCTTAAAACAAAAGGATATGATCAAAGTGGAGCATATGATATTATTTATCTTGACTTTCAGAAAGCATTTGATAAGGTGCCACATGAGAGGCTGGGCATCAAATTAAAAGAAGTGGGAGTTCAGGGTGATGTTTTTAGATGGGTGCAGAATTGGCTCAGACACAGGAAGCAGAGGGTGATGGTGCGAGGAACCTCATCAGAATTGACCGATGTTAAGAGTGGTGTTCCACAGGGGTCAGTGCTAGGGCTGTGCTGCTATTTTTAACATATATAAATGATTTAGATAGGAATATAAGTAACAAGCTGGTTAAGTTTGCGGATGATACTAAGATAGGTGGATTAGCAGATAATTTGGAATCCGTTATATAATTACAGAAGGACTTGGATAGCATACAGGCTTTGGCAGATTTGTGGCAGATGAAATACAATGTCAGTAAATGTAAAGTAAATTATACACATAGGAAGTAGAAATGTTAGGTTTGAACACACAATGGGTGGTCAGAAAATCAAGAGTACACTTTATGAGAAGGATTTAGGAGTCATAGTGGACTCCAAGCTATCAACTTCAAGATAGTGTTCAGAAGCCATTAAGAAGGCAAACAGAATGTTAGGTTATATAGCATGATGTGTGGAATACAAGTGCAAGGAGGTTTTGCTTAAGCTTTATAATGCACAGGTGAGGCCTCATCTGGAATGCAGTGTGCAGTTTTGGTCTCCAGGCTACAAAAAGGACATAGCAGTGCTAGAAAAAGTCCAGAGAAGAGCGACTATGCTGATTCCAGGGCTTAAGGTGTTGAATTATGAGGAATGATTAAAAGAGCTGAGCCTATACAGTTTAAGCAAAAGAAGATTAAGAGGTGACATGATTGAAGTGTTTAAAATTGTGAAGAGAATTAGTGCAGTGGATCGAGACTTATTTTAAATTGAGTTCATCAAGAACACGTGGACACTGTTGGAAAATTGTTAAGGATAAATTTCACACAAACATTAGAAGTTTATCTTTACACAAAGAATGATAGACACTTGGAATCAGCTACCAAGTATTGTGGTAGACAATAAGACTTTAGGGACTTTCAAAACTTGACTTGATGTTTTTTGGAAGAAATAAGTGGATAGGACTGGCAAGCTTTGTTGGGCTGAATGGCCTGTTCTCGTCTACATTGTTCTAATGTTCTCTCTACCTAATATAGTCATTGAATGTGTACTGACCAAGAACAAAACAATGAAGATTTTTACAAAAGTGGTCATGAGATCTAGACGTAGTTTGTGCCTGGCACTTTACCAAAGAATGCAAACCAATTAATTGTGAAGTTCAAAACCCAAGGCAAAAAATCAATAATCTGAAACAACAAAGCAAATTCAAATACCGGAAAACTTTTAGTTGCAAACAGATTTGTACATAAACACTGTTTTTTTTTTATCCAAAACTCAGATATGTACAGGATGAATGTGTTCACCTTTATATGGTTGCTCCAGTGATGTCTTATGCCACACATCCCCTGGTGGTTATGGACAATCTGAAAAATCACTCAAAAATGGTGGCACCCAATACAAAATGAATATGGTATTACTGAAAATAAGTAAATCAGTCAGTGAGTCATTGTCCAACCCGCTATATCCTAACACAGGGTCACAGGGGTCTGCAGTAAATATTTAAATGAAATGCCTTGGTGGTCCACAACCTCTAGATGCAAATGAGCATTGTAGCTGGTTGCAGTCCAAGCTATGATTCCTGTCACTGGCTTTTTTTGTTGCAATTATATATACATGAAGGATGTAGCATCTCAGTAGGACTCTTGCAGACACATACTGTAAGTGACCATCACTTATTCCTAGGCACAGCCAGGGTGTTGAGTGGGTCCGGTTTGGTGGACTCAGGATTGGGCCACTGCTTTTTGGAGATGATGTTGTCCTGTTTGCTTCATCAGGCCGTGATCTTCAGCTCTTTCTGAATCGGTTCGCAGATCAGTGTGAAGCGGTAGGGATGGGAATTAGCACCTCCAAATTTGAGACCATGGTCCTCAGCCAGAAAAGGGTGGAGTGCCCTCTCAGGGTTGGAGGCGAGATCCTGCCCCAAGTGAAGGAGTTCAAGTATCTCTGGGTCTTTTTCACGAGTGAGGGAAGAATGGAGCATGAGATCGACAGGCGGATTGGTGCGGCGTCCGCTGTGCTGTGGGCTCTGCATCGGTCTGTCATGGTGAAAAAGGAGCTGAACCGTAAGGCAAAGCTCTCAATTTACCAGTCCATCTACGTTCCTACCCTCACCTATGGTCATGAGCTATGGTTAGTGACTGAAAGAACGAGATTGCGAATACAAGCGGCTGAAATGAGTTTCCTCCGCAGGGTGTCTGGGCTTTCCCTTAAAGATAGGGTGAGAAGCTCAGTCATCTGGGAGGGGCTCAGAGTATAGCCACTGCTCCTCCGCATCGAGAGGAGTCAGATAAGGTGGCTTGGGCATCTGATCAGGATGCCTCCTGGACGCCTCCCTAGTGAGGTGTTCCAGGAATTTCCAACCAGGAGGAGGCCCCGGGGAAGACCCAGGACACGCTGGAGGGACTATGTCTCCCAGATGGCCTAGGAACGCCTTGGAATTCTCCCGGAAGAGCAAGAAGAAGTGGCCGGGGAGAGGGAAGTCTGGGCCACTCTGCTCAAGCTGCTGCCCCCGCGACCTGGCCTCGGATAAGCAGAAGAAGATGGATGGATGGATGGATGGATGGATAGCTGCTTTCATCACACAGACTGCAATTCCTTGACATTCTGTTTGCAAAAGCTGACTGCGTGACTCCACTCAAACTCCACTAATAGCCTAAACAGTGCCCAATGATGTCTTTCAGGCATATACAAGACTTCACTTCACAGAGTACTGTGCAGTATATGGCAAAACAACAACTCTTTCCAGAGTGCTGTGAGCACCACCTATTACCTGCATGGGTGTAATATCTCCCATACCCTGTACTGGCACAAGGTGTTCCACCGACTTTGAGACTTTGATCACAAAATCACCTTTTTATTTTTATATTATTTAATTTACAGTATTCGAAATAGAGCCCTTATAGGTGATTAATTTTCATTTTCCACTAGGTACTTAAGAAGTGTCATGGAGAATCCAACGACCATACCCCTCAATTAGAGTACAGTCTGTGAGTGTAGCCCCTGGGTTCTGAGCCCCAACTTTGTAATGATTCAAGACAGAAAACTGGCAATTATGACAGTATGGGCCACTGACAGGCATTCTGGAGCCAATTGCAGGTTGTTGCAACCACCAAAGAATGGAGACTCAGACTGTTTCAGGTACTAGTGGGACAGGGATATTGCCTCAAAGAAATTGATTGAACTGAGCCACTGAGATCCAGTCACTAGTGAGAGCATCCATCCATCCATTATCTAACCCGCTATATCCCAACCACAGGGTCACAGGGGTCTGTTGGAGCCACTCCCAGCCAACACGGGGAGGAAGGCAGGACACAAATCCCGGGCAGGGCGCCAGCCCACCGCAGGGCACACACACACACACATACACACCAAGCACACACTAGGGACAATTTAGAATCGCCAATGCACCTAAACTGCATGTCTTTGGACTATGGGAGGAAACCGGAGTACCCGAAGGAAACCCATGCAGACACGGGGAGAACATGCAAACTCCACACAGGGAGGACAGCGAACTCGTGTCTCCTAACTGCGAGGCAGCAGTGCTGCACCACCGTGCCACCCCTAGTGAGAGCAACATACCCCTATTTTCTCAAGGCTATATTAGCTGTATTGGCATTGGATGTATTTCTTCAGAGACTGCCACCTGTTGATGTGTTTTGTTACACTCGCTGGAGAGATGGATTGTACTGGAGCTCCAGAAAACTGTGTGGTGGATATAAAAATGTATGCATTCTGGGGCTGACTTTCTTAAAAGATCCAAAAGTTGGATTTTAGGTGGGGTGTTCAAGAGCCTTGGGAAGTATCTCACTTCTTGCTTGAGGGCAAACAAGGTTAGAAATTGCTTTCTTCAGAGTGGTCAGATAGAGAATCCCAACCTCCCAAATACCCTCCACAGAGCCTACTGTATCCCCTGACTTACAGAATTGCTTAAGGCATTGGGGGCTGTGAAAACTGATACTGGCAATACCACCATCTTGTAGCCTTCTCACTGAAAATCCCGGGCCTACTATGCTGCTGTAGAGATGATGGTATGAGGCATGTTGGCCATGGGCATTAACTGTCAGTATCACCCTGGAGTTTGCTAGTTATCCTGGTTCAAAAAATCCCAGTGGACTATGGCAGGCTGAACACAATCGTATGTTAAGGCTTCTAGTTCCTGCTGCACATTGATGATTATGGGGTTGAGCTGGTTTTAATCAGTTAACCTCAGGAGTAGATATTGGCAGGTGGAGAAGACAGTGTTTACTGCAGGAGGAGGTTTCCAGTGGTTACAAGTATTGCCAGGGCTGACTCTAAACATAGGCCGAGTAGACACTGGCCTAGGGAGCACAAGGGGTCGCCAAAATCCTACTTCATCAACTTCAGCTATGGATCCGACCACACAGATCTAAAAGAGGGACACTGTTTTGGATGTCTCCATTTGAGTCATTGCAACTGAGTCTGCCTAGGTGTGTAATGTACTCTTAAGCTGGCCCTGGCTACTACCATATCTGTTTTGTAATGCTGGGCCCCAGTGCTTGTGCTACCCAATCCAAGCTTACCTTTTGTATTGGACACAGTCACCAGCGAGTAGGTGGTGGCCTTTTATAGTTTTATAGGTTTCAGTCAGTGATACAGAAAGGTCTGGCAAAATATTTTCTAGGGACTCACCACTTGTTTGGGGATCCAGTTTCAAAGGGATCCTCCTTTTCAGATTTCAGGTGAAAGCCTGAAAAGAGCACTGATATCAACCATTTACCTTGAGGGTCATGCATAGCAATTAAAGCTTTTTCCTGACTTTTGTCCTTGCATGCAACTTATGAAAATGTGGGAACTGGCCAGTTTTGCCTGCTTGTCTTTTGTGGACATAGAGAATACTTATGATCAAACCTGAGTTACTATGCAGGAAGCTTTGAAAGAAGAATGGGTGAGACATTTTTAATTCTGCTTAAGCACTACTACCAGAAAGCAAAACTAAGTGTGTGACTCTTATGATATGAATGCAATGCTATAACAAAAGAGGTGTGTGGTCTTTTAAAGGCCCCATGTTCCAGGCTAGGTCTTCCCATCCTGCCTAGAATAGGCCTCACCCCAAACAGTCTGACCTCCCAACTCCACAAGGAGATTTTGGCCTACTCTGACCAACAAGGATGCCAGTTTTCACAGCTGAAAATATCTATTTAATTGTCACAAAATATACCACAAAGACAATAAATGTACTTTTAGAGAAATGACCCATCAAAACCTTGGGTTGTGAAGGACAAAGCCACAAAATAATCTTTATAAATGCAAGAGTTTATTAAGAAAGAACAAAAATGTCAAGAAGGGAAAAAAAATGTTGCAAAAAATACTTGCCTAAAAGGAAACCCAAAGTAAATAAGTACCAATACTCAATCTAAACGACAGTATCCACAAAACAGAGGCAAGAATTCAAAGACAGCTCATACAAAGACACTCTAAGAAATGACAGTGGTCCACTGAAGCATCTGTTCTCTGTTTTTGGAAGATAAAAGCTAAGAACACAGCAACAGCAGTGACATCATAGTGAGTCTGCCCCTTGAGGTGTTTCACCCACAATATACAAGGTACATAAGGGAATGCCTCATTATACATAGATAGTAAAAAACAATTTTAAACTGACTGTATGTAATTAATGAATAACAATGAAATGTGAAAAAATATTCAAAGCTGAAAAAAACACAAAAAAATAAATAAAAGCAAGGGAATAAACCCTGGCAGTATAATAACAATGACCTGTATCAAAGTGTTTTTTCAGTACATTATACATGCTTAAGTATGTGTTACTTGTTCATTGATTACATCAAACAAACTTCAAATATTTGCATACTTATCCCAATGAAAGGTACGGAGGAAATGATTTGCCCAATCAGAGGATTCAGGGCAGGTAGAAAAAGTACTGGGATCTTATATCTAGCAGCACCTGGGGATTCCCCAAAAAGGAAATCTAGACTGTTGCTAGGACTAAGGAAATCTGGACAGACCCGGTTAGCCTGTAGTGGAAGAATGAAAAATGAAATGCAGATGTTGTCAAGTGGTTTTTGACTCATTTTCTAGAGACTCTGACAATGTTTTTTTAACTAATTCTTTAATCTGTTCCTGTCTAACTAATCTTGTTAAAAACTGCTTCAAGTAATGCAACTGAAATTCTCAAAGATTTTTTTTAAATATTCCATATTCATTCTTTCTTTATTATGTTGTAAATTATTAGCATCTTAAGATTCAGGAATTTGAACTCCTTTTTGAAACCTAAAAATAAGAAACAAATGAATCTAAGGATGACTAAACACTTAACTTGACATCATCCATACCTATGTATATTCATCACAAAGCAACTAAAATACAGTATTAATAAATATAGATGTGTTGAGAAATACCACAGGGGCACAGATCTACAAAATATTTGTTCATCTTCTCAATAATATAAATTATACAGTATTACAAATATTTAATGCAGAAGAACAAGAGGAAGAACAAACCAAATGTACAAATAGACAAATAGATTGTTATTTTAACAGCAAGAAACGGCTTCCAATTAAGAAATTGGTTGGAATGAAAACCTTAAACCACTTTGATCTGGTATAAAGCTTTAGAGTTTTATTGGGGAGTTTGACTAACACACAGACTGTAGTGTTTTAATTTTAACAACCTTTTATTTTCATTACAGAGCATGATACATTTAAAATGAATACTAATAATTGTTATTCTGATTTTATATAACAGATATAGAAGACAGAAGATATAGTCCACCCAGGTTGTATATTTCTATGTATTGGTTTATATTTACTGATATTTGTATTGATGCAAATAAATATAATTTTTAAGTGAAAGCTTAAAGCTAGTGTCTTTATCGGACTACTACTAGTGCTGCCAGTTGGTAAGATCATTCAACTATAGTCTAACTGTAGTCCCTTAACTGCAGAAATGGCAGTTGACAATGCCCTTGACAAGCCCTCTATTGGTTATAGATGTGGTTGAAATTATGGTTTGAAAACAAAGAAGGCCCAGTTAGCAGTCTGCTGTAGTGGCACCATGAGTAAAATATGTAGGGTACAGCATGGACAGTAAGACATGTAAAGGGAAGCAGGGAACAGTTGCATAGCTGGTTTTCAGATTTCTTCCTGTCATCCATTTAGAAATCAATCTAAGAGATTAGTTTGTACATTACATGTCAGGTGCATTTCATAGGTAATCTCATAACATGAATACACAAAAACATATAGGAGGGCAATGTTCAGCAATAAGATCATTGAAAAAAGAAGATAAACATAATTTTCTTCTGAATACTTTGATAGTAGATATCTGTAGATAACCAAAATATAAGGGGCACACTAAAAATTAAATAACAAGGTGAAACAAAGCAATATAAATAAATGAGGGATTTGAACCCTGTCTTAACAAAAAAATGTCATGCCCTGAAAGCATAGTCTTTGAATGACAGGAGGATTTAGAATGATATTTCCTAAAGGCTCATAAGATCAAGTCAAAATTAAATCAATAAACTGAATGCTCACAGGTAGAAATGTACAGTAAATATTAATCAATAACTCAACAGAGCCAGAATTAGTCTGCTATGTGAAAAAATAATCAATTTTAAAACAATCATTTGCAAGGAGAAGACCAGAAATGCAGATGGGAAATTCTGCCTTATGAGTTTACAGTGCATCCGGAAAGTATTCACAGCGCATCACTTTTTCCACATTTTGTTATGTTACAGCCTTATTCCAAAATGGATTAAATTCATTTTTTTCCTCAGAATTCTACACAACACCCCATAATGACAACGTGAAAAAAGTTTACTTGAGATTTTTGCAAATTTATTAAAAATAAAAAAATTGAGAAAGCACATGTACATAAGTATTCACAGCCTTTGCCATGAAGCTCCAAATTGAGCTCAGGTGCATCTTGTTTCCCCTGATCATCCTTGAGATGTTTCTGCAGCTTAATTGGAGTCCACCTGTGGTAAATTCAGTTGAGTGGACATGATTTGGAAAGACACACACCTGTCTATATAAGGTCCCACAGTTGACAGTTCATGTCAGAGCACAAACCAAGCATAAAGTCAAAGGAATTGTCTGTAGACCTCCGAGACAGGATTGTCTCTAGGCACCAAACTGGGGAAGGTTACAGAAACATTTCTGCTGCTTTGAAGGTCCCAATGAGCACAGTGGCCTCCATCATCTGTAAGTGGAAGAAGTTCAAAACCATCAGGTCTCTTCCTAGAACTGGCCGGCCATCTAAACTGAGCGATCGGGGGAGAAGGGCCTTAGTCAGGGAGGTGACCAAGAACCCGATGGTCACTCTGTCAGAGCTCCAGAGGTCCTCTGTGGAGGGAGGAGAACCTTCCAGAAGGATAACCATCTCTGCAGCAATCCACCAATCAGGCCTGTATGGTAGAGTGGTCAGACAGAAGCCAATCCTTAGTAAAAGGCACATGGCAGCCCACCTGGAGTTTGCCAAAAGGCACCTGAAGGACTCTCAGAACATGAGAAACAAAATTCTCTGGTCTGATGAGACAAAGATTGAACTCTTTTGTGTGAATGCCAAGCGTCACGTTTGGAGGAAACCAGGCACCGCTCATCACCAGGCCAATACCATCCCAATAGTGAAGCATGGTGGTGGCAGCATCATGTTGTGGGAATGTCTTTCAGCGTCAGGAACTAGGAGACTAGTCAGGATAAAGGGAAAGATGACTGCAGCAATGTACAGAGACATCCTGGATGAAAACCTGCTCCAGAGCGCTCTTGACCTCAGACTGGGGTGACAGTTCATCTTTCAGCAGGAGAACGACCCTAAGCACACAGCCAAGATATCAAAGGAGTGGCTTCAGGACAACTCTGTGAATGTCCTTGAGTGGCCCAGCCAGAGCCCAGACTTGAATCTGATTGAACATCCTTGGAGAGATCTTAAAATGGCTGTGCACCGACGCTTCCCATCCAACCTGATGGAGCTGGAGAGGTGCTGCAAAGAGGAATGGGCGAAACTGGCCAAGGATAAGTGTGCCAAGCTTGTGGCATCATATTCAAAAAGACTTGAGGCTATCATTGCTGCCAAAGGTGCATCGACAAAGTATTGAGCAAAGGCTGTGAATACTTATGTACATGTGATTTCAGTTTTTTTATTTTTAATAAATTTGCAAAAATCTCAAGTAAACTTTTTTCAGATTGTCATTATGGGGTGTTGTGTATAGAATTCTGAGGAAAAAAATGAATTTAATCCATTTTGGAATAAGGCTGTAACATAATAAAATGTGGAAAAAGTGATTCGCTGTGAATACTTTCCGGATGCACTGTAGATTTGAACAATGTGATTAGCAGTGCCTTAATGGGCAAATAAGAGAGTTCCATATATTTTGAGCTACAGATTGTTAATGAGCATTCAACAAGAGTTTTGTAGCAGAGTTTCAGAAGACAGAGGAGATATCTATTAGAAGATCACTTGCGTCTCATGTTAATATGAGCAAGCAGTGATGGCGAGTAATTTTAGTATTGGAATGTACAGTCTTGTATGTTAGTAGAAGACATCTAAATCTGATTATTTTTCAGACAGAAAGACAGGTTAATATGTCAGCAGAAGGACCAGTCTTTGAAAGGGGCTTATTCATTATCATATACCTGTAGAAGGATTACATCTTGCCTGAGGAAGGGGCCTTAGCGGTCTCATAAGCTTGCATATTGTAATCTGTTCAGTTAGCCAATAAAGTTTGTCATTTTGCTTGACTTCTCATTGCACCTGTAGAAGCAGGAAGTTGTTCAGCAGAAGTGTGGGTTTTAATTGTATCACTTGCTGAAAACCTTCATGTTGTGCTTGTATACCTACTGTATAAAGAGATACAGATAATTAGAATAGTAAGCTACAAGCAACTTTAAACAATGACACACCTGTTGATCAAATATAAATAATGAATTAGTTGTAGGCAGTACAGGTCACAAGATTTTGAGCAGAAATATATTATGAATTAATATTTTCAAGTTTCCACTTTTCCGGCATCCTATGGATGTGATTTCTACCATATATTTCTTATCTATTATGTGGGCATTATACAGTGGTGTGAAAAACTATTTGCCCCCTTCCTGATTTCTTATTCTTTTGCATGTTTGTCACACAAAATGTTTCTGATCATCAAACACATTTAACCATTAGTCAAATATAACACAAGTAAACACAAAATGCAGTTTTTAAATGATGGTTTTTATTATTTAGGGAGAAAAAAAATCCAAACCTACATCGCCCTGTGTAATTGTAATTGCTCCCTGAACCTAATAACTGGTTGGGCCACCCTTAGCAGCAATAACTGCAATCAAGCGTTTGCGATAACTTGCAATGAGTCTTTTACAGTGCTCTGGAGGAATTTTGGCCCACTCATCTTTGCAGAATTGTTGTAATTCAGCTTTATTTGATCGTTTTCTAGCATGAACCGCCTTTTTAAGGTCATGCCATAGCATCTCAATTGGATTCAGGTCAGGACTTTGACTAGGCCACTCCAAAGTCTTCATTTTGTTTTTCTTCAGCCATTCAGAGGTGGATTTGCTGGTGTGTTTTGGGTCATTGTCCTGTTGCAGCACCCAAGATCGCTTCAGCTTGAGTTGACGAACAGATGGCCGGACATTCTCCTTCAGGATTTTTTGGTAGACAGTAGAATTCATGGTTCCATCTATCACAGCAAGCCTTCCAGGTCCTGAAGCAGCAAAACCACCCCAGACCATCACACTACCACCACCATATTTTATTGTTGGTATGATGTTCTTTTTCTGAAATGCTGTGTTCCTTTTACGCCAGATGTAACGGGACATTTGCCTTCCAAAAAGTTCAACTTTTGTCTCATCAGTCCACAAGGTATTTTCCTAAAAGTCTTGGCAATCATTGAGATGTTTCTTAGCAAAATTGAGACGAGCCCTAATGTTCTTTTTGCTTAACAGTGGTTTGCCTTGGAAATCTGCCATGCAGGCCGTTTTTGCCCAGTCTCTTTCTTATGGTGGAGTCGTGAAGACTGACCTTAATTGAGGCAAGTGAGGCCTGCAGTTCTTTAGACGTTGTCCTGGGGTCTTTTGTGACCTCTCGGATGAGTCGCCTCTGCGCTCTTGGGGTAATTTTGGTCGGCCGGCCACTCCTGTGAAGGTTCACCACTGTTCCATGTTTTTGCCATTTGTGGATAATGGCTCTCACTGTGGTTCGCTGGAGTCCCAAAGCTTTAGAAATGGCTTTATACCCTTTACCAGACTGATAGATCTCAATTACTTCTGTTCTCATTTGTTCCTGAATTTCTTTGGATCTTGGCATGATGTCTAGCTTTTGAGGTGCTTTTGGTCTACTTATCTGTGTCAGGCAGCTCCTATTTAAGTGCTTTCTTGATTGAAACAGGTGTGGCAGTAATCAGGCCTGGGAGTGGCTACGGAAATTGAACTCAGGTGTGATACACCACAGTTAGGTTATTTTTTAACAAGGGGGCAATTACTTTTTCACACAGGGCCATGTAGGTTTGGATTTTTTTCTCCCTAAATAATAAAAACCATCATTTAAAAACTGCATTTCGTGTTTACTTGTGTTATATTTGACTAATGGTTAAATGTGTTTGATGATCAGAAACATTTTGTGTGACAAACATGCAAAAGAATAAGAAATCAGGAAGGGGGCAAATAGTTTTTCACACCACTGTATTTCAATTTCTGTTGTAATATGCTGAAGTGTCTACATTAATTGAGTGTCCAGATTTGGAAATATACATTTTCAAAGAGTGTTCTTCAACATACAGCATTTTTGCTTTCTTTGTATCTTTAACAATGTATTCAAAACAAGGTTGGCACAGAGGTTAGTACTGCTATCTTACAATACTAGAGTCCTTAGTTTATATCAGAGCGAGGACATTAGCTCAGTTCTGTTTAGATGCTCTTCCTGTGTCTATGTGAGCTTTCTTCAGCTCCTCTAGTTACTTCACCATCCAAAGGATACTTAATATTGGATGACTGATGATTCCTAATCTTCCCAGTATGACTAAAAATGAGCATGGGTCCTACAGTGAACTGATGATGTTAAGTACACTTAAACTCCACATGACCCTGTGTTGGAGCTAGTTAGTTAGTTAAAATAAATGAACAGTTAAATGATCATAGCAAAGAAGACAAGCTCATTTGCCTATTAGAATCACATTTGCCCCCACATATTAACCAGATGTACAGATCAACATTACAGGAATACTGGAGAAGGCACTAATATAACTTACCCTACATAGATCAGACTAATTGTTATATGCTTACATAGTGATTTAAGGCTTTAAAGCAAAAACATACACACTATCAGTTGTCATATTGTTGATTCAAAAGCAAAAGTAAAAAAGTATGTGCTTTCAAAAGTACTTATATATGAAGAGTAAAAGTATATTTTATAATAATGAGATGGTGCAAGGCTTTGTCTGAAGAACAAAATATATTGATTTTATTTTTAAACAACACTTACACAATACTTTTGCTCCAGAAATGCAATACAGAATAATGAACCCTGCCTATGATCAGTACGTAACTGCAGTAGGTGTCATGGCAATGACCTGAAGTGTAGTACTGTACTAGTGAATGTGGATTTAACTTACACTGTGCCCCCATCCGTTGGGATACCTGGCAGCAGTAGATAAGGTATCCCTACTCCAGAAAGAAGAACAAAAAATAAATACAATAATAAAATAAGTGAACATCTCTAGAACCTTATCAGTTGAACAGATACACAATATAAAAATCTAAGTGAAAATTAGCATAGGATTTATTATACTTGACTGAGGTGAAGATGGATATTAGAAGGCTTTAGAAGAGCTATTATTACATTAAATAGTAATACAACAATTTCAAAATTGTTGATTATCTTTAACAAGTATTCTCTTAAGAACACTGTGGTTTCCTTTGTGAAATTTGGCACCCAATTTTATCTTTAAATTACTTGCTCTAGCACTTATCTAAACTACAGAATTAACCATAACTAAACTCAAGGCATATTATTTATTCTTCTGCATAACCAGATGTATCCCAGTTGGTTGTCATACAATACATATTCATATTTTTATTTCAATCCTATAAACAATTGAAATTCTGCCTAAGAAAATTAATATTAGACTGCAATTCACCTGCTTGATGGATGGATGAATTCAACTGCAATACAACATAATAAAATGGCAATTACAAATCTGAGAGTCATTGTTATGGTTGCAGAAGCACAACATGACTGAAGTGGTGTGAGGCCTCCAAAATATAACCACCAATCAGACTGAAATCCTAATCAGTCTGCCAAAGATACATAAATACTCTAGGGAAGACTAAGTTCCTACTTTACTGGCTGGCTTTGATCTACACCAGGCAAAATGAAGTTTAGCTTCAAATGTTCAAAAATATACTGCTCAAAAAACTTAAAGGAACACTTTTAATCAGAATATAGCATCAAGTCAATGAAATGTCTGGGATATTGAGCTGATCAGTTAAATAGCAGAGGGGGTTGTTCATCAGTTTCAGCTGCTTTGGTGTTAATGAAATTACCAACAGGTGCACTAGAGGGGTAACAATGAGACAACCCCCAAAACTTGAATGGTTTAACAGGTGGAGGCCACTGACATTTTTCCCTCCTCATCTTTTCTGACTGTTTTTTTTCCTACTAGTTATGTATTTGACTATGGTCAGTGTCACTACTTGTACCTGGACACAGGTTGCACAGGTAGTACAACTTCTCCAGGATGGCACATCAATATGTGCCATTGCCAGAAGGTTTGCTGTGTCTCCCAGCACAGTCTCAAGGGCATGGAGGAGATTCCAGGAGACAGGCAGTTACTCTAGGAGAGCTGAACAGGGCTGTAGAAGGTCCTTGACCCATCAGTAGGACTGGTATCTGCTTCTTTGGGCAAGGAGGAACAGGATGAGCATTGCCAGAGCCCAACAAAATGACCACCAGCAGGTCACTTGTGTGAATGTCTCTGACCAAACAATTAGAAACAGACTTTATGAGGGTGGCCTGAGGGCCCGATGTCCTCTAGTACAGTGTTTCCCAACCTTGGTCCTGGGGGCACACTGTGGCTGCAGGTTTTTGTTCCAACCAGCTTCTGTTTTTAATTGGAATGTGGGCTAATTAACAATATAGAAATTAGAATATATATATATATTAAACTGTACCAAGCAGTTATATGGGAATAATGTATTTATTTAACAATATTTTCTTCTTGATTTTCATTCTACCTTTCAAGGTGTTCTAATTGTTTAATTAATCCATTATTTACTAATTAGCGGGTCTGATGCTAAAGTAGTTGCAGCCTTTGATTATTCAGTGTTATTTGCCAGCATGTCTGCTCTGCTCATTTTCAATTGTTATTAATAAGATACAACGAAGGGGGAAAACTGCACAGAGAAAGGGCAAAATATAATGAAATCAACATAAGAGAGTTAAGCATTTAAATCTATAGCAAAAGCCCTTGAGCAAGGCCCTTAACTTTCAATTATTCCAGAGGCGCTGTACAATGGCTGACCCGGTGAAAACCAAGTAATTTCCTTCGGGATTAATAAAATTAAAAAAAAAAAAAAAAGCAGCTAATTAAATGAGATTAGTGCTCTCAGGCGTTGTCACTGATTAGGAATCTGGTTGGAACAAAAACCTGCAGCCACAGTGTGTGCCCAGGACCAAGCAGGTTCATCCTCAGCACATGTGACAGACGTGAAAGAGTGTGGAAAAAATGTTGAGAACGTTTTGCTGCCTGTAACATTGTTCAGCATTACCAATTTGGTAGTGGGTCAGTGATGTTCTGGGGAGGCATATCCATGGAGGGACACACAGACCTCTACTGGCTAGACAACAGCACCTTCACTACCAATAGGTATCTGGATGAAATCCTTGGAACCATTGTCAGACCTATGCTGGTGCAGTGTGTCCTGGGTTCCTCCTGGTGCACGACAATGGCAGGCCTCATGAGGCGAGAGTATGCAGGCAGTTCCTGGAGGATGAAGGAATTGATACCATTGACTGGTCCCCACGCTCGCCTGACCTAGATCCAATATAACTCCTCTGAGACATTATGTTTCGGTCCATCTGACGCTGCCAGGTTGCACCTTAGACTGTGCAGGAGCTCTGTGATGCCCTGGTCCAAATCTGGGAGGAGATCCCCTAGGACACCATCTGTCATCTCATTAGGAGCATGCTTCAACGTTGTCAGGTATGCATACAAGCACGTGGGGGTCATAAAAACTACTGAGTACGATTTGGAGTTGCTGCAATTAAATTTTGGCAAATAGACTAGCCTGTCACATCATTATTTTTTCATTTTGATTTTCAAGGTGTCTTTGAATTCAGCCCTTCGTAGGTTGATAATTTTCATTTCCATCAAATGATGTGGCATCCTCTCATTCCTAACACATTACCCAGTCCATATCAGTATAGATATCCAGCATGATTTTTTTCCCATTGAGATCTGATGTGTTTTCAAAGAGTTCCTTTAATGTTTTTTTTATTAATTTTTTGATTTTATTATAATCATTCCATACAAATATATCAATTTTTATAAAAAATAGGATTGAAAACAAATTAACCCCCACCCCTGAGAAAGAGAGCATGGACAACAGAGTAAAATTTAAAGCTAGTAAAAATAAATAAATTGAGTTTAATAAGCGGATAAAGATAAATGGAGAAGAAAAAGAAATGGGAAGAGAATCTGCTTCCTCAGTGCTTTAAAAGCTTAATCTAAAATATTATTGATTAGATCCTATCAGGTTTTGAAAAAGTTCTGCACAGATCCTCTAACTGAAATTAGATTTTTTCCAATTTCAAATAATATAAAAACTCAGTTACCCACTGACTTAAAAGAGGAGAGTTAGGATTCTTCCAGTTTAGCAAAATAAGTCTGCGTTTCAATAGTGTAGTAAAGGCAATCACTGTTTGTCCTTCTCCACTTTAAGCCCATCTGAAAGAACACCAGACACAGCTGTTTAATGGATTAGAAGGGATTGTGACACCAAGGCTGTCTTAAAGGCACTTAAAAATTTTTGTCCAGAATGATGTTAATTTGGTGCAGGCCCAAAACATGTGACCAAGTGAGGCTGGAACCAGCGTTTGCAGGTTGAATCTTGCCCTGGAAACATTTTGGACAGTTTTAAGCGAGACAGATGTACTCAATATATAATTTTGAGTTGAATAATTGTATGCTTTGCACATATGGAGCTCGAGTAAATTCTCTGCATTGCTACCTTCCATTCCTTTTCTGATATGTTGACTGAGAGATCTTTTTTCCCATTGTCCTCTTGGATCTTTGAAAGGAAGGGACTGTAAAATAATTTTATATATTGCAGAAATGCTGTCTGAGTCCTCAAAACTGAGCAATATTTTTTCCAGCATAGAGGAAGATGCGAGATGAGGAAAATTGGGCAGGTTCTGTTTAACAAAGTTCCTAATCTGAAGATAGTGAAAGAAATGTGTTGCTGGAAAGTTAAATTTGGAATGTAATTGTTCATAGGATGCAAAGATGTTGTCTATATAAAGATCTCTAACTAATATAATCCCAAATGTTTTCCAGATATTAAAAACTGCATATGTTTGAGTTGAAAAAGGTGGTTCTCATGCAGAGGTGCCACAGATAAAAGATTTTCCATCTTAAAATGCTTTCTACATTGGTTCCATGTTCTGAGTGAGTTAAGCACAATTGGATTATTAGTATATTGGCGATAACTTGCATTTATTGGGGCACAAAGCAGGGAATATAAAGAAGTACTGCAGGATTTTATTTCTATTGCGGACCAAGCCTGTGTATGTTCATCTATTTGTGTCCAGGTTTTTATAGCTTGTATGTTTGCTGTCCAGTAATAAAACTGAAGGTTAGGTAGAGCCATGCCAGCTTCTAGCTTAGATCTTTGTAGGGTCGCTCTTTGGATACGTGGATGTTTTAAGTTCCAAATAAATTAGGTTATGGTTGAATCTAATTGCTTAAAAAATGATTTATTAATGCATATTGGAATGTTTTGAAATAAAAAAAGAGAACAAGGTAATCCAAAGCAGATAAGTCACAATGCAAAGAAAAATATCAAAATCCCATACAGAAGCAAAAAGAGTTGAGAAGAAAAAAAGAAAAAACAGAAAATCCAATAGCAATCACCATACTTACAAATATTGCACACTCCACCAAAGCACATTTAGTTAACACTAAGGGCCTTCTTCTTCTGACTTCTTATGCCAGTTGGAAAACCAATGTAATGGTGCATTACAACAACCTACTGTGCTGGGGTGTGGAGCAGAGACTCAGGGGGCATACCCTACTGTTTTTAAACACTTTTTAAAAATTCTAAGGACTTTGATACATTATATTCCCAGCACTGTCATATTATATGTTCTATGGCCTTTATCTCCTATCCCAAAAATTTCAGTTTTTCAAAAAGATGTTATCTTTGTACCTCATAGGCAATATGTTTCAGCAGTATATGCTTTACTGTTTCAGGATAAATGCATTTTCTGTATATACCTGTATCATGTTTATTTATTGTAAACAGTAAATAAGTCAAGTCTCTATTATGTGATAATCACTTCCTCCCTCTTATTACTGCCTCCTCCTTTACTCTTTTCCACCACCTTCTAAGTTTCATTTGAATACCTTTTTTCTTGTCTTTATCCCAGTTCTGTTCCCAAAGTGATATAACTGATGTTTTATTAAGGTTTTTGCTTTCCATTTATGCAATGACACCATTACATTTATATTCTTAATACTTAGTGAGTGCTTAGCCATATTGTTAGCTACCTTTTTTTACCAAAATACTGACAGGAACAAAACCCATAGGAAATAAATAGCTACTGTATGCCAAGGATATTCTGTTTGTGCAGATATTTCTCAATCTCTATTAATTTATCTTCCCTACATTGGAATTTCTTGTTTTAATACTTGATAAAGAAGATAAGGAGTTAGAACAAATCATTGCATACTTTGGGTGGACCTCTTCTACCCATTCTGAGGCAGTATTTACTGCTACCATCTCTGAGATGAATACTAGCAAGTTAGCTGACAGTGTTTTCCTAATGTTAATTTGAAACATGGGAACATACACTTAAGCTTCTGTATGACCAGTCACTGGATCTTTCACACCATCTGAATAGATCTATAGAAAGCCATAATCTTGTCTTTGCACATATTGATTGATGATTTGCACAAATGAAATACATTCTGTCTTTTCCTTAATTTTTTTTCTGGATACTCAAATCCATTATAGGCAAAGGACTGCATTACCCATAAGCCTTTAAAGGGCTAGGAACAGTCCCTTAACAGTAATGGACAGATGGCCCCACCTCTTAAGGAACTACCCACAAAATATAGGGAACATCAGAGAACAAATCTAAGCACATAGAAACTGCATAATAACTAAACAGAATAAAATGAACATATATAATGTAATTATACAAATGATAAATGAAGAGAACAATATTATAAAAAATAATGGAGAACAATGGACAATAATGAAGAGAACACAAAGAAGACAAAAAGAAGCACTTTATTCAGGAGCCAGGGGAGGAACTCTGGCTTGACCATAACAAGCCTTTAACTGAAATTAGGAAGCAAGGCCTCATTTTAGGCAGAGGTGGGTAGTAACGAGTTGCATTTACTCCATTACATTTACTTCAGTAACTTTAAAAAATAAAAATGTACTTGTAAGAGTAGTTTTACTGCACCAGACTTTTTACTTTTACTTGAGTACATTTGTGGAGAAGAAACGCTACTCTTACTCTGCTACATTGGGCAATATTCGACTCATTACTTTTTACCATTTACACATTACACAATTTTTGCCAGAGAGAAGTCGCCAGTGGATCTACTGAATGATTGTTTCACCAATCAGAGGTAGCAACAATAATTACATGACTATGTTTCACCAATCAGACTTAGCAACAATAATCACATGACTCCGTTTCACCATTCAGGTGTAGCCATGCAGTCACATGACCACACACAAACTTCCTGCATCAGCAGCTTTTGAGAGACTGCAGGGCTCCTGTTCACTGCAAGAACCTTGAGAGCCAACTCCCGCTGAAGCTCAACCATCACTTCACTGAGTGAAGAACAAGCACGTTTCAACCAAACATGCACAGACAGTCATGGTAATGTGAGACTTCTTGTATGTGCACAAGCTGCCTTGTTCTTTTTTTTTTTTAATTTTATTAATTTTATTGTAATCATTCCATACAAATAGATCAAGTTTTACAAAAAATAGGATTGAAAACAAGTCACCCCCACCCCTGAGAGAGAGAGAGCATGGCCAACGGAGTAAAACTTAAGGCTTGTAAACATACCTAAATTGATGACTTTAATAGGGCAATAGAGATGAATGGAGAAGAAAAAGAAATGTGGAGATAATTGCTTCCTCGGTGCATTAAGAGCTTATTCTAAAATATTATTGATTAGATCCTGCCAGGTTTTGAAAAAATTCTGAACAAGCTGCCTTGTTCTAATGTTATTTTCTATCAGCTGTGCTATTTGGAGGGCAAGTATGTGACGATGCCGGTTCCCTACAGACTTCCTCTTCCCACATGGGAGTCTGCTGAACCTACACCGTCAATAGTTATGACCGAGATGAGCTGACATATGAGGATAATTCACTGATGAGGCCATAGGATGGTGGAAAAAGTGCTCAAGTGCTTTTATTAAAAACCAGTCAAAACAAAAGTAAAATCAATAAAAGTGCAAATGGTGCATTGTTCTAAAAAACAGTACATATATAAATCCATAAAAATCATTGTGAAAAGTAAGGATAAAAAAATCAATAAATAAATCCGTTAAAAATCTGTTAAAATGCAGACTAACGCCTCCTGATCTCAGCCCTCCTCCTTCTCATTCTCCTGGCTCAACCATTGCTCGCGTAGCCGGCAGAGACTGAGCAGCCAGGAGCTCCTTTTGGCCGACCTCCATCTTGGCTGCCTCTAGGCATCACGGCCAGACTGCTCGAGGTTGGCTCTCTTCCCTTCTTCTTTGCACTCACGTTGTCGCACCTCGGAAGCCTAGTGAGGACACCTGCCTTGTTCGCCACACTCAATATATATATATATATATATATTTATACACTCCCATCTCTGTGGGCCTTAATCACACGCCTCAAGAATCAATGAAGCAATTGAGAACAATTTTTCCCGTACATGCAGGTGCAACTTGCTCCAACTACCTTATTAACTCCCTGCGGTCGTGCAATTGCGTTCATGGAGAGTGACATGGCTTTATGGATTTAAAACTGGCCTTGTTTTGAAGCTGCCAACCCGCTACACCATAAAGTGAATATACAGTATTATACTGTCAGTGTACAGTATATCTTGTCACTATAAATAGTTTGCACTGTTCAAACATACATGTTACCTACTGTAGGTATTGGCTTCAAAAGCTTTTTTGTGAAAAACTGAGATTTGGAACTTTGTGTTATTTGTGGATCTTTATTTTGTAAAGATGTTATTTATTTTTACTAATTTTTTTATTTTATTATTTGGAAATAGCAGAATTTGCACATTATTTTATATTTTTGCCTGTCTTATTACAACATTTCTAAAAAATAATTGATTTATTATTTTCAAACAGTTACTCAGTACTTGAGTAGTCTTTTTACTCTTACTTGAGTAATTTTTAGAAGACTAGTTTTTACTTCTACTTGAGTAATATTATTTTGAAGTAACACTACTCTTACTTGAGTACAAATTTTGGCTACTCTACCCACCTCTGATTTTAGGTATTTTCAGTTTGGAGCCTGCAGGTAGGTGAGCCTGAAGCTTCATTCTAGAGGCTTAGGCCTCATTCCATTTTGAAGCAAAGAAAACTAAATATTACAACAAAAAATATTAAATGAAGGAAAAATAACAACAATGTTAACATGAACAAATATTACCAAATAAAAATGGCAAAATGAACAAATTAAGATGCCCCAGACTGGGACGCATGAAGTATACCTGGTAAAACCATCACAGTATCAAGCAATTCCACAAAAAGGTCATAAAACATGACAGCTTCTCTACCTCTGCCATTAGTTTGGTTGACAGTACATAAGAGGACTATGAGCTCAAAAAATGGCCATATAAAAGTTGAATTGGAATATTGGCTATTTACTTGAAGAAATTAATTAAAGGGCATATATGGGGAAACGGATGGTAAAGATAGAGTTGCCAGGCAAGAGGAAAAGAGGAAGGCATAAGAGAAGGTTTATGGATGTGGTGAGAGAGGGCATGCAGGTGATTGGTGTAACAGAGCAAGATGCAGAGGACAGGAAGATATGGAGAAAATATGATCTGCTATGGCAACTCCTAACGGGAGCAGCCGAAAGAAGAAGAAGATTCCAAATAGGTTAAAAATCAATACTACAAGTCAGACAAAGGCCAAGTAACACAAAAGGATAAAAAACAGATATAAGGAATAAAAAGCCACACTAGTCAAATCCATGTAATACAAGCAGGTCATAATGCAAAAAAATACTATAATGAGAACAATGCTAAATAATTTTTAAAAGCTAAATAAAAAAATAAAATAAGGTCAAGAAACACGAAAGGCCAAAAGTACTAAAGGCCAAACTTCAGGAACAATCCAAACCAAACTAAATTGCATCAAAGCTCTCCTAGGTTCCACCTTAAGAGACGAGAGGGAATAGCAAAATAAATCAATACAATCAATACAATTAAACAGAAAATGACAAAAAAAAGATACTCAATGAATGATATTATAATAAGCAAAAAAAATGAAAACAAAGCATTACATTAGAAAAAGAAACAATTTATAATGAATAATGAAATGAGCAAATGACAAAAGAAAGAATTAAAGTTCCAGCAGAACCAAGACCTCTGCAGTCTGCCTGTTTTAAACTTCATCTGGAGCCTATAAGAGCTGTTAACTTAAACAATAAGCTCTGTAGCTTAGCTGGGCATGCAAAATGGCAGAGCAGATACTCAAGCCTCACAGCAGGAGTGGTTCCAGCAGAGTACAATAATTAGCAAGAATAAATTGATAACTTCATAAAAGTACAGTAAATGTACTACTTACTCCGCAACTGTTTAAGGTGTTATTATTAAGTGTAAAAACTATAAATGGGGTAGGGTTTGGGAAGTCAAAATCATAATCAGAATGCTCACTAAGCTCGGAACCAAGTATTGCATACTAGCCAACCCGCGGCGTAGCATACGCCGCATAATCAGGCCGCTTTTAAATGATTTTTAAGCACAGAGGAAAAAATAAACATTTGAAAAATCCGTAATTTAATAAACCACCAAGAAAAGTAACATTGCAACAATGCACACTATGAACCAACATACAATTGTCCGTGACTGAAAACCGGAGGAGCGCCGTCACGCTTTCTCCTTCCAAAGCGAAGGACGGGGTTGAACGGCACTCGTTCAGTACGCACTGCCCGCCCCCAACTCCCTACCTGAGTTGCTTCCGTCTGTGTACAGTCCACACGCACCTGTGAGTCACGTTGACTGTTAATTTTCCATGCACCGCCTCAGTCGGTTTCCACGTTGAATTTTCATTGATCTTTGCGGTTCCGGCTGCTTTTTTATATATAATCCACCAAGTCACACGAACAGGGGGGGGGGTTACAAAGGGTAGGGACGTAATCAGTGCGAGCGTATGACCCGCACGCATCGGGAATTTCGTTCATGGGAAACAATTGGAAGCCACGGTCTCCATCACAAATGGGGTTCAACGGCTTACGCATGGCTCCCTGCGCCGGGTAGACACACGTTGATCCATTCAGTGTAGCGCGCGTGCAGTACAGGACATACAAGTGCATCACAGACCTGTTAATGCTCAATCTCACGTGGCTGAAAGCCACTTGTCCCTCTAAGAATTTGGACGCCGACCGCTGTTGGGTCGTGTAACTATTTGGCAGGCGGGAGTCTCGTTCGTTTTCGGAAATAACTAGCCAAATCACTCCACCAACTAAGAACTGCCATGCACCACCACCCACAGAATCGAGAAAGAACTATCAATCTGTCAATCCTCTCCGTGTCCGGGCCGGGTAAGGTTTCCTGTGTTGAGTCAAAAGAAGCGAAAGGCTTCACACCTGGTGGTGCCCTTCCGTCAATTCCATTAAGTTTCAGCTTTGTAACCATACTCCCCCCTGAACCCAAAGACTTTGGTTACCCGGTTGGCTGCCCTGTTGCGGGGCCTGCATTGGTGAAGCAGGTGAGACGGTAATGAAACAGAGGCACAGGGCTTATTGGTTTTTAAAGACTGCTTCCTTCATTGGGTTTTAACCAATGCACGGAACGAACCAACACACAATCATCCCGTCTTTGTACAGTTCAGATGCACCTGTGACTCACGTAGACTTTTCATTGCTCTGTGCGGTTTTGGCTGCCTTTCTATATATAATCCACCAAGACACCCGACCACGGTAGTAGCGAGGTGGGAGGGGGGTGTGTACAAAGTGCAGGAGCATCTAAGAAGACGCATGTTTGTCGCGGATGCGAATTGCTGTATGTAGCGTGTAAAACAGTTTGCTATGGTCACGCGTCGTAAGGTCATAACCGAAAACTCGTTTTTTAAAGACTGCTTACTTCATTGTGTTCTAACCTCAGTTGTAAAGGAATGTTTTAAGGATCCCATGGGATACCCCTCGTAAACCGTTTTACACTCTGCATATGGCGATTCACCTCCGCGAGAAATATGCATCTATGAACAGTCAGCGTGGGTCGGAGCTGCATGTTGCCTCTACGACAGACGAATATAAATAACGCCATTTTTTCTGTGTCGTCGCGTCTGAGTTGGTGGGCGTGGCTCTGCGAGTCATCTTTGTATCCAATGGTCTTGGAGTTGGTGGGCGTGGCTCCTTCCTGCGCGCCATAGGTGTCTCACTTGTCGGCGGCTTAGTGAATCCACGCCCCTTTCCGCCGTGCTTTCCATGGTCGTCTTGCCTTAGTGAATTATATATATAGAAGATCATTTAGACCATGAACCAATACAAAAAACAGAAATCATAGTCAAAACTAAATATTGTTAAGTCCACACTCTTATTTAGAGCTCTTGTCCATAAATAAATGTAGTGAAATTATATCCATGGCTATTACCATCTTTTATAGGTGGAACCTATTATTTCCTGCCAATGAATCAACCAAAGGCAGGGGCTGGTTATCTAAACTCTTTTTCACAGGGGCAATTTGGAGTCATAAATTTGGCTAACATGCACTGCTTTGGAATATTCAAACTGTCTTCAGGTAGTAACCAGTCTGGAAATCAAATACATGTCCCACGTGTTGACAATTACACATAAGGAAGCAGACGTTGATATCAAGTTTGTTTCATTTTAATATAAGTGAATACAATAGGGTTACATTGGCCATTCTGAGTAGAATAAAACGCTGAAAAGAGCTCATTTATTCAGGAAGAGTCATGTCCTTCACCTTTAAGACATACAGTAAATATCTCTTGAATACTTAACGCAATTGAAATTTGAAGCATCTTTCTAAAAATAATTTAACCAATACGGTGGATTTGTCCTTAGCTGCTGCCACAATTCATCCTGTTATCTGGGACTGAATTGCAGCCCATGCACTCACTGTGCTGCCTCAGATGAAATACATGTAATATAATCAGCTGAGATACACACACATTTCTGTGTTCAAGGCAGTTGGCATTATTGGTATGTGCTAAAGCATTGGCATCTCTGTAACATACAGAGACACAAACACCATTACAATATATAGTATATGCAGATTACTCAGTGACCATTTTAAAACAAATATGCTGGGAACTGCAGGGAATTGCTGTTTCTGATGGGATAATCGCTGTTTATTGTTAGTGGTGATAACTGATGCATTTGAAAGAGGTAGCATACGACTCTGCTTCCATCCAGTTAAAAGACAGATGTGAAATTATATCTGTTTTTAATCTAAGTTGATGACTTCTAGACTGTGCAGGAAACAGACATACATGTGAATTCACTATTATCTCCTACATCTCCTTCCTGTATTTTTAATTTACAATTTGCATTTTAATACATAGAAAAATGATCAGACTGTTAACAGGAGAGTTGCCGGCCATCAAGGTAAATTCTTTGCCTTAAAGAGCCGAGAAATGTCTAGTTTAACCGTGAGGGTTTCTTTCTCCATGGTTAAATACCCCATTTTTCAATCCAACAGTTATCTTCTCCAGAACATTACAGATTTTTCCTCTTCACTGTAAGAACATAAGAAACTTGACAAACGAGAGGAGATCAATCAGTTTTGTCAAATTTGTTTGCTAAGCTAATAGCTAAACTGTCCCCATATCTGCTTCAACTGTTAAGATCTACTTTATTTTTATTTATTTTTTAATTTTATTTTCTTATAGATTCTTATAGATTTTTAAGATCTAAATTAGGCCTCCATGCTGTCTCCACTACTTGAGGTTAAATAAGTTTAGTTCTTTGAGTCTGTCATAGTACAATATATGCTACTATGTCATTTTGTAACATGGAAACCAGAACTGCACAAAATACCCTAGATGTGGTCTCACTAGTGAATTATATAATCTCAGCATAATGTCAGTTATATTCAACAGTTTTTATGATATAGCCTAATATTTTAGTTGCCTTTTTAATTGCTTCTGCACATTGCTTAGACAATGAAAACTTAATGTCGACATAAACCCCTAAATCCTTTCAGATGTTGCTTTCTGCAGGACAGTGTCTCTGATCTTGTATTTATAACTGACGTGCCCACGTGTAACATTTTACACTTTTGTACTTTAAACTGCATTTTCCAAGTGTTTGCCCAATTTTGAAGCTTGTCTATGTCTTTTTGTATTCTATTTGCTGCTATTCCTCTAGTTTTACTGTCATCTGAGATTTCACAAGTTTAACAACTACACTAGAATTAATGCCATTAATATAAATCAGAAAAAGTAATCATCAAAGGACAGACCCATGAGATTCTCCATTGAGGACCTCACTACATGGGAAGCATTCTAATTTTATCTGTACTCTTTTTCTTCTGTTGGTTAACCAACTTCAGATCTAATTTGGATTCTGGTTGCCACAAATTTATAGATTTCAGATCTAGATTCAGAATTAACTGTTGGTGTGGGACTGTATCAAAGGCTTTTTAAAAGTCTAAGTAAATTACAGTATGTTATATCCTTATTTTTGTCAACTATTCCATTTGTAAGTTCAGAAAAATCTGAAAGATTGGTTTGGCTGGATTATCTTCTCAGAAATAAATGTCTGGCTGTTATTTAGTATGTTATTTTTATATAGGCATTTTTCTTATTTATAACACAAAACTGAAAGCATGCAAAAGCCAAAAAAAAAAAACCTCTCTGGGCTTATCTATACAGTTTCTGCAGCCATTTTGAACCATTTTAGTGGCTTTCCAACTTGCCATCTTCTTTTCTGTATGCAAACATTATCCCAATTATACTGTGTTGCATTTTTTGTCATAAATTAAAATATCAGGTAGTTTCTAAAGAAGTAATTACATATATGTGATTTAACATTAATAGCATCTGAAATTATTAATGAAATCATATGTCAAATAATAATGCATTTAGGATTAAATAGTTTCCAATAGTCACCTTTTATTGACATTAATCTATTTTTTGCCAATTAGTAAACTGATATTTGATAGTACTTGATATGCATAGGGTATCACCAACAAAAAAAGCTGGCCCACTGCTGCTGCATTACATCTTCAGAAGAGTAGGTTTAAATCCTAAACTCTTTAAAGTTCCTGTGAATTTGCATGTTTTCTTCATTTCCGTGAGGGATTCGTAAGGGATGTGCTCTGGTGATTAAGGGGATTTTTGAGAGCATTTTTTTATTGAGGTATGGAAAGAAAAAATGTAGGACTTATGGAAATGAATATGCAATATTAAAGCACAAACTATCAACAAGTGAAAGGTGAAAACAAACAAAGAAAATAAAAATACAACCTTTCCGTCCAGTACCCTCCCACTTATCCCACCCAACAAATGATATAACACATCCTTTTGACAGCCCTGAACAGCTGGAATGGAGACTATATAGGCCAACAATGTCTGGACACACTGAATAGATGGGTGCAACACAAAGAGCAAGACCCAAAGGTGAGAAGATTAAGAAGGAGAGTGGCGAGAAGGATCATAGGGTACCATTCGTTAGATTAACTGCACCATAAACTGACATTTAGCAATGCTAGGGTTGGAAGACCCATTAATCCTAGTCAATCACAGTTCCACAAGAGTAAGATTAAGTAGAGATATGTTCCAGAGGGGAAAAGCAGTTGGATCAACTGATTTCCATTGAGAGGCTAGAATTGATTTGCCAGCAATCATGTCCAGAGAGAATAACCTCCACTGCAGTAGAAAGAGAAAGAGAAAGACAGATAGGAGAGATCCAATGGAAAGTAGATATGAGGATCAAAAGGTATAATGATAGAAAGAGCAGCTGAGGGAAAACTAAAAACAGAAGATCACAATGCAGAAACCAGTAGACATTCCCAGAACATATATAAAAATGTGCCAACCACATATGAAAGACAGATATGACCGTTTGATTCTAAAGTCAGAGAATATCGAAGTGCTGTGAGGGAAGGAGATTAAGAAAGATTGAATCGGTATGGGTCTGTAAGATGCCTTGCACAAAAGAATATACAGTACATTGTTGCCACTAGCTTTAATGAGGTGGGCAGTGGTCTGGCAAAGTTATAGAGAAGATAGCTTAAAAGTTGAGAGTATAAAGAAACAATACAAGCCTTAAGAACAGATGTAAGTTGAAGATAGAAGAAAAAAGTAAAAGGAGGAATAGTGAGACAGGACCTTACAGCAGCGTTTCTCGACCTTTAAGTATTTGCGACCCGAGTTTCCATAACAGTTTTAATTGTGCCCCCCCCAACAATTTTTTGAAATGTAGATGCATATTTTATTATACCTACTTCACTTTTATCGAAATTTATCTAACTCTTTATTTATTGTTCTAGTATAAGTGAATTTGTTTTGGTTTCAACAGATTTTTTTTCATATTTTTGATTCTTGTTTTCTTTTTTTCACATCTTCGCGCCCCCCTTTTTGTTACTTCTTGCCCCCCTAGGGGGTCCCGCCCCACAGGTTGAGAACCACTGCCTTATAGACTTGAATGTATGAAGCTCTAGGTCATCATAAATATCTCAGAAAGTTGGGATGCCTTGTTAGGACCAAGGATTAAAGGAAATGGTTGCCACTGATGCATTAGGCAGGATTATTAAATGTTGGGGTATGAGAGTGCCAAATATTCAGTACATATAAGGTTTAAGGGACCCTGTATATAAATAAGCTAAAACAAAAAAAATAGGAACATAAAAGCCCATTTAAAAAGATACATGTTTAAATTGAGTTTAAAAGCAGCAATTGCAGAGGGCAGTTGAATGTAAAGAGGTAGGGAGTTCCATAACGTGGAGGTTGCAGTATTAAAAGCTTGATCACCCAGTGAGTTACATTTAGTGTATGGGACAGCAGAATTCTGCATTGGATGATTGCAGCATGGTGTGTAATATTGTAACATGTGTGGTCCCCAGCCGGGGCTGGAGCCCGGCCAGGACGCCCAGGAGGACGTGAGGAGGGCTTGTGCCTCCTCCAGACCGCGAGGGGGCGTCCGTCCTGGTTCTGTTGGGAGCCACGGGTCGAGGGCATGGAAGCCCTACCCTGTAGGGGCCCGTGGTCACCGCCAGGCGGCGCCGATGCCGGTTTACCCGTGTGGTCTTTGGCCGGGATGGAGCCCGGCCGGGACGCCTTGGAGGACCAGAGGAGGGCGTGTGCCTCCTCCAGACCGAGTGGGGCGTCCGTCCTGGTTATGCAGGGGCCTCGGGTAGGGGGCTTTGAAGCCCAGCCCTGTAGGGACCCGTGGCCACCGCCAGGCAGCGCCCCAGTGCCTGTTTATCCGGGAGCCCGGCACTTCCGCCACACCAGGAAGTGCCGGGGGGAAGACGACCGGGGAGACACGGACGGCTTCCGAGTGCGCAGCCGACACTTCCGCCACACAGGGGTGTGGCCACCGCTAAGTGCCGGGAAGCAGCTGGAACCCGTCCAGGTTACCATAAAAAGGGCCGCCTCCCTCCAGTCAGCGGTGGAAGTCGGGAGGCAGTATTGACGGAGCTGGGGAGAGGACTGGAGGCGGCCAGGAACAAAGGCACAGTGACTGTGAGCCCTGGACTTTTGGGGAATCGGTGCAAGAGGCACTGGGGCTTTGTGAGTGCACGATAACTTGCTGTACATAGTGTAAATAAAAGTGTGATGGGTGAAAATATGTTGTCCGTCTATCTGTGCCAGGGCCAGCGTTCACACATGCTAGAAAGACAGATATAACTATTGCTATGTTAAAAAAGGAGTATAAAAGACATACATTATTCAACAGGCAACAAATGCAAGGAAATAAGAGTTTTATGGTCCCAAAGCTTTATCTAATCTAATCTAATCTATCATGATTTAAAAAACTGTTCAGTACTTTGTCAGAATCACCAAAGACTAGAGTATTACAACAATTAAGCCTAATGGTGGCAAAAGAATGAATAAGAGTTTTTGAGTGACAAGGTTAGTGAGAGAAGGTCTTAATCGTAAAATATTCCTCAAATGAAAGAAAGCTGATCTGGTAACATTCTTAACATGAAACTCAAATGCCAAATTGGAATATAAAGTGAAACCCAAATTCCTGAATTTGGAAAAAGGAGAAATGGCGCAAGAGATTTGAGAAGAGCCTTACAATCAATAAACAACACCCACTGTATGTCTTGTCTCTACTAACTTTTAAATAGTGGTGACACAACCAAAAATTCATGTGTCCAATGCATTCAACCAGCGAGTTTGATGAGAAATCAGAGGTAGGTTTAATGTGCACAAACAAATCTGAATGTAAACAATTGTTGCATAGCTCTTGATGATGGTGTTCTATATACAATGGTGACATATAATATACAGTGTTTGTTTGTTCACTCCCACTCTCCTGCCAACTCTGTAGGCTCAAGTCACCCTAGCCCAAGTGAATTGGTGTTACTTCCAGCCAAGCCCTGGGATCACTTAAAGGTACATCAGGTAAGATTTACTAGCAACTCCTGCTATACCTGCTTCCCTGAGTCTTCACTATCCTCCAAGGGAATCAATCAGCCAATTCTCCTTAACCTTGCCTTTAGATGAGTAACCTGGTATGAGCTTTAGCAGCTTGTGATAGTGCGCTGCCACCCATTAGATACGAAGTCTTGTGGCCTCCTATGCATCCTCCAGTCATGATTTTTGAGTTTGGGAAATATAATTATACATTTTTTGCAGCATCAAATAATAATTTAATTATATTGTTACTTTAGCATCACACCTTAATGGATTATGGTTACCACAATATTATGTTTTCCATAACTATTGTTAGTCACATGATCACTGACAATATGAAGTATGATGTCACCTTTGGTTCCTTATATAAGATGGTCCCATACTTCAGCCTGCATTCAACTGTTTGGGCAAAGATAATCATCTTAATTCCTTTTGCTACTTTCATTTAGTTTTTAGATTTTTTTTTTTTTTTTTACTTTTTTCCAATGTGTTATATTTGGTTTTCAGTTTGGTTGTTTGATTGTTTTGGTAACAAATCTCTTCCTGTCTTTTGATCTTCCTTCTTGGATGGCATTTGATCATCATTTTAGGACTGTCCTTTTCAGGACAAAAGCCAAGTGTTTCCATAAACTGTCTAAGGTTGTTTGCATTGAAATGTCCTGGATTAGTGATTGTCTATTTTAAAACAGTCACAACCTACATGACTTTTCCTTGTCTCTCTTTCCTGATAAAGAAGCAGCCACTCCAAAAATTTATGGTTGACCTACCCGGTATTGTCCATTAGAAAACTTTATAGAGTTTTATCTCCTCTTTTCTCTCTCAGTCTATACCCCTTCTAGGACACCATTCATTATGGTGTCTGCTGCTATGTAGTAATTCTGCCTTACCACACTGACAGGAAAATCAGTACTCTTCCTACCAGTGTGATTTTCTCTCATTGTCATTCTCATTCCACTTCTAATATTTCTCTAATTTTCTGCATTATTGGTATCAGCTGTTCCTATTTGTAGTTGTAGGCTAAGGTCCTAAAGCTCATTAGCCCTTGATATTAGTATTTTTGGTTGGTATTTCACAAGTACTTCACTTAGTTCTAACTTGCAAATATGCATCTTAACTATGCAGGATACTTTATGTAAGAGGGACACCTGAAGGATCCATTACCATGATTACATTTATTGATATAACAAATCTAAATATAATGAAATCAATAATTCAAACACATTTCCACATGAAAACATAATCTGTATTTTAATGTTCGTATGTTCTCTGCTCTATTCTATCCAAGGCTGGTTCTTGCTTTATACACAGTGAGGCCACGATTGACTCCAGAATCCCCACCCTCCAGAATTTGATTAAGCAGTTTTTAAAATGTGACATCATATATTTTCCTTAGATATTATATTCAAAAGGGAAATATCAGGTCCCTTTAAACTTTTGGGATTTCTAAAATGTCTGTTGATTAGCTGAAGGAGTGTTTATTCAGCTAATTTACATAAGCATTGATATGACTGTGCTGCTGCCATTTTCTGTTTCAGCAGTTAGCTCCTCATATTTTCTAACCACATTTAGTCCACTTTCACTACTGAACTTTATTATGTAATGAAATTAATTTGACAATAGAGTTTAGCCTTTATACCAGTTCTTGGCCTTTTAAAAACCCTTGCTATCAACCAAAATTCAGTTTCAGGACAATAAAGCTTGCATTGAAATAATATTTAAGCTGCTTCTGGCTAATGGATATACTGTATCTTTCACCACTATACCATTCTTGAAAAATATATTTACATTGACAATCCATAATTGAAATTTTATTATTATGAATCATTGATAAACACTGTTATCTTCTTTACAGCTGCTTTCATCACAGGGAGACTAATAATTCTCTTCCTTTTTGACAGTTTCTCAGATTTTGTTGTGCTTGTAGAGATAAAACTGCTTTCAATAATAAAATGCTGAGGATGCAAAGCTTTTTTGTCAACAGAGGATTTCCTTCTATTGTTTTTAATCAGAGACTCTGAAATATTCTCCCAAGATAAGTACCAAAAGCCAAAAACACACCCATTAATCTCCACTACTCTCACCTTCTGCTTTGCCTCTTGCTCATGTCATGATATAACTTAACATGAAATTCAGAAATCCTTTTAATTCTCGGTCGCAGGGGATATAAGGCAAGAATCAACCCTAAACACGACAAATGTCTATCATCCTTAAACACAATTTTCAAACCAACAGATTTCCAAGGAATGTGTTTTCCAGTCCTCAACATTAACCTGCTACCATTGTCCTCCTAAA
Organism: Polypterus senegalus; assembly: GCF_016835505.1. NCBI lineage: Eukaryota > Metazoa > Chordata > Cladistia > Polypteriformes > Polypteridae > Polypterus > Polypterus senegalus. The sequence continues at coordinate 118,704,959 of NC_053165.1, forward strand.
CTATTGCCATGCATGAGCACCTGGGGAACACATTCAGAGATCAATTGAGGTAGGCAGCACCTACCCGAACCATGAGGAGGCACTGTTGTTAACTTTTTTCTTCCAACTACAACTCTGAGAACACACCCGATGAGGGGATTTGTCCCCCGTTCATGGCACCCAGAGAAAGCCCTACCCCTTCCACCCCCTTGAAGGTGGAGTCTCTTTTCAGACCAACGTCTGTTGAGGATGGAACTCCTACATGACCTAACTGTTTAGTCTCGAGTCTGGGTTAAGAGCCTAAATTAGCCTGTTTTCTGTTGTGGCATGTGCACTTTAACCTTTTTCTTTTTGTTTTTAAACAGGGTTGTGCGGTTGGCATCCAAATTGTTCCCTGTAAACTTCTCGCATCCTTCAAGTGATTGCACTAGGTACATGTCTAGTCTATGGATGCTTTCAGAATCAGACCACCATATACACAATGTAGAACTGTCTCAAACAACATGACAGTATCTGGTCCCTATGACCATTATATTATTGAACAAAAAGCCATTTGCTTGTACTGTATTATAACCTTGTTAAGTACATTTTTGTAAATGGTGTTCAGCAGTTTATGTTTTAAATATAGGTTGAAGACTTGTAGATAATGTCAAGGTACATAAATTAATCATCAGGTACCATGACCTCCTCTTCTTTTACTCAAAGTGAAATTGATTGGTTTGTATTCTGTCACAATGATTTGACAAAACATATCCATCCATCATCCAACCCGCTACATCCTAACTACAGGGTCATGGGGGTCTGCTGGAGCCAATCCCAGCCAACGCAGGGCGCAAAGCAGGAAACAAACCCCGGGCAGGGCGAGCACACACACACTAGGGACAATTTAGGATCACCAATGCACTAACCTGCATGTCTTTGGACTGTGGGAGGAAACCAGAGTACCCGGAGGAAACCCACACAGACACGGGGAGAACATGCAAACTCCACACAACATATGAAAGACATATTGTATGGAAGGAGCTGCACTCATTTATAAACTAAAAAGGATACTCAAAGTCTCTAGCAATAAACTCAGACCAACTAATTTTTAATTACACTCTTTGTCTTCTCAGAAGACCATATTGTGCAGCACTCCCTGAACTTGCTCTACTTTTTTCTCCAGCTACCCCTTCCTCTTTCACTTTTATTCTTTGTTTGCATTTTCCAGTCCAAGACATGTTCAATGCAGTTCCTCAGGCATAATGCTGTGTTTCTAGCTTTCACATATTTTACCAAATCACAAGTTCACTTTTTCGACATGGAAGGAAAAAAATGCTATATTCAACTTTTCATTCTCAAGCAGCAGTAAAAAAACAACCAACAGTATGTTAGTTCTATGGCAGTTTTCAGATGTAAAACATTCATATTAAGATATACTTTCTTAATTTTGAAGTTCTAAACTGCTTAATTTATTTTCAAGATGAAGGAGTTGGGGTTTGCTGCTGAGGAGATTTTGATAATAGCGGATTTCAGGCTTTACACTAGTGAATGTAACATTCTCATTATTTGCAAAATGGCCCTGTGTTAGTGAGTGAATGGATGTGTGTGTCAGTGGGTCCTGTAATGGACTATCACTCTGTCCAGAGCAGATTCCTGCTTTGTGCCCAACGTTGCCATGTGACTCTGAATTAAATTAAGCAGAGAACATTAAGTTGCATTAAATAAGTCAATAATAACATGGTATGACATTTTCTTATATGTACAAATGAACAGAGATTAAACCAGTTCTAATCTGTGTATGTACAAATGAAAGTAGAAATAATGTTTCTTCTTCTTGTTTTTGCTAAGTGGAACAGTATTTCATCTTTGCTTACTTATAAAATGAAATAATTTATTAATATTATGACCAAAAGAAAGTGAGTTTTATGTGAACTAGATGAAAAAGATAATCTTTTTAACAAACTGAAGTGCATGTTGGAAAGATGCATATTACAAAGATTACAAGAGTTCAGGAATTCTGACAGAATGTTCTAAACATACTGTATGAGTAAAAGATAGAGAAATATGGGCACCTTTCTATCAACACCAGAGGTCATGTAATCAAAAAAGCGTGCAAGACCCTTGTGAGAGATGGATAGGTCGCCTTCATATTAATTTGGACAGTGGATCCCTTTTAGGTCATTTTATTTTAAGCTGGCATTCTAAGAGACCTTGTTGAGGAATTTTTAGTCAGCAGCATAAACTAGACAGCCTGCTGCTATTTGATATCACAAGAAGATGGACATTGCTAATGATTAGGTTTGCAAATCTATGACACAGTCTTCACTAAAGGCCTGTGCTTTGAGTCGGACGTAAAAAAGTAATAATCATATAGGACTGTGTAGTGGTGACCTCAAGTCGTTGCCACTATATCGCACAAAAACACTTTCCTAATCGATTACAGTATCATAGTATACAAATAAATGAAAGACAGTTAGTAGGGATAACTCTCCTTGAGAATCTGGAAAGTGCACAACCTATTGGTTGTGGTAAGGATGCCATAGTGAGATTATGGTGACAGAAAGGCAGTCACATTCATTAGAAGGGCTTTAGAAGTCCCCAAAAAGCAACACAACAGAAGGATCAGTAGATTATGCCACCAAATACATAAGTCAATGTGTTCTGCCATTGGAATGATGTCATGTCATGCAAGATAGATATGCAAATAATTAAAAAAGACAGTTCTCCATTTTACTGTCTAGTAAAACATTTGTCACTTCTGTCTGAATCTGTATATTTTTAAAATAGCACTGAACTACTTTGAGTTAGTGCTGTGTCATTTCCAGTAATGAATTCCACTTCTTACTGAAGAGGTAAAACACATAAAGATAAAATAGACGCTGGCACAATCTAAAAAAACTACTTAAACTGTTATCAAAGAGTTAATTTGATCTTGTGGGACACATTTTCTTAAAATGGCTGGTTATCTCACATATTTGCTAGGGTCTCTTTGACTATACAACCATTTATAATATCGAGGAGGTTCTGTGACCCATCTTGCAAAATTTTCATTACAGGCCTGACTGATAATGACATACACCATATAGTATGGCTGAATTCTTCTAGGAATGTTTTTGAAATATCTGCAGAACTCATTGTGTGAAACATTCCTGCATATCAACTAAAATAAGGCATATGCTTTCTGTGGCCCATTCCCTCCCTTTAGGAGCAGTTATGTATGTATGGATGCGTCACAGAACACCAACTGGCATTTGTACAACTTCATAATCAGAAGTGTAGACATGTGCATTACCAATAATGGGTGCTTTACCTGATACTGTAGACTTCCATTTTCTCTGGTTTTGAAAACATTAAACACTCATAAATCACCTTTGCATGCAAATAACCTTACTGCCTCTTGGAACAACTTTGTATTTTTACAGAATAAATTCAACATATATTTATCTATCTATGAAATAAAGAAATTCTTGCCCTGTTTTCTAATGATGAAAAAACAGGATGTCACTAATCTTGTAAAACTATAGAGACAAGAATAAAAGTCAAATGATTTATAATTGCTGGAAAAATGGTGAAGTCGTCAGGCTAGAATTCTCCCTCTGGGTGAAATTGCTAAACCGCTGTTACCACACTGTTGAAAACCCTGAAAGCACGAGTTTTCTGAAGTGTAATTCATAAATGAGATTTTAAGTAAACCACAAACCCTTTATATTTATAACTTGTTTATGAGATCTGTTGTGAATATCTGATTCATGGTGGTCTCTAAATAATGGGAAAACATCACTATATTGCTAGAAGCCCCATACAGAATGAATAAATACAAGAGATGCCTATTAACCTTTTTTTTCTTAGCAGTTTCTATTTTAGCAGCACAAAATAAAGACCAACTATAGACAGGCCATAACGCAATTGCCAGGCATATAACCCTTCTCACTCAGGTCAAGTTTAAAATAAATCAATTCACTAAATCTTTCTTCTTAACTCTTATAATTCTGTTCCAGAATTTGATTTTAGCTCTTCTCTGAGGTTTCTCCTAAGTTATTATTACCGTCTGGAAATAGAAAGGTCAAAATTGTGCACAGAATGTAAGAGGTAGGATTGCTTTCTTTCCTTTTCAGACAAATCTGTATACTGTTTCTGTATGCAGAATCTTGAATGAAGGACTAGTTTAATCTCATTTCACAGCTTTATCTTGGGGTTTTTCCACTTGTTACCCCAGCACCAGCAATTGCTTAATAAAAATAATAATGTTGCATCTATTGAGCGCCTTTTACAAACCCATGGTCGCTTTAGATACAGAGTAAAAAAAAAAAAAAATTACACAGATGACAAAAGGTCGTAGAAGAGGAAAGTTTTCAGTTGAGATTTAAAACTACAGAAAGAGGAGCAATCTCAGAGAGACTGAGGAATTAATGCGATGCATGCGCGAGTTGCAGTACCAGCAAAAAGTCGGGGGAGCAATGTGCTAAAAGTTGGAATGTGACGTCAGAGTCTCTGGTTACTATCTGCTTATGACAGAAAGCCGCTTTGCGGATCTTACGAGATCGGTGTGTGCACTTCGATGTTTGATGAATAATTCGAAGTGGTGAAGCAAAATGCCGACATACAGATGCATTCATGGTGCTTTTATTTTCAAGCATCACATATTCCCGATTGTAATGACACGATACATTTTAAAAGTCTCACATACTGTCTTCTGTGCCGTCTTTTTTTCTAAGGCTTCTTCCTGTCCTGACAGCAGCGGCAAACAGCAATAGATCGCCAGACTGAGCACATCAAATGTATGATATTCCAACTCTCTGCAGGAATCCTTAGATTTATACTTGATATCACTTTCATGATGAAATGCATTATAGTATGTACAGTATGTTACATTTTACAGATAAATCAATAATTTTGTTTAAATAATGAATACTGTTAATAATTACACATATGGGGGTGACATAGTGGCGGAGCGTTAGCAGGGAGTCACGTCGCTGATATTCCCTACCTGGAGTTTACATGTTTTCCTGATGGGTTTCCTCAGTGTGCTCCAGTTTCCTTCCAAAGATATGCAGATTTGGTTACACTAAAATGACACTAGTGTATGTGACTGCTTGAATTCACCTTGCGATGAGCTGATGCCTCGTCCAGGGATTGTTTCTGCCTCGTGCCCAATGCTAGCTGAAATGGACAAATCCCTGGACTGATGGATTTAATCACTAAACATCCTTTTCAGAGATATTGTGGTAAGGTGTCATTGGAATTTAATGGGCGTTCCAGACAGTTCACAACACAGCGAAGCCGAACCTGTTCTCACCATGGTAATATCTCACACTGCCACCTGGTGGATTCCTCTAGATTTACGTAAAGTACGTGCGCAAGTATAAACAGTACAATGTTTGTGTAGCAGGAGTGTCCGCTGCAGCATGTGTCGCGTCACGTGAAGTATAAACCCGGCCTAACACTTCAGTTTTATTGGCATTAAGTTTGAGAAAGTTATTTTCCATCCATAGCTTAAGGTCAGTGATGCAGTCAGTGAGTGTGCTGGGAGGTGAATCTATAGGGGAGTCTGTACTAAGATATAACTGTATATCATCTGTATAAGGCTGGGGTTATACTTCCTGCGACACAACGCATGCTGCAGCTTACGCTCCTGCTACGCAAGCATTGTATGTGAGACTTTTAAAAATTATTGTGTCATTACGGTCGGGAATATGCAACGCTTGAATATAAAAGCACCACGAATGCATCTGTATGTCAGCGTTTTGCTTCATCACTTTGAACCATTCATTAAACTTTGAAGCACGCACACCATTCTCGTAGGATCCGCAAAACAGTTTTCTGTAACATGTAGGTAGTAACCAGAGACTCTGACGTCACATTCCAACTTTTAGCACACTGCGCCCCCCACCCCCCGACTTTTTGCTGGTACTGCAACTCGCACACGTGTTGCGTTAATTTCTTAGGACCTGCTCAGAGGACACATCAAATGAACGCTAGAAACGTGTGGCAGCCATGATGTGGGCGCGTACGTGTTCTGAGCATGAAGTATAAATGAGCCCTACCAGTGGAAGTTAAGGCCATGTCTGTGAATAATCTGACCCAAAGGAAGGATATAAAGTAGAAAGAGTAATGGCCCAAGGACTGAACCTTGAAGGACACCATGTGACACAGGTGAGGTGAAGGATTTATGTCGACCAAGTGTGACAAACTGTTGCCTATTAGAAAGATATGATGTGAAACATTGAAGGGCTATGCCAGACATGCCTACAGCAGAGAGACGTGACAGGAGGATTTCATGATTAACAGTGTCAAATTCTGTACTTAAGTCAAGAAGGAGGAAAATATTAAGGAAACCGCCATCTGCTGACCGGAGAAGATCATTGACTACTCTGAGAAGAGCTGTCTCAGTGCTGTGTTGTGTACAAAAGCCAGACTGAAAAGGCTCATAGAGTGTATTATCTATAAGAAAAGCATGGAGTTGTGTAGCAACCACACGTTTCATCACCTTAGCCAAAAAAGGGAGATTAGAGATAGGCCTGTAACTGGAGAGAAAGGAAGGATCCAGGTCAGGTTTTTAAGGATTGTGGTAACTGCAGAAGATTTGAGAACAGAAGGGACAGAATCTGAAATGAAACATGCATTTTCCAATGTGGCAACAGGAATACTAATTATGGATGAGCATGCCTTAAGCAGAGAAGTGGGGGCAGGATCAACTAGACAGGAGGAGGAATTAGACTTATTAATAAGTTCAGAGATGGCAAGAGACTCAACAGGCGAGAAACAAGTGAGTCTTGATGATGGGGATGGCAGATCAGAATGAGTGAGTGATTGAGGTGTGGAGGGGAAACTGTGATAGATTTGATCAAATTTGGTATTAAAGAAATGTAAGAAAGCCTGATACTGTTCAGCTGTATTGGGGCATGCTTAGAGGAGGGGGTTGGAGGAGTTTATTAACAGTTCTAAAAAGAGTTCTAGGCCTAGTCTTAGCACCATTTATGACAGAGGAATAATATTGGAGCGAGCAGTGTTAAGGGCATCTCTATATTTAAGTATGTGCTCAGTGTAAAGCTGTGAATGAAGCCGTTCAAGACGCTGGCTAGTGGCTTTCATAGCTCCGAGCTCATCAGTGTACCAGGGACAGGGACAGGAGGCTGGAACAAGCCTAGTTCTTAAGGAAGCAAAGTTATCTAACAGTTGGGAAACACAGCTGTTATAAAGGGAAACCATATTTTCAGGAGAGGGAAGACTATGCAAATTCAGAAAAAGACGAAGACAGAAGGGAAGCAGCAAACAAATCAGAATTAACAGACCTAATGTTGCGATAGGAGACTTTTTCTTGACAGATGTAGAGGTAATAATGCTATAGCTATAGAATAGTTACATTCAATAAGCTTATGATCAGAAATACCAGAGAGTGAACCTGAGACAGAGATTTTATTCAAGCCATTTGAACAAAGCAAGTCAATAATATTACCCTGAGTATGAGTGGGGAAATCCATGTTTGTCAAGTCAAAACAATCCAAAGTTGAGATAAATTCAGCTGTAAGAGAGCAGTTGACATCAACATGAATATTAAAATCACCAAGTAAAATTACAGCAGGGCAAAAAGATGAGATTACAGTGAGAAGTTCATTAAATTCAGACAGAAAGTTCACCACAGATTTGGGAGGGCGATCAACTAACAACAGCAGTACAGGAGGGGAGGAAACCATTTTAACAGCAATATATTCAAAAGATGTGACTTCAAAAAAGGAGAGTTCCTTCATTGTCAAGGTAGATCTATTAACCATGGCCAGGCCACCCCCTTTTCCTGTTAACCTGGGTTTAGACATGTGGCTATAGCCTAGGGGAGACAGCAAGTTTAAATGTAAATAGTCACCAGGTTGTTGCCAAGTTTCTGTAAGAAGAAACATATTCACTTGCTTCTGCGACATGAGGTCATTAATCAGCGAGGTCTTGTTAGTGATGGAGCGAGTGTTCAAAAGGGCAAGCCTAAAGTTGGAACAGCCAGGAGAGTGGGGCACAGACACTTCCTGAAGAGGAAGAAGATGGCCCATGCTTAGACGTTGTCATACACTCTATTGTTAATATATTTTTTTACTCTAAACCTTAATGTTTTTGTAATGTATGCTATTGAGCCCACAAAGACTATTACTGGTGGTCCATCGTGACACTCCAGAGTTGTTTTTGTCAAAGTCTGATACATTTATTCTTCCAAAAAGTTTTTTGGAAAGTTATTTTTTTGAGAAATATCAAATACAGCATGTTGTACAATGTTTTTAAACTTTGAACCTCCTATTAAAAAGCATTGAAAAATTAAATTAATCTATTTTTTTACAGAGAAACATTATGTGAGACTTCATTTATGGATTAGTTTGCTATTTCAGACTTACTTTGACAGGGGTAACCTGCTGCAAAGCTGCTCCTGATAGCAAAATAGATACAAATTATTGAAACTGCACAAGAGGAGTGTTTATGCAAGCTGCCTGTACACCAGCTCACTTTTCATGCTATGTGAGATATGTTAACTGTAAAAGTAAAAAAAAAAACAAAACAAAAAAAACATCAAACTCACTTATCTAGAAATGAATGTAAGAAGAAAGAAATTGTTGAAAGCAGACAGCAATTTTACCTTCAGATTAAGACATTTGAGATTACATCACTTGAATTGGCATTTGTAGTCTATGAAAGCCATTGAACCACACACCACATTCTGTTTAGGCTACATTTTTAACTCCACGGCCTTGTAAAGTACTATTAAAAAGAATGTACAGTATCTTTAAGGTAGTCTACTAATGCACATAATTGCATTCTATCAGTTCTTTGTGTCTAAGACTCGCTGTTATAAAACTTTGTAATAAACAAAAATGTGGTAACTGAATTTTTCCTGAAGTAAATACTTTTTTTTCAAATATTCCAAATTTGAATCAGTTAACCAAGTTCTTCAATGCACCTGAATGTTACACAAAGTGTACATTTGTTATTTTGTTATTATTATTATTTTTTTTTGACAGACACAAAATCAGACATGTGTTCTAAAGGCAAAGCATCGTATTTCTAGCTTGTGCTGACAAAGAACGCATACTAAGATTGGAATCAAATAAGTTACCTGTGAAAATCAGGAACAGTAATAATAAGCAAACAGAATATTAATTAAAAAAAGAAAACCACAGAGTACAGGCTACCAAAACCAAAATAGTCAAAAATGCAAAACCAAAAATACTGGCAAAAATCCAAAATGCTAATTGAATCAAAACAAAAAAAGAGAAAGCATAATAATCTCTCACAAAAATTGAAAAAGCATAATTCTTTAGAAAATCATGCTGTTACCTTATTCGTTTACCTATGCAAATACCTAACTGTTGTACAGTAAGTGCTGTCATGCAACATAATTAGACAAATGAGGTCAAAAATGAGCAGCACATGAAAAAAGGTTTGATGGCAGGCATAAGACCAATATTTGACAAATATTTGTTTTTCAAATCTTATCATGTATAATCTGTATTATTATTTGTGTATCTATCCTTTTCTGTACCCACATACTCAGTTCAGTCTTGTGAGCACAGGAACTAATTCTGGATGGGACACCAACCCATTTCTGGGTACACATAAACACAATTAAAGAAAGGAAATCTTACAGTTGTCAATTAACAGCCTTCATAAAGTGTGTCTAAATCAGGATTTAAACGAGTGGTTCTATGGAACAGCAGCAGTAATCACTGTATCACCTTGCCAGCAATGATACTCACAGGCCAATAATAGTGCATGCATTAGCAGAACAAGGTACGATCTGAGTGAAATGTCTGCTAAAAATGCATGGTTCCATCTCTTGGTTTTTGTGGTATTTTGTTTTGTTGAAATGTGGAATCTTATTTAATTTAACTGGGATTTTGTTTCACAAACAATATGAAAATGTATTCATATCATCCTGAAATAGAATTTTGTACATTCATCCATCCATCATTTTTCTCAACACAGCTGGGGGCAAAGCAGGAACAAGACACTTTAAAGAACACCCTTTTATCACATAGTACACTCACACACACACACATACACATTCCCACACTCTCATACAGTACATAGCCAATTTACAACAGACCGCTGATCAACTGCATATTCAGATCTTGCGGTATATTTCATCTTGGGTTTAACCATCTGTTCATATGAGGAATTACATGATGAAGACATTACTTTTATGAACATGTTTTGCTCCATCCAAGGAAAAAAGATTCTGAGAACACTTTGGTAACAAGGTAAAATTTAGAAATCTCTTAATGGGGCACTATTTCATCACAGAGCACACTCGCTTTCATTGCCATTCTGCTTGTCTTTGGAAGGATACCAGAACACATGAATTAGACCCTCATGGACATTGGGAGAATATGCAGACACTTCAAAGACAGTGACTAGTCTTGAATAGTGACACACACCCTATGGCGGTGTGACAATAGCAAATAATCACTATGTCACCATGCCTTTGTCAATAGTTTTAGTTTAAATTAATTTCTTTTGTTTGGGATTAATATCCCAGGGAAATTAAATTGATTCAAAAATAAAATAATCAAAATAATATGATTTATTTGAGATATGGTATACTAAATATGATATGCTATTTATAACACACTGCAAAAATGCTAGCTAAACAATGAGAAAAAGCAGGATGCAAGAAAACAGGTAATCTCTAAACAATAAGACTCTAGACTTTAGCAGTCATTTTACCTGGCTTTGTAGTAAATGAAAGGAAAAATGATCTAGCTGTTAACAAAAACAAATGAGTTTGGTCCTTAGAGCTGACTTTAGGGAAACTGTATCTATTTCAAACCAGGCTCTATTTTCAAATGTAAATGTCTAGTGAAATCAGGAACTTTATTTTGGTGTTAGTAACACTGGAGTGAAGATCTGGACACCTGTGTAGTTTCCCTGATACGTTTCTTAGCATGGAAAAATTGAGCAATGTTGCATCACCAGCAGTGTCAGGCAAAGCTTTGTGAATAATTCATGAGACTTAACAGCAACAGGGGATGATGTGCAGTATGAATGCAGGTAATTTATTTATTATACCTGAGCTACAAGCATATGCAACACGTCTCATAAACTACTAATTTACTATAATAAAAAAAGACTTCAGATGAGTAAAATAAGGAAGGATTACCCCATATATTTTGCATAGGATTTATAGATTTTGTTTTAAAGAGGAGAATTTCACTTCATAGCATTTGAACTAATCTTCTTAGAAAATATAAGTAGCAGGGGAGCATCATTGGATTGAATAAACAATCCACACTGAGGTTGTTTGAAAAGTAAAAAATCATCTAGCTGGTTTCTGAATCAATCTTGCTAGCTATTTTTTACTTTAATCATTTTATTTGCGTGCCTTTAAAGGAACTAGTAAAAGCATATGATTCTAAGTTTAGTAATTGTACTGACTGCAGGAGCGGTTTAATTGAAGAATTGATTTGGGAGAAAGGAAAGGCATGTATAAATTAGTCAAGGTCAAAACTAAGGGTAAGAACCACAAATTGTCGAAGGGAGCACAGCAAGAAATTGAGAAAACCAGAAAGTGACGCAAACTGAGCCAAGCCGAAAAAACGACAGAAAACCAGAAATGAGTCATAATGCAGATAAACTAATGCTAGGGTTTTTGGGTTGTATACACAAACATGGAACAAAACATGGACCAATAAGGAAGTGCATGACACTGATTTTTCAGACAGACGTAGTTCACATTGTTATGAGGTGGTGTCTTTGAGAAATATTTGAGAGAACTATAGATAAGAAACACAAGGCAAACTTCTTGACAAAGACAGGTGAGGCCAAAACTTAAAAGATTACAAAGTTAACCAAATGAACAAAACACAGAGGCAAAGCAAACATCAAAGTCATGAACAGTTTAGAACCGAAATGGAGCCAAGGGCTAGGCCTACTTGAAATAAAGCTAGCCATCCCTAAAGTTGTTTGGTTTGATGTTTATCCAAATGAGGGATAACTTAGGTTGGGACTGTCTTTGTATTTCTACTGTCACTTCCTGCTTACGTAATTCATCCAATGGTTCCGGTCACATGACCAGTTCCCCATAATTAACATGTACTATGACACACACACACACACACACTAACGGATGAGCTGCATAGGTACTTTCACAATAATTGTCTAATAATGGTGGTGTCGTATAATGATGTACTTTTAACAATTTTAAAAATGCATCAAATCAGAAACCAAATGTAACCACTAAATTCCTTTGTCCCCACAACCTTTAAAAGGTGTCACAGCTATTTTCTGAGGCAAAGGATATGTTGAAAAAAATGAAAAACAAATATTAGATCAAGACAATAATCAATATATTTGATCCTTGCACAAGTTTATATGTTGCTTTCATGTTTTATGGGGGGTAGAGGCTAGTCTCTGCAGATATCTTGTCAGGAAAAAAACTTTTGGTCAGGTAATTTGTCATTTACACAGAAAATACCCTATTTGTCTGCACACATTTTTGAGGGCTAGAACTGTGTCCACTATAGAGCTTAATTCTTTACAATATTGGCAAGAAACATCTCCTATTAGGTTAGGCCTGTACATGTAGGTTCTTCTGTCAATAGACTCTTTGTCCTGTTGCTTGGCAACAATAATTTCAACATCTTCACACAAAACCTGGTTAGTAATTTAGAAACATTTTTAAGCAGACTTTTTTGATTCACTGGCAAGTCTGTTGCACAGTTTCGTATTTTCCACTAGCTTCAGACTGTATGCCTCTTGTTTTGTCCTTTTGATAATACTTTTGTTTACTCTTTTTTACTTTCCATTCTATTCATTGCTCTTCAACTAAACTGTTTCCCTGCAAAACTACACAGATGTACTTTGTAGACCACCCTGTTCACATTAGTATCAAAACAAATCCAATAGAAGAATTCACTATGGCCCTTCAGTCCTACAGTCCTTGTTGCCTGTTTGCTTTGTCAAACTGCAGTCTCAAATGTTGCATTCTCTGTGCTTGATTGCTGTTACATTTTGCTTGCTCTTTATCTGTGGAAGTTGTAAAAGGGGAGGACACCCTACTAGCATATGTCTACACTCACACTTGGAATGTGGATGCCAAGTACTCACAAGTGGCAAATACAAGAGAAGGTAACACAAAGTACAATCCAACAGAAGGTAAAACAAAATGCAGGTTGTAACTCTATGACTTTCCTATGGTGTGGTTCAACCCCAAACTAAAATGATATTATAAGAAAGCTGTCATTCATGTAAACAAAAGGTTACAAGGACCAGGTGATGTGAAGAAAAAAGGAGTAAAAAAACAGGGCAAGGTCAAAAGGAGAAGAAAATACCAAATCACCCAAACTGAAAAACAAAGTCAAATAAACACAACAAAAATACTGTCTCCTTGAAAATATTTGTATAGAATTTGTTTGTGATATCTAGAAACATGGATGAAGAAAATAGTGTGCTGCCATCCTAAATAGACCTGCTGTTGACAGATGCAGTCTCAGAATTATTGTGAGTGAAGAATTTGGAACAGTAGAAAAAGACACACCAAAAATGTTGTCAGAATTAGGCAGAGGACAGAACTGAGGAGATAAAGAGAGTGAGCTACCAAAACTAAAATGCATATCAAAAATCTAAATTGTAGATCAAAAAAAGATTTCTCAAAACCTGACACTTGATCCTAATTTAAATGAAACTATCATTAATGTACTTGATTTGTTAAGTGTATTCACTGAGTGATATGAATGTCAACATATCTATATTGTCATATCCTGTGACATCAATAATACCAATAAATTGGTCACAAAGTGCAATTCACAGCAATGAATAAACAGAAACAAGATGGTAATAAATTAAACTTTGTCAATTCAAGTCAAAATAAAAAAGATACCTGTTTCCTTAAGAGGCATTAGCTCTCCGGAAATGTGTTCTTTTGAAATTGCGGCACATTAAGTAACTAAACAATATAGTAATATGACAGAAAAGGCGATATCCCTCCCATCGTGATTATGGCAGTACAAGAATCACATGAGAAAAATATACTTTAGCTTACATTTACTGACGGTTGACGCGGTTACAGACGGGAAGCATATGACAAAGACTTTATCCAGGTGGGAATCTGGATCAACACAGTCTGCCATTTTTCGTCCCCATGCTGGGAGGGTTTTCGCACTTTGCCGACACATGCTTCAAAAGGTCTGGATGTTGTCCAAGCCTTTAAATAATGTCTGCTTTACTTGCTGGTCTTCTCTGGTTTCCACACAAGGGCAGGAAAGACGTAACCCCACCTCCAACAAGAATAGGACCATGCTCACACTGCAGTTCTTATTCTCCCAACAAGGAAAGAAGATTTTGTGCTGACAGAGGACAGAAATACACTATTCTGTGTTTAGGCTGACTATACAATCCTCCAGTTGTCTTTGGCTATCTAGTCTATGTTTGGCTAGCAATTCTAAATGCTGAGCCCCTGTGTGCCAAACTTAGCATGCACATGTGAATGAAACTCATAACAGTATTGTCCAGATATTGTGACATAAATATTAAAGAAAAATGTATTATAACAATACCACAAAAAGGAATCCTGTAAGTAAAACAAAAACATGAACTAATAAAATGATGCATATAAAATTACCAATAACATTTGTAACAAAAAGAGACAAGCGATGATAAATCTTTGTGGCACCCAAAGCCAACCCCTTAAATTATAAATGAAACGCTGGTATTGACGCGTCAGAAAGAAAAGAAAAGAGAGACTATTCAAAACTTAAGTTATTATTGTCTCCTGGCAGGAAGAGGTACATCCAAGCAGGTGGACACCAGAAGTGATGTCAGAAATTTCGTGGTCTGCAGTGAGAGAAAGATAAAAGGCACTAGTCAACAGGATCTTCTAGCTTACCGGCAGGAAATTACAATTATCTCAGCCCTTAAACTTTCCCCCATGCGCACAAGTGTGACACATTTCACTTGTGATTGTGAAATATCTTTTGCTGGTAACAAGAATTTACTCAGCATTTCTTCATATAAAACTCTAGAAATACATTTCTCACATACTAATAAATAATAATAATGAAAACAAAAATTATGATTGTATAGTAAAGACAAGAAATGTAGCATAATAATAATAATAATAATAATAATAATAATAATAAGCAGGAGAAGAAGAAGAAATAGAATATATATATATATATATATATATATATATATATATATATATTGTAAACTGGGACCCGGACACAGGCAGACGGACAACATGGTTCCACCACACACCGTTTATTTACAAAGTCTATATTTACAAAAGTGCACAACAAACCCCAGTACCTCCAGCCCTGATTTCCTCAATGTCCAGGCCACACAGTTTCTCTGCCTTTTTTTCCTGGCCGCCTCTAGTCCTCCCTCCAGCTCCGTCCTCTTCCACCCGACTTCTGCCCATGACTGGAGGGAGGCGGCCCCTTAAGTAGGAACCAGGATGGGCTCCAGCTGCTTCCCGGCACTCCCCTTTGGACACACCCCTGTGTGGCGGGAGTGCCGGCTGTGCAGCCGGAGGCCATCCGGGTGTCTCCTGTCTTCTTCCCCAACCAGCACTTCCTGGTGTGGCGGAAGTGCTGGGCTCCAGGGTTCCTCAGGCACCGGGGTGCCGCCTGGCAGTGGGCCCCCAATACAACCAGGGCGATCGCCCCCTTGCGGTCTGGAGGAGGCACAAGCCCTCCTCCGGTCCTCCTGGGCGTCCCGGCTGGGCTCCAGCCCCGGCCGGGTACCACACGGGATATTCCGGCACCAGGGCGCCGCCTGGCGGTGGCCACGGGTCCCTACAGGGCTGGGCTTCCAAGCCCTATACCCAAGGCCCCCAACATAACCAGGACGGACACCCCCTCACGGTCTGGAAGAGACACAAGCCCTACTCCGGTCCGTATATATATATATATATAACATAAAAGAAAGAATATTTCCTAATCAGTACAAAGCTTATTTGTACACACAGACCACAGTGATGTGTTGAACCTTAATTGAACTTATTGGTTGCCTACAGTTCCATAGGTAGAGAAGTGTTTTAAGTATTCAGTATGGAAACTGAGGAATCTCAAAAAAGAAACAATTAACATTTAGAGCCACATCCACCATTTAATGTCTGACCAAAAAAAGACTTGCTTTCTGTATTATTACCTGTTTTGCAAAGTGAATGCTAGTAGATATTTAACCAAGACCTAATAATAGATACAAGGTAGGACTGCATCCAATATATAAAAGTATTTTTACACCTGAACTTACTACTAGTTATGCCATTGAAAGCAGTAGTTACGTCAAAACAGAAACATCCTGAATTTGATGATCAGTTTCTACAGTGCTGAGGAAGAATTACGTCCTGATATTTGTTGTAGAACTACTTCAACTTTGTGGCATTTTTGTTTTCAAGCATTTGCTGCTAATTTCTGGTCCTGCCATGGACCCCATACTGTTTAGTTTTAGACATTCATTCTGCCATTCCAAAGATCTACATTTTATTTGAATTGCAATCATTCTAATGTAGAATTGATTTTGTGCTTTGGGACAAAATATAGCTACATGACACAGTCTATCTATCTGTCTGCTAAGAGGTTTAGCCTGATGGAATGGGCAAAAGGTAGTCATTGATATCAAAAAAATATGTATTAATCAATCTCTCAGGGAGGTTCATCAGGAAGACAATAACTTTTTCAAATCTGAATATTACATGTTTAATTACAACGCACATCAAAATGAAATGAAAGAAGCAACAATATTTAATATCATACTACTTCTCCAATTCTTTTTTTCATAGCACTATAATCCACAAAACATCTCACCACATTCATGGTGAGATATAGACATTGATGCAGACAATCACAAAGGCAAATATATTTCCAATGCACTGTATACAAAAAGCATTTGCTTGTCTGCTTTTAATTTTTCTGAATTTGTTCATGTTTTTGTCATTGAATATAATAAGCTAAATCTGAATATATGATAAGGAACCTAGATGAGCAAAAATAATAAACTTTTGATTATCCACTGATTTCATGTCCATGGACGGACATTATAGAACGTTTGACCTGAAGTCTAATATACCTATCTTCTTTCTCCAGAGAAGAGGGAATATTTCCTTATATGGAGATCTTGACTCAGCTGTCCCTCTATGAAATACCTTCCCACTGCTTTTTTATATTTCCACTAGTTGTGCTACCCGTATATGACAGGTTGAAATCTAAGTAATCAAAGTAGACCTCATAATTAACACTTGCAGTGCACCATGCAATGCCAAATGTCTGTGTTATATGCCATTTGGTATGAGATTTGTAAAAGCTGTGTTAATGTTTGTGATGCACCATCTATTGGAATGACAAATGCAATGCATTATATTACTAACAATGTTTGTGATGCACCCTGCAGACATAGCAACTGGACGGAGACAAATACACTTATCCTGTTATTTAGGAGGATTTGCCTGATGAACCAAAGAAAAAGGAACATAGTTCCTAGCAAAAGGAAAAAACTACAGAGGTAAAAAGAATATTATATATGTTTTTGGTTTGTGCTTTTTTATTTTCAATCTGTCCTCCAAAAACAATAATTAGGGGGCTCTGCAATGTTTTTCTTGTCTGCTACTATAACATACCTAGGAGCCTTTTTTCTGTTCTCTGAACTGCAACATTTTATTCCACTTGTAGGGTGCAAACCTACAACCTTTGCATTGGTTTTGTTTTTTCCATATAACAAATGTTAATCTAAAAAAACAATCCTTTAGAACATGAAGCATCTAGTGATTTTGACTGAGTCCTATGATATTATCATTTTTCTAGCAGATAGCTATACTAGTGCTACCAGCACATTCATTCATTACTTGTGATTGTTTCCTCTTAGCTCTGGTGGATCTCTGTTCTATTTCTCCTTGCTGAATAGGTTTATGTTAATATTTGAGAAACTTCTATTTTAACCTTGGATTTTTACCTCTGACGCAACATTAATGTGAAGTTAGGTGTTGTCTTCAATTTAGCAATTCCATTCTTTCATGCATCCAGCCATTTATCTTCTAACGCACACCTGCTTCCCATAACTTCATGATTCCACCACATTGAATTTAGTCTTTTTCGACTATTCTACAGTATTTTAATTTGAGACCATTATCGTTATCTGTGTTTCAGCGTTAGCTGAAACAGACAGACGTGAGTTCTCACACAATATGCAAACTACATGCTTCCACACACAATGACACTACACCACCATGTTGATGTCTGAGTTAAGGTTTGTATTACAGAAAGCAGTGTTTGGATTTCTGCAAATAGAACAAGATCTTTGTAGTTTTGAGCCTGCTCTTTTGACTTATCTGTAAAGATTGGATCAACCTGATGTTTTTGGTAAATCTGAAATGAGTGCCACTGTTCTTCTTAGTGAACAACTATTCTTTCCTCGTCTTTCATGAGTCCCATTTTATATACTGTTTTCATAATGGTGGACTTTTGCAAACTTGGGCTGGAGCAGACTTAAAATATTGTTTTAGGGTTGTTTAAGATTTTTTGGATGATTTTATATTTAATTTAATCAGTGAATTCAATAGTTCTGTCAGTCATGAGAAGATTTAGGCTGCTCATAAGATGGAATAAGTGACATAAACCCACATACAGTTTGGCCACTGACCCCACTTCTGTGGCACAAAATTCTTTCAAAATCCACAGAATAGTGTCAGTGGCTGAGGAAGGCACACTGATGTTACCTGACCCATTACTTAGAAAAGGATTCACTTTTGTCTTAACTGTTTTCTAACTTGTACTTGGGGTTAAAGTACTGTATACCAAATCATTTAAAAAATCAGAAGATTTAACATTTGTAATAAAGGATATAAAAAACAGGTTTAATTAATAATTTAAACAATGTTATTTTTTTACATGCAAGCTTGGAAGAGTTTGTACATTTTTATGAATAAGAAAGGAGGGATCTTTGTTGTAACTCACATGGAGGATTTTTAGTGTCTTTTTGTTTATTTCCTGGTTCAAAATATCAGAGACTGCTTTTAAAGCTGATTGGCTGAAAATCATCCCACATAATACAATAACATATTTGCTTACATGTCTCCCTCAAACTGCTGACAGTAATACAAATTGAACAAGAGAAAATGACAATTACCATAAAATCTCTTATTGAATTCAACATATAAGGATGTGTATTTATCATTATGAATGAATACTGAGAAACCGTATGGCTTGTAGATAAAACATTTTGTATATACAGTTGAGAATGTTAATGATCCTATACCATTTACCAGAAATAATAGAAAGAGAAAAGTGACTGCGGGCTCCACTACACACCTGTAGATGTTGTTGAGCATAGATGGAGACGTCCCGACTTTCATATGTATAAAGAAGGAAAGGTGTTGATGAGCCTTCTTGACTATTTGCTGTGCCATCCATCCATCCATCCATCCTCTTATCCGAGGTCGGGTCGCAGGGGTAGCAGCTTAAGCAGAGAGGCCCAGATTTCCCTCTCCCCGGCCACTTCTTCCAGCTCTTCTGGAGAATCCCAAAGCGTTCCCAGGCCAGCCGGAGACATAGTCCCTCCAGCGTGTCCTGGGTCTTCCCGGGGCCTCCTCCCGGTTGGGCGTGCCCGGAACACCTCACCAGGGAGGCGTCCAGGAGGCATCCTGATCAGATGCCCGAGCCACCTCATCTGACTCCTCTCGATGCGGAGGAGCAGCGGCTCTACTCTGAGCCCCTCCCGGATGACTGAGCTTCTCACCCTATCTTTAAGGGAAAGCCCAGACACCCTGCGGAGGAAACTCATTTCAGCCGCTTGTATTCGCGATCTCGTTCTTTCGGTCACTACCCATAGCTCATGACCATAGGTGAGGGTAGGAGCGTAGATCGACTGGTAAATTGAGAGCTTTGCCTTACGGCTCAGCTCCTTTTCACCACGACAGACCGATGCAGAGCCGCATCACTGCGGATGCCGCACCGATCCGCCTGTCGATCTCACGCCCATTCTTCCCTCACTCGTGAACAAGACCCCGAGATACTTGAACTCCTCCACTTGGGGCAGGATCTCTCCCCAACCCTGAGAGGGCACTCCACCCTTTTCCGGTTTAGGACCATGCTCTCGGATTTGGAGGTGCTGATTCTCATCCCAGCCGCTTCACACTCAGCTGCGAACCGATCCAGAGAGAGCTGAAGATCACGGCCTGATGAAGCAAACAGGACAACATCATCTGCAAAAGCCAGTGACCCAATCCTGAGTCCACCAAACCGGACCCCTTCAACACCCTGGTTGCGCTAGAAATTCTGTCCATAAAAGTTATGAACAGAATCGGTGACAAAGGGCAGCCCTGGCGGAGTCCAACTCTCACTGGAAACGGGCTCGACTTACTGCCGGCAATGCGGACCAAGCTCTGACACGGTTGTACAGAGACCGAACAGCTCTTATCAGGGGTCCGTACCCCATACTCCCGAGCACCCCCACAGGATTCCCGAGGGACACGGTCGAATGCCTTTTCCAAGTCCACAAAACACATGTAGACCGGTCGGGCAAACTCCCATGCACCCTCCAGGACTCTGCTAAGGGTGAAGAGCTGGTCCACTGTTCCGACCAGGACGAAAACCACACTGTTCCTCCTGAATCCGAGGTTCACTATCCGGACCCTCCTCTCCAGAACCCCGAATAGACTTTTCCAGGGAGGCTGAGGAGTGTGATCCCTCTATAGTTGGAACACACCCTCCGGTCCCCCTTTTTAAAGAGGGGGACCACCACCCCGGTCTGCCAATCCAGAGGCACTGTCCCGATGTCCATGCGATGTTGCAGAGGCGTGTCAACCAAGACAGTCCTACAACATCCAGAGCCTTAAGGAACTCGGTATCTCATCCACCCCGGGCCCTGCCACCAAGGAGTTTTTGACCACCTCGGTGACTTCAGTCCCAGAGATGGGAGAGCCCACCTCAGAGTCCCCAGGCTCTGCTTCCTCATTGGAAGGCATGTTAGTGGGATTGAGGAGGTCTTGAAGTACTCCTCCCACCGACCCTAACGTCCCGAAGTCGAGGTCAGCAGCGCACCATCCCCACCATATACGGTGTTGACACTGCACTGCTTCCCCTCCTGAGACGCGGACGGTGGACCAGAATCTCCTCGAAGCCGTCCGAAAGTCGTTCTCCATGGCCTCTCAAACTCCTCCCATGCCCGAAGTTTTGCCTCAGCAACAACCGCGCGTTCCGCTTGGCCTGCCGGTACCTATCAGCTGCCTCCAGAGACCCACAGGACAAAAAAGTCCTATAGGACTCCTTCTTCAGCTTGACGGCATCCTCACCGCGGTGTCCACCAACGGGTTCGGGATTGCCGCCACGACAGGCACCGACCACCTTGCGGCCACAGCTCGGTCAGCCGCCTCAACAATAGAGGCACGGAACATGGCCCATTCGACTCAATGTCCCCACCTCCCTCGGGGCGGGTTGAAGTTCTGCCGGAGGTGGGAGTTGAAGCTACTTCTGACAGGGGACTCTGCCAGCCGTTCCCAGCAGACCCTCACAACACGTTTGGGCCTACCAGGTCTGACCGCATCTTCCCCACCATCGAAGCCAACTCACCACCAGGTGGTGATCAGTTGACAGCTCCGCCCCTCTCTTCACCCGAGTGTCCAAGACATATGGCCGCAAGTCCGGCGACACGACCACAAAGTCGATCATCGACCTGAGGCCTAGGGTGTCCTGGTGCCAAGTGCACATATGAACACCCTTATGCTTGAACATGGTGTTCGTTATGGACAATCCATGACGAGCACAGAAGTCCAATAACAAAACACCGCCGGGTTCAGATCGGGGCCATTCCTCCCAATCACGCCCTTCCAGGTCTCACTGTCATTGCCCACGGGAGCATTGAAGTCTCCCAGCAAAACGAGGGAATCCCCAGAAGGTATGCCCTCTAGCAACCCCTCCAGAGACTCCAAAAAGGGTGGATACTCCAAACTGCTGTTCGGCGTACGCACAAACAACAGTCAGGACCCTTCCCCACCCGGCGGAGGGAGGCCACCCTCTCGCCCACGGGGTAAACCCCAATGCACAGGCTCCAGTGGGGGCAATAAGTATGCCCACACCTGCTCGGCCTCTCACGGGGCAACTCCAGAGTGGTAGAGAGTCCAATCCCTCTCAAGAAGATTGGTTCCAGAGTCCAATTTGTGCGTCGAGGTGAGTCCGACTATATCTAGCGGAACCTCTCACCTCGCGCACTAGCTCAGGCTCCTTCCCTTCAGAGAGGTGACATTCCACGCCCCAAGAGCCAGTTTCTGTAGCCGAGGATCAGACCGCCAAGGTCCCCGCCTTCGGCCACCACCCAACTCACACTGCACCCAACCTCCTTGGCCCCTCCCATAGGTGGTGAGCCCATGGGGAGGAGGACCCACGTTACCTCTTCGGGCTGTGCCCGGCCGAGCCCCATGGGTGCAGGCCCGGCCACCAGGCGCTGCCATCGAGCCCCACCTCCAGGCCTGGCTGCAGAGGGGGGCCCCGGTGACCCGCGTCCGGGCAAGGGAAAATGTCGTCCAAAGTTTTCATCATTGGAGGTTTGTTGAACCGCTCTTTGTCTCATCCCTCACCTAGGACCAGTTTGCCTTGGGTGGCCCTACCAGGGGCATAAAGCCCCGGACAACATAGCTCCTAGGATCATTGGGATACGCAAACCTCTCCACCACGATAAGGTGACGGTTCAAGGAGGAGCTATTTGCTGTGTCCACTTCAAAATGTTAGTGACAGTTGATCATTCCAACAAATTTAAATCTGCTGATCACAGCTATCCCTGATGTAGAGAATAGCGTGATCTAAGTCAAATTGCTGCCATGAAGAGAGAATGATGTCCTTTATCCATTGTATCTGAAGGCAAATCTCTTCTCTGTAAGCCGTCTCATTATTGTTGTTGAGCAGGACTACAATTGTTGTGTCATAAACAAATTTAATAAAAACAGGTTAAAGAACAAACTATCATCCTTCTCTCAAGTTAAAGAACAAACTATCATCCTTCTCTCTGTGCATGTCTTTGCCTATATACTTTAATGATATTTTGTGACCTTAACATATCTCATATGCAACTTGTCTGTGTGAAAAGCAAGAAGAAAAGAAGCAACCTTGACATCACTGTCTCAATACTTACATTCATATCTTGACATCAGAACCTTAGTGGACAGAACACAAAAAGAACCTGACATTTTCCATCCATTCATATAAGGCTGACTAGGTACACTTACACGATCTGTATATAAAATATAAACTGTACATGGCAATGGCAAAGAATTACTCTAATTCGCACAACAGTTCAAATTCCAGCAGCATCTGATAAAATCATTTGAAATAAGAATGATAATGCAGTTATTAAAATATATAGTCCTGAAATTTTTCAACTATTTTAAGTGGTTGTAGTGGAAATGTAGACTTATCATCCATACGTCTTATTGATAAACATACCCTGTCTTTTATTTTGACACACGGGTCTTAATGAAAGGCAGGAAGTAGGTGCTTGATGTCGCTTATTGTTGTGTGCTTCTTAGTGCGCGTCAGAGAACCAGGAAGAGGGCTGTGATGCGGTGTGCGCTGTGACGTAGCTCCCGCGCTCAACTGTCGTTCGTCTTGCAGGATGGTTCGCCTGCTTCTCTCTGCAGCTCATTACAGAGTCGGGCGTTAACGAATCCTAACGCGCACTCAACTGGCAGTGGCGTTTAAGGCAAGAAGAGGAAAGTTTACTTATTTTTTTCTGGTGCATTTTAACACTTCATTGACTGTAATTGAAAATGCACAAGTTGCTGATAATGTCAGCGTTTGTACTGCTAGGTGCGTGGCTTGCAACTGGCGAACTGGGCTTGGACACCTCTACAGTTACTAGTAACTCGTCGGAGTCTCAGCCGCCGGACCCGGGAGTCCTGTCCGGTGATTCCAACTCCACCACACCGTACAACGTCGGCCTCAAGATCTCCTCCATTATCAAGGACCTACCTACTTTGAAAAACATCGTCATATTCGTGTGCGGCTTTACCGCTTTTCTCATCACCTGCTTGGTGGTTAAGGTGTTCAGGTGAGCCATGCGCGCAGGGTTTTCTGTGCCATTAGCTTTCTTTATGCCATTGAAAGGTCGTTTGATACGCTCAACAATCTTCATTTCTAACTGGCATTGTATGGATATTAACAGCTGTTACCTGTCTGGCATCTTCAATACGAAGAGAGGCGGCTTTAGTCTACTCATTTTTACAGATTAGTGTGAATTTAAAAAATGCCTAAAATACAAAACTGCTAAATGGATTGAAAAAATCAGGATTAAGATTTAGCTGAACAGTAACATGTGCGAGGCTTTGTTTTTGTTCTCTCTTGTCGTTCATTTATATTTCGACATGTGATTTACCACTTTCCGAAATAGTTTAGTCGCGGACTTTATTTGAGCTGCAGTTGGCTCTTTAATACTTGTATTGCTTATTTGTTTTTTTCTGTTATAACGTGGGACAAAAATTTCTATTGATATAATTGAATTCGGTTATTGCATAGATTATCCAGGGATCGGTATTTTTTCCAGTTGCTTACCCGTGCCAACAGTAGAGTTTATTTGTTCAGTGAAATAAGTCAACCATACAGTCTAGTTAGTTAGCTTTATCTTTATCACTGTTTATCAGCATTTATAGGAAAACGAAGACGGTAGTTTGCTTCTACACATATCATTTTTCTTCTTAATTTCAAGGAAAAATAGTTTTTAGATTACAGCATGGGAAAGGCGCTATATAAAGAAGATTTATTATTATTTGGGTAAAGCTACTTTTAGGCTTACCTACTTTATGTATTTTATTATAATCTCAAGTTACAGATTTTCTTTAATAACCAACTAAATATCTTGCTTTATTTAATTTTATAAAAGCCAATGTGTCTGTTAAGGTCTAAAAAAGTTAAAATAAATCTCCTCCCCAATTGTTTAGAATGTTGTCTTTGATTAATAATTTTTTACCTTTTCTAAACTATAGCAGTTTTAAATTTCAGTTTTATTTCAAAGCTAACTTTACCTTTAAAGGCTTTTTTTTTTTTTCATCAAATCTTTAATATATACTGTCTGTCATGTAAATTGCCTGCAATTAAAATGTAGCATGTTTGAGAACAAAGGTTAATAATAATAATAGGGTAGTAGAAACTGCCTTTTTCTTCCAGTCACATTTTTCAGTGAAAGATTGTGATGAGGAGAAGACGGGAATCATCCCTGGACGGGATGGTGGTCCCATCAGGACACAGACTTATACTGAACCAATTCACAGGAACAAATCAAGTGTGTCTCTTTAGAATATGGGAAGAAATGGGACTGCCAGTACGAAATCCATACATAATTTAGGAGATTATTTTCAAGCCCAGATCCCTTGACCTGTGAGTGTTAACCTGTTTGCTGTCTTGCTCTCCTGCATTAACATAACACATACATTTTAAGGCTGCGTAGCCACAGTGTACTCATGGGTAAAGACACCCAAATGATCCAAACAAGTTTTTCCAGTATATCATCTTAACTGATTATTTTGTACTGGGCGTCTCCTTAAATTTAAAACACAGATAAAGAGGCTTATATATTGTTCAATATGTTTGTTTTGCAATGTATTGAATGGAAAATTTAACAGTTTCACATTTTCGGCACCTTTTTTTTTATATCCGTATATGGGCATTAAAAATTAGATCTGAAATGAAGTAATGGCAGTTTGTTAGTTAACTTCAAACACAAAATTTACTGTATTGTGGTGAATTTGGAAGAAATGTGAGCAATAGGCAAGTGCAAAACTCAAATATGTGCAATAGAGCTATTAATAATAGAGACTGTAATTAATTGATATGTGTCAGTCTTTGGTTTTTAATCTAACTTGTAGATAAATCATAAACTAGTAAGATTACAGTGACACACAAGTGCAGGCTGAAAGTGTTGCAAATATGTGAGCAGTGTTTTATCATTGTTACTGTGTATGTATTCATGCAAGTCATAAATGCAATAAGAATATCCTATAAATCTGAGTGTTGCAGTGGCTTGCAAGTATGCCTCACAGCTTGTTTAGCTTATAACCCAGACCTGGTCACTGCCTTTGAAGAGCTGCAAGTTTTCACCATTCATGTGTGCATTTTCTTTGTGCCCTCCTTTCCTCACAAATCCCAAGGATATAATTATTTAGTTCAATATTACCTTTAAATTATTACTTTGAAAATGTTGTGGATTTCTGCATCCCTGGAAGGCTCCTGCCTTGTATCCAGAATTGCTTGGGTGCTGTGTGTAATATGTTATGTCAGAAAATTGGAAAGTTAATGTAAACCTGTCTGTTACTGACCAATTTTTAAAACAATTTTGACACTTCTGAATCATTTCCAAAATAAGCATTTCAGAAATAATTTGTGAAATATGTAAGGTTTCAGAAACAAAGCTAAACAGTTCAAAAAGAATATGCTATTAAGCAGCACTTAATGTCGGGTTAATGTCCATATAATAGTCTGATTTTCTGAGTCGCCCTATATTTCATCTTCATCAGTTGTCTTTTCATGTGCAGTGTAAGATGTGATGCCATGCCCAATTAACTTTCATGATTGGGCTTTTGCAGAATAATTTCTGTCATGTCAAAAATTACAGCTGGCTGTCTTGTAGTATGAGATAGTTTTGTAATGTTGCCAGCAAATTTCACAAAATTTATTGAGCAGTGAGTGTTCATTGTACAGTACATGTGTTTTCCTAGTACCCATGTTATGGCATTTCAATTAGTCAGAGCACACTTGTAGAGTTTTAGCTCATTTACAGGTAGGGGCTCTATCATGCAATGTAAGTAGTGCTTGACCACAATTTCTAAATAACAATATTTAGACAACACAAGTGTCATGGAAAGCAACTATTCTATGTCCACTGTGTTGGAATGAGTTTGTTTTTTTGTTTTTTTTGGCACATGAAGGGTGACCAGAGAGCGTGACATTGTAATGCGCAGGGTCCAATCAGGAAAGAGCTGTGTAATAAGCACAAATTAACCAGGGTTTGATGAAGTCTGCATGTTTTCCGAAAGATACCTTTTTACCTTTTCTTACCTAAACATTATGCTGGCTTTTTCAAACCTCTCTGCCTTTGGTGAGTATTTTCAAAAGTATTTTCTTTGGCTGAAAACACTGGGGAAGTGCAGACAAAAGTCGTTAAAGGATACAAATAACTTTGTTTTTAAATGAAAATGTACTAGTTTGGACAGGGACGAAGAGTGGTATTGCAGTATATCACTGTTCAATCAATCAATCAACATTTATTTATATAGCACATATTCATACAAAAAAAAAATGTAGCTCAAAGTGCTTTACAAAATGAATAGAGTAATAGAAGACACAATAAAAGATAAACATAAGTCAACATTAATTAACATAGAATAAGAGTAAGGTCCGATGGCCAGGGTGGACAGAAAAACAAAAAACCCCAAAAGCTGGAGAAAAAAATAAAATCTGTAGGGGTTCCAGACCAAGAGACCGCCCAGTCCCCTCTGGGTATTCTACCTAACATAAATCATCATATTTTCATGGAAGGACCTGATGATGATGGTCACGTAGACTTCTGGCTTTCAGTCCATCATTGTTGGAGCATCATGATGCTTTGAGTAGGTGGTGGTGGCGCAGGCCGCCACCACAAAGAAACCGGAAAAAGAAACAGAAGAGAGAGTAGGGTCAGTGCAGTTTTAGAGCCACCATGAATAGTTATTATGATGAATTGAACATACAGAGTATCAGTATTAAGTTATAGTGAAGTTATAAAAAGGCCATGTTAAAGTAATGTGTTTTCAGCAGTGTTTTAAATTGCTCTACTGTATTTGCCTGGCGAATTCCTATCGGCAGGCTATTCCAGATTTTAGGTGCATAGCAGCAGAAGGCCGCCTCACCACTTCTTTTAAGTTTAGCTTTTGGAATTATAAGGAGACACTCATTTGAAGATCTAAGGTTACGATTTGGAATATAACGTGTCAGGCATTCCGATATATAAGATGGAGCGAGATTATTTAAGGCTTTATAAACCATAAGCAGTATTTTAAAGTCAATCCTGAATGACACAGGCAACCAGTGTAGTGACATCAAAACTGGAGAAATGTGTTCGGATTTTCTTTTCCCAGTTAGGATTCTAGCAGCTGCATTCTGCACTCGTTGCAAATGATTTATGTCTTTTTTGGGTAGTCCTGAGAGGAGTGCGTTACAGTAATCTAGTCTACTGAAAACTGTTAAACTTTATTTAACTGAAATACTGAAAACTGAAAACTGTTGTCTGTCAACATGAGGACCAAAGTGGTCCTGGTTTCTATTAAGTGACTAAAGTAATCATTTATTGTTTTTTATAAAAGAAATTTGCATTTTTACAATTTAGAATCTGTTGGTGTTTGTCATGCATTTTGAAAAGCATAGGCAAAGTTGATGGGAGCACTTTTATAACCGTATAGGACGTTTTAAGGTAATTGCAAAACAGTGTCTTTTGATCTTGTTTATTTCTTCTATACCTTGTGGCTAAGATTATTGATTTTTTTTTTTTTTTACTTTTGGAAGATGGTAAACATTATATTTGTACATTTTTGAATATATTAGATCTGGAAAAAAAAGAAGAAAGACTCGCAAATATGATCTCATTACTACACCAGCTGAAAGGGTGGAAATGGCTCCATTAAATGAAGATAATGAGGATGATGAGGATTCAACGCTCTTTGATGTGAAGTACAGGTAGGCAGAGTTTCAGTGACATATCAATATTAGATGTATGCCTGAGCTATAAACATTATTATTACAACCATAATATGGAATTTTTTAAGTTCTTGTATTTTTAGATGTGCATGCACTATTCTCTATACTGTGTACACATATGCACATCAGTTTTCAGGGCATAGTGACCTCTGGGATTTTATAAGTTCATTGACTTTATCTCTGTGAATATTTGGTTGTTTGACTAAATTAGCATGTATTGAAGTTTAATAACTTGTTAGTATCTTTCTCTAAGTGCCTCTTAAAGAAAATGTAAACTGTAACTGAAATATATCAAATAAACAGCGTTTATTATATCCGACTGGAGAATGTTTGTGCTATAATGATTTTCATTTTGAGAATGGTGTCCTTGATTTTAATATCTTCATATTCTTTTCTACATGTGAACATATTCTTTTCTACAAGCACAGAGCCATGGGCATGAGCTAGGAATGTTGAGGTCCACATTCCTGGTTTTGGTGTTCCTTAGCTTGTGCTTGCTTGCTAGCCATTGGATCAGGCGAACTCTTCTGCTCATCTTAGTGGCTACCTTCTCCAAATGGTCGTGGAAGATTAGAATCAGCCACACTAATACATTACCCAAGTAAATTAAAGCACAGTGTGGAGAACTGGCAACCAAATGTAAATGCTACATGAGGTAAATTTAAAGCCTCTGACTTGCCCCACATTAAAAAAAAAAAAGGTTTCAGAATAGGTTGTCAATATGTACAGTATCTTAAAATGTTATTTTTGAGTTTCTTAAAAAATGAATGAAGACATGATTTTTGAACATTTTACCTTCATACCAACAGTTTTCATTACAGGACTGCCATTTCCATCCCCGAGTTTGACTTTTAGTATAAGGCCGTCAGTCGCTCCAGTCTCTACATTCCCTTCCTTGCTTCACCACGGGATTCACGTCTCCCTGCTGATAACTACAGCCTTTTATGTTTTATTG
The DNA here is from genome assembly GCF_016835505.1 of Polypterus senegalus. NCBI lineage: Eukaryota > Metazoa > Chordata > Cladistia > Polypteriformes > Polypteridae > Polypterus > Polypterus senegalus. The sequence continues at coordinate 118,734,554 of NC_053165.1, forward strand.
TTAATTTATTACCATTATAGTTATTGTGTGGGTATTTTAGACTTACTTTACATTGTTCAGGTACCCATTTCCTTTGTCATTCCAACCGTACCCCCATTAACATGTCTATCGAGGTGATCAACATCGATCAAAGAACTGTCACTTACCGAGTGGTTTCCATGCCCAGAGATGGCACCTACCTTTTCAATTCTCTTTGTTACATATTGCATGGCCATATCAGGCTCACTCTTGATATCCGGAGGAACATTGTGTCTTATGTATTGAATGACTGGGACAGGTTCAAGGTGTGGACTGATGACGGTACAGGAGATAATTATACTACACAGGAGCACTAGAAGAGTGAAATGCTTAAGCCCTTCACCTATGCATCTGCATGTGAGTTGATGGCTGCCGCTGAATTGTTCGGTTGTCTCTTTCAAGTGTACCGAAATGGCCAAATATTTTACACCTTTCGACAAACGCCAATACCTCTTAAACATCTTAGATTGACAGGTGACGATTTCAGTAGTGGACACTTTGATGTTTATGAATGTTTAAACTCTCAAAAGCTGGATGTGAAGTTATCGATGAAACCGATTGTATACTTAAAATGCTTGACAGATGCCGAATGTCTGTTCAACACAAGTCCTACAAATACTGTTGTAGTTGAAACAAACCATGAAACTCAAACTGATTATGACAGCAGCAATCCAAGCTGTGAGACTTGAAACAAGATTACTTCTCACATGGCCAACTGTAAGTTGCATGCTCAAGAGTAAGCTCAGCACACAGCTTGGTCATATTACAGCCGGAGGGCCGAACTCACAATGTGGTATTCAAAGAGATCCTTAACAAATAATTATTGGTATATTTTCCCTCAGTTTAAAAAGGTTTACTTTACTTCTTAACTAGCAGAACACCCGCGCTTCGCAGCGGAGAAGTAGTGTGTTAAAGAAGTTATGAAAAAGAAAAGCAAACATTTTAAAAATAACGTAAGATGATTGTTAATGTAATTGTTTTGTCATTGTCATGAGTGTTGCTGGCATATATATATATATATATATATATATATATATATATATATATATATATATATATATATATATATATATATATACACATACATATATATATATACACATATACATATATATATATACACACATACATATATATACATATACATATATACACATACTGTATATATACACACACATATATACATACTGTATATACAACATATACATATCTACATATATACTGTATATACACATATATATACAAATCTACATATATATATATACATATATATATTAGGTGGGACTCGATTAAAAAATTAATCCAATTAATTAGAGGCTGTGTAAGAATTAATCTTGATTAATCGTATGTAATCGCACGTAAATTTGCCCCAAATCGCAAATGTTTTTTTTTTAATTTAAAACGGTTTTAGTTGGCGACAGAATCAAATAATAGACATGGACATGAATATTGTAAACTGAAGCTGTTTTAATTTCTGAAAAAAGCTTTTAAACTGCATTTGAATTTAAAACAGAAACAAAAATATCATCCCTGGTTAAAATTGGGCAGACTTAAAAATAAAGTGGTAGTTTAAGTACTTTAAGTACATTTTCAGAATAGTATTGTCTTTAAATAATAATAACCAAAATTTCAACATAAAGTGCAGTTTTCTTCTTAAAAAATAAGTCAGAAACATAAAAGGTAATTTGACCAGCTTACTCTTTAAACTCTGAGTAACATTAGCCAAAATTATTTTGTACATTAGGCTAAAACAGTGTGATCATTGAACATTTTGTAATTAGATGTATTTAGAATTACTAACGGTCACGGAAGTCCAATGATCCCCAGTAAGAGCCACAAAGTCCGCTTTCTGTAATGCATCTAATTTTGCTTGCTTTTCAGTGTGCACAAAACCATGCTTTTATCAAGGCTTCGCGGGTAGTCGAAATGATCAGTCGTAGGAACGCGCTTTATTCCGACTCTAACATTTTTGTAGCTGTGATGTGTGCATCAGTGTAATGGATGTACCAGGAAATCATGCATTGACAAAAGTTCCCGTTTGCTTGGAATTGAAAGTGTGATTAAATGCGTTATTTTTTAACGCGTTATGGAGTACATGCATCGAAGCTTCTCAGCTGTGCTTGTGCTAAGAAAGGGAAAATTTTAAAAATAACGTAACATGATTCTGCGTTAACCTAATATTTTTCATACGTCCCAAACCAAGGAGATCTGAAGGTAAAATGAATCAGGTAGCGCATACATAGTCAGTACACCCTCTCGAATCAACCTCGAATGTCGGCGTTAGAGGCTTAAGACTCTACAATTAGCCACAGCGTGTGGCTTGTCTATGCTAAAGTATGTATTGTAGATCGGGTATATATATACATTTATATATATATACCCGTGTACCGCAGTGGAGAAGTAGAAGTTATGAAAAAGAAAAGGGAACATTTTAAAAATAACGTAACATGATTGTCAATATACAGTAATTGTTTTGTGAGTGTTATTGAATGTTGCTGTCATCAAGGATTTGATTATCATTATTTCTTTCAATCAGGCTCGTATTTGTAGGATGTGTTCAAGTTACATTCCGTGTTTGTCAATCGTTGTAAAGATAAGAGGTTTCATTCATCGATTAGTTCCTTACTGCATCAATAAACAGCTTGTCTTCCTCTTTATCTGAGATGTGACAAACTGCATGCACGTTTTTTTTACACTGTCTTCCTTTAGCAGGACATTCACTTTTTCCACCGTGTGCTTTGTTTCCAGTAGCTGCACTTATGAATATGATTGTATGTATAAGGCGCTTCATATTTTTTGCTGCCTTCTCAATTGTGTAATTCGGTTTTGTTCAGCACTCTTTGGAACTGTTGCTTTTGTCTGCGCATTGCGTCAGTTCACGTGAGCCGCTTGGTGTTCTTGCATCGAAGGTTCCCAGCTGTACTGGTGCCATCTCGTGTAATGTCAGCTAAGACCCGGCACTTAAAAGTTTCTCTCGCAGTTTCAATGAGTTTGTGCCAAACACCACCCTGACCATCTCATCTTCCTCTGCATAAGCACAGTCCTTCACCCGTGAACATTTACCGGCAGTGTTTGTATTGGATTGCGCTGATGGACGGCCTTATATGGGCAGGCACTAAATTACAAACGCTAGTGGCAGCCTGTCTATGAACTTAATTTAATATAAACTTACGGTTCACGCCGTGCTTTGTTTCCGCAGTAGCTGTACTTATGAATATGCTTGTATGCATCATTTGCTTCATAATGTTTTTCTGCCTTCTCAATTGTGAAATGGCGTTTTGTGCTCATCGCTGTTTGGAGTACTTACGTAGGAGGCGTGATGATGTCACACGAAACTCCGCCCCCCGCGGCCATCTCCAACTCAAGACTCCATTACATTATATGGGGAAAAATAGCTTCCAGTTATGACCCTTATGCGTAGAATTTCGAAATGAAACCTGCCCAACTTTTGTAAGTAAGCTGTAAGGAATAAGCCTGCCAAATTTCAGCCTTCTACCTACACGGGAAGTTGGAGAATTAGTGATGAGTCAGTGAGTCAGTGAGTGAGTGAGTGAGTGAGGGCTTTGCCTTTTATTAGTATAGATAAAAATTTTAAGGCAGTACTTCACCACTGCGAAGCGTGGGTATTTTGCTAGTGTATATATAGATATAGATATAGATATATAGATATAGATATATATATATATATATATATATATATATATATATATATATATATATATAGATATATATCTATATATCTATATATATCTATATATCTATATATAGATAGATAGATAGAGATATATAGATAGATAGAGATATATATATATAGATAGAGATATATAGATATATAGATATATTGAGAGAGAGAGATATATACTCGGCAAAAAAAGAAACGTCCTCTGACTTTCAACTGTTTTCACTTTCAGTAAACTTAATGTGTAAATATTTGTATGAACACTAGAAGAGTCAACACCATAAGACATAAACTAAAAATGTTTCACAATGTGTCCCTGAATGAAGGGAGGCTCAAAATCAAAAGTACCAGTCAATATCTGGTGTGGCCACCAGCTGCTTGAAGTACTGCAATGCATCTCCTCCTCATGGACTGGACCAGATTTGTCAGTTTTTGCTGTGAGATGTTACCCCGCTCTTCCACCAAGGCACCTGCAAGTTTCTGGACATTTCTGGGGGGAATGGCCTAGCCATCGATCCAAATTGATCCCGCTCCAGGGTACAGGCCTCGGTGTAACGCTCATTCCTTCGACGATAAACACGAATCTATCCATCACCCCTGGTGAGACAAAACCGTGACTCATCAGTGAAGAGCACTTTTTGCCACTCCTGTCTGGTCCAGTGAAGGTGGGTTTGTGCTCATAGGCGGCGTTGTTGCTGGTGATGTCTGGTAAGGACCTGCCTTACAACAGGCCTACAAGCCCTCAGTCCAGCCTCTCTCAGCCTATTGCGGACAGTCTGAGCACTGATGGAGGGATTGTGTGTTCCTGGTGTGACTCGCGCAGTTGTTGTGGCCATCCTGTATCTGTCACGCAGGTGTGATATTCGGATTTACCGATCCTGTGCAGGTGTTGTTACACGTGGTCTTCCACTGCGAGAATGATCGTCTGTCCTTCCTGTCTCCCTGTAGCGCTGTCTTAGGCGCCTCACAGTGCGGACATGGCAATTTATTGCCTTAGCCACATCAGCAGTCCTCATGCCTCCCTGCAGCATGCCTAATGCACGTTCACGCAGATGAGCAGGGACCCTGGGCATCTTTCTTTGGGTGTTTTTCACAGTCGGTAGACAAATCTCTTTAGTGTCCTGCGTTTTTAGAACTGTGACCTTAAATGCCTACTTTCTGTAAGCTGTTAAGGTCTTAACGACCATTCCACAGGTGCATGTTAATTGCTTATGGTTAATTGAACATGCATGGAAAACATTGTTTAAACCCTTTACAATGAAGATCTGTAAAGTTATTTGGATTTTTAAAACATTATTGTTGAAATACACAGTCCTGAAAAAGGGACGTTTCTTTTTTTGCTGAGTTTATATAGAGAGAGAGAGAGAGAGAGAGATGCACTGCCCAGCAGCATGCAGCTCGATTGGCATTCGCCATAGAATACCAGAATTGGCAGATGCACCACTGGTGCCCTGTGCTTTTTACAGATGAGAGCAGGTTCACCCTGAGCACGTGACAGAAGTGAAAGGGTCTGGAGAAACCATGGAGAACATTATGCTGCCTGTAACATCATTCAGCATGAGCAGTTTGGTGGTGGGTTAATGATTGTCTGGGGAGGCATATCCATGGAGGGTCACACAGACCGCTACAGGCTTGACAAAGGCACCTTGGCTGCCATTAGGTATCAGGATGAAATCCTTGGACCCATTGTCAGACCCTATGCTGGTACAGTGGCTCCTGGTGCACGACAATTCCTGGCCTCATGTGGTGAGAGTATGCAGGCAGTTCCTGGAGGATGAAGGAATTGATACCATTGACTGGCCACTTTCCTGACCTAAATCCAATAGAACACCTCTGGGACATTATGTTTTGGTCCATCCAATGCCACCAGGTTGCACCTCAGACTGTCCAGGAGCTCAGTGATGCCCTGGTCCAGATCTGGGAGGAGATTCCCCACAACACCATCTGTCATCTCATTAGAAGCATGCACCGATGTTGTCAGGCATGTATACAAGAACACAGGGGCCATACAAAGTGCTGTGTACAATTTTGAGTTGCTGCAATTAAATTTTGGCAAAATGGACTAGCCTGCCACATCATTTTTTCACTCTGATTTTTGGGCGTCTTTGAATTCAGGGCTCTGTAGGTTGATCATTTTCATTTCCATCAAACGATGTGGCATCCTTTCATTCCTAACACATTACCCAGTCTATATCAGTATACATATCCAGGAGGATTTCTTTTTCCCATTGAGATCTGATGTGGTTTCAAAGTGTCCCTTTAATTTTTTTGAGCAGTTTATATATAGATATAGATATAGAGAGAGATATATATATATAGATATAGAGAGAGATATAGATATATAGATATATAGATAGATATATTAGATGTAGATTTGAACAGCAGTACTGTTTAACATGTGATATTAGATGTAGATTTGAACAGCAGTTCAGCACTAGAAACAGTTAAAGGTATTGTAAAATGGTAACAGATAAATTGGCTAATTCTTGGCTTGTTTTCCATTTTGAATAAGGGGCCTGACTATAGTATAAAGAGTCCTAATTGAAGACTGAAGTGAAAAGTTTAATCCACAAGCTAGAATTTATGTAAATCAGTTATAGAGAGTCATTTGGACATGTATGGAATTTTTGAGGTGATACGAACATGATTCCTTGAGGAAAGTGTAGAAACACAAGGAGAAAAGTAATGAGTGCCTATCACAAAAAGAACAGGTACTAAATAAGCCAGAGTGATTTGCTGAAACAGGGTGAGTTAATTGCTTCTACTGCAGATGGGTGACTGGCATGAAACTTTGTGTAATTTCCAAACCCTACTCCTGAGTTACCTTTAATTATTGTGCAATATCAAGTTCAATAAACTTGGCATGATACTCGCAATATCTGTCACCCAGTTAATTACTTCAGTGGGTAATTCAAATTAGACACATTAAGTAGATGATCAGAATTTAGTTTGAGGTTTTTTAAAAAAAAACAGCTATGCCAAAAGGAACTCAAGGTTTTAGCAAATTAATGTTAACCAAGATTTTAGTAGTTTTTTGGGATATATTTTCCTTTGATCCTTTTGTTATTCTGAAATATCATGTGAAGATTTGTTGGGTCTTTAAACATGAATTCTGTAACCTCAGGCTCCTAATTTGAATTAGGAAAGCTTCGTTAAATTTAACACCTGTCTCTATGTCTTGGGCATTCTCCATGTGCTCTAGCTTAAGAGGTCACAATTGTCTAGGTTGTTTGACATATTCCAGGATGTTAGGGCATTCATTTGCTCCACCCATCCTTCATGGTCCAGTCCCATGATGCCCAGGATTTCCTCCCATATAACAAGCCAAAAGAAAAGAAATCAGTAGGTGCTTGTAGCACCACCCATTAAACAAGCAAGAGTGGTTGATCCCTGTTGCAACTGTCTGTATTGACTTATTTGCCTAATGTTTGCTTTAAGGTTTTATTGAAGCATTTAATCTAGCTATCACACTTGGTGCTAATGGACATAGTTTCAAATCCCTAATTATAAGTAATTTAACAGCATATTTAAAGCTGCCCAGCACAAACATGATTGTCTGATTAGAGAAGATTTAATTTAGAATTTTGAATTGAAACACCCCCAGAGATTACCATGTAGTTGTTTTAGCATTAGGTACTCTTCTGGGACTGGTTTCAGGGAGGTGAAATCCATTATTATTAGAAGACACTTTAGGCTGAAAGAGCATTCAAATGTAACCCTCATTGGTTCCTTTGTATCAGTGCCAGTTTGAACTTTGGACAGGCAGTGCATTAATGCTTCATATTTTTTCATATCCTTGATACCTGACCTATAAAATCAGTGTTAAATTCTTTTCTTTATGGTCATAGCCCAAAGAATCTCCCTTCATTGTATACAGTATGGGCATACACTGCCAGAGCAATTTGTTACTGTAGAAGCATGAATGAAGGAGCAACTACTTGTGCATTTTGTTGCATCATCTGGTAGATTAAATCCTTTCCTGATACAAGATATGGCCCTTGTGGTCTGACTTCTCATTTTAAATTAACTGAAGCTTTTAAATTTTGCACATATTTCAGGGAATTAGAACACTGCTATCACTGAAATGAAGGAGGTAAGTAGATTATTTACAAGAGAATTTCTGAGTTTTGAAAAAGAAACTTTAATTTCTCCCTGGGTTCCATATATTTCAAAATCAGCAGAGTAATACTCCTTTGATGCCATGCTTGGAGACCTCATAGATGAAATGGGATTCCCTAACATACAGAGGTGGGTAGAGTAGCCAAAAATTGTACTCAAGTAAGAGTAGTGTTAGTTCAAAATAATATTACTCAAGTAGAAGTAAAAAGTAGTCACTCAAAAAATTACTCAAGTAAGAATAAAAAAGTATTGATGAAAAGACTACTCAAGTACTGAGTAACTGTTTGATCATAATAAATGATTTCTTTTTTAGAAATGTTGTAATAAGACAGACAAAAATATAAAATGTGCAAATTCTCCTATTTCCAAATAATAAAATAAAAAAGGAGTAAAAATAAATAACATTTACAAAATAAAGATACACAAATAACAAAGTTCCAAATATCAGTTTTTCATAACAAAGCTTTTGAAGCCAGTACTTGCAGTAGGTAACATGTATGTTTGAACAGTGCAAAAACTACTTAACAGTGACAAGATATACTGTATGCTGACAGTATAATACTGCATATGCACTTGCCCTTGAAAGGGCACAGCTGATAGAAAATAACATTAGAACAAGGCAGCTTGTGCACGTACAAGAAGTCTCACTTTACCTTGACTGTCATTGTCTGTGCATGTTTGGTTCAAACGTGCTTGTTCTTCACTCAGTGAAGTAATGGTTAAGCTTCAGCAGGAGTTGGCTCTCATTTTTCATGTATTCTTTCTTTCCCTGTCCGAGGTCTGTGAGGAGTTTGTGCTGCTATGCCGCCACAGTTTGTGTGTGGTCATGTGACTGCATGGCTACGTCTGATTGGTGAAACGGAGTCTTGTGATTATTGTTGCTACGTATGATTGGTGAAACAGTCATGCAGTAGATGCACTGGCAACTTCTCTCTGGCAAAATATAGTGTATCTAATGGAAAAAAGCAACGATTCAAGTGTTGCCCAATGTAGCGGAGTAAGAGTAGTTCTTCACAAATGTACTCAAGTAAAAGTATGGTGCAGTAAAACTACTCTTAGAAGTACAATTTTTTTTTTTTTTAAATTACTCAAGTAAATGTAACTTGTTACTACTACCCACCTCTGCTAACATATTATTAACATGGGTGACAGGTCCTTCAGCTGTATAGCACCCAGACTCTGGAATGACCTACCGAAATTAATCAGATCAGCTTACTCCATGAGTTCTTTTAAAAAACAACTCAAAACTCATCTGTTCAGGAAGGCTTTTAGCTCTACCTGACTTCATTACCCTTTTCTCAGTTTACCTCTATGTCAAGATGCTCATGTAACCTGTATCTGTGTGCTAGATCATCAGTTATGTTTTTTGTTAGGCTTTTCTCTGAATTTACTATCTTACTCTTCATTTATTTGGTTTAGTACAATGCTATATACTGTATACCCTGCCGTTCTTTCTTAAACTCTGTGAAGTGCCTTGAGCATGGGAAAAGCGCCATATAAATAAAATGTATTATTATTAATAGATGTTTCTTTTTCAGTTAACCGTATGCCACACTGCTGCACTCGGTCTTCCCTCTGTGCTACAAATGTCTGTTTTGGAACCAAATTTGCAATGGGAGATGGAGTTCAGAGTTTATCAACACCACTTTATTTCTGTCTAGTCTTGCCTCTGTTCATGGCATGTAGAGGAACTGTTAGAACTGTAAAATAGACCACATGCATCAGCTGTCTGCAGTTAAGGGCAATGAAGGCAGTTGTTTTGTTTACTTTTTTCACTTTCTGTTTGAATGTAATCTTGTGTCAAAAGATTTTACGGAATCTGTTGTGGTGAAAGTAACTTGGAAGCAATAATGTTTGCATCACTCCTACAGTCCAGGGTAGAAGTTAACATCCCCCATCAATAGCAGTCTCTTATTAGATGTTAAATAAGGAAGAAAATGCAGGAAATTCACAGCACTGTCTTTTACCTTCAGCTGCAGTCCAACATTGTCTCATGTTGGAGACAACAAGGCACCCTTTTCTCTGGCTTCCCAAACATGTTGTTTCAGATGTTCTTATTAGTGTATTAGATAGTGATAGTTCAAACTAGCTGTGTTCTCTGTCACCAACCTAGCTGATTCCCAGGGTGCATACATTGGTCCTATTGAGGTAGTCTTCTTTTTTTGTCTTTATTACATCAGGTTGTGGCCCTTTTTCCTAGAACTCCTCACAATATGTTAACTCCCCTTGGTCCTCTACAGTGCTCCAGGAATATATCTGTATAGACATGGCTAAGTCAATTTGAAGACTCTTTAAATGAATCTTCCGCCAGCACTATTTCCATCATTTTTCCGCCACAGTTAACCCCCATTTTCAGCTACAGTACTTTGGTCATTGACCTGAGAAATTAAGTACTTCAACTAATCCTATAGTTTTACTCCATAATGGGATAGAGTTGTGTTTTTTTTTTTTAAATGATTTCATAATTGTGAGATCTTTGTCTTGCACCTATTGTGCCTGTAGGGCATTAAATTAACAGGAAGTAAGCAAGGATATGAGCTCATTCTTTGTGGGGCGACCCATATATGATTGCAGTTTTATTGATTAACATCAAATACTTGGGATGCACCAGTACTATTTTATAACGTTGGTACTTATACTGTGTGCTTTTGTTCAAAAGAAAATAATGATGCTACATTTCTTATCGGCAACAGATGTATCAGATCAACATGGCTTTATTTAATAAACCATACTCAAGGAAGGTTGTTTGTTTAAGAAAGAATAAACCTTTATTTTTTAATATTAATCATTTTTTAAAATTTTTCAATACAGGGTTACGTACGAGATACCCACTGTAGGTTTGTACTTAAGTTGAATTCGTATGTAAGTCGGAACAGGTACATAAATTTAATAAATGCTATTGTTGATCAACTGTAACCAAGCCAATGAATGATGGAGTTTCACCTCTCTCTGACTTTATTATTTATACTTTATTTTCGATGGTAATGGTTTTTCTCTTCTTTACTGTATCACCAGCACTTGCATCAGATTTGTGTTTCAGAGACATTCTTGAAGGGTGAAGACAAACTTAAGATGTGCTTTTCTGCACAGCACTGTTTACACTATCACAGCAGGAAGGCACCCCTCGTCAGTACATCTGATGTACTGATAAGAGACAGCTTCCTGCTATGTGCGTAACAGTACAAGCAGGCTTGCTATTGAGAATGAATGGGAGCATCTAGGGGCGGTTCATCACCAGCCCACCTCACAGTCACCTTCACTACAGTATGCTGCCTGCAGTGTCCGCCCACCGAGAACGAACACGGTGCAGCCAAAGGCAGGTAGTGAATCGCCCCCATTCAAGAGGCAGCCATCCGATGCACACTACAATGCTACACCCTGCTGCCCCGTTCACCCTCAATGGCCTCCATTCAGCCACAACAGGATCACCACTTGCGGCATTACCAGCTTCCCACTGGGAACGAATGGGGCAGCTGTGTGTGCTGGGCAGTGAAAACGCTTGCCGCCAGGAGCCACCCGAGGGACACTACACTACACTGCGCAAGCAGCGAAATCGCCCTCCATCCAGTCACCGCTTGCAGCATTACCAACTGCACACTCAGAACGAACGGGGCAGCTGTGTGTGGTGGCCATGCAGTGAAACCGCTTGCCACCGGGAGCTGCCCAAGGGACACTGCATTACGCGAACAGCGAAATCGCCCCCCTCCAGTCTCCATCCAGCCAACGCTTGCAGCATCCCCAGGCTGAAGATAACAGAGCGGCAGTTACTGAGGTGCATGCGTCGCAGCTGTGGCCCTGTTCATAAGTCGTAGGTCGGATGTCCGTAACCTGGGGATTACCTGCGCTAGTTGGCTCTGCCCCCTGCTCACTTCACTTGCCAACCCCTGGGTTTGGTTAACCGGGTATACAATTTTAAGAGATTATTTTCACTTCATTCATTTTCATTCATTTTTTATTTCTTGATATTTCCCAGTAATAAAGCTGTAGTGAATGAGTTATTCCCCCTCACCCGGGGCTGCTAGTGCCATGGTGCATGATCTGCATGTCGCGTTGCGTGATGTTAATTTAAAAGCCTGTATAGCAGCTTTCCTTTAAGCCAGCTGCTACTTGTGTCATGCTGCATGATCTGCATGTCGCACTGAGCGACAATCAATTAAAAGCCTGTACTGCAGCTGTTGCTGCTTGTGCCGTGCTGCGTGATCTGCAGGTCACACTGCTCAATGATCATTTAAAAGCCTATACAGCAGCTGTCCTTTTGTCTCGCTGGACGTTAAAGTGTCTCAGAGAAATTGTTTGTAAGTAGGGCGTGATGTGTAAGTAGTCCCCCGGGACTTCAAATTGTCTTCCGTGCAAGTAGTCTCGCGAGACTTCAGTGTCTTCCAAGAAGACCTGCTGTGCATGTGTACCATGCCAACATTTTTGAATTTTTTTACGACGTTCTACTTTGTCATCTACTCTTTCTCCTTTATTTCTGGCCCCGGGCTTGGTTAAATGTCTTTCTCGCTGGACGTATCACGCTGTTTGCTTTGTGAAGGGGGGCGGTGGGGGTGGGGTGTTTCTGAACACGTGCTAAGGAGTTGCTTTCGGCAGCTGCATGTTCTGCTTGTTGTGCTGCGCGTTGTTTATTTAAAGCCTGTACAGCAGCTGTAATTTTGTCTCACTGTCTTGTCGCGCGTGACGTCAAAGTGTCTTCCAAGAAGATCATGTCTTGACTCCCTCCCAAGATTTTTTTTTTTTTTTATAATTGGGAGATTTAGTCAATAATAGATACACACACACACACACTTTTTTTTAATAAATTGGACTTTCATATAAGAAAACAAAGTTTTCAAATGTTAGAGGCAGGTTCATTTCAACAAAGACATTTCAGCCCTATCACAGATCAGTCTGTTTCTTACCTTATTTACTACTCTCGGAGCTGCATTTAAAAAGTCCTTCACTGACCACACTGGAACGTAGTACTAATAGAAGCTTTTGTGGTTAAGTACCCATGTAAGGGAATTGGATTATACTGTTTGTCCACTGGTGCAGAAAATTGTCTGATCTTTATATAATTGATTCAGATAGGTATATTTTTAGTTCAAGATTATTGTGATGTGTGCATAGTTGAATGATATTCTTATTTGCATGTCTCCTCAGAATTGTAACAGCAATGCAATTCTAACAAAAGACACATACTAACACATTTGTACTAGGTGTGCTTTTCTAGTATTTTCTCTCTCTCTCTCTCTCTCTCTCTCTCTCTCTCATATATATTGAAGGTTGAAAACTGTAATCTTTACATGCGCTGAGTGACTTGACTAAACAGAATGTGTTTCCTACTTTATCCTCTCAACCTACTCTCAGAAAATATTCTATTTATCCTGTCAGAATTTTCTTTGCTGTCAGGTAGCATCAGTTGCATATGCAACCACAGTATTAAACATGCACAGACATTGCAAGCAGGTAGTTTCATTAAGTAAACTTATAAAAAAATTGATACACCCAAGAACATTTACATTCTTTACAAATTAACTGAATATGCTAGAGGTTGCATTCTAAATTTTTTCTAATCTTTCCTCGTCATTGTTTTTACTTAAGATGATAAAAGACCATTCAAAAAAATAATAGGCTTAATCTAGAAGTGACTAGTTTTTTGATGTTTAAATTCTTAGTTTTAACTTTAAAAAAATAATTCCCCTTGAAATTTCTTCAGCACTTAAGCAACATTTTGCAGTGCTGATTGCCTTGTTTAACTTTTGAAAAACATTAAAACCGCACACATAACTTTTGCTTTCATTTGAATTTTATTTGGCAATATGGCATATTTGAAGTGTAAGCATCATAGAATTAAACGTGGTACAAACAGCATTTTTACAAATGTTAGGGAGTAATGTGTGTACAGTTCAGGACAGAAACAGATCTACATACATATGTAAAATGAAAGAACTCCTCTGACAGAATTTTCAGTCCTTTCCCAATGGGAATTGGCTTAATGAAATTTTGTGAATTTGAAGATGAGTCTGTCTTGATTTAAATAGTTAGTGTACATTTTATATTATCAGCATATGTAGTGGTTTCTCTGAGGCATCACTGCATAAAGCTTGGCTGTATCCTGAAACTGATTCTGCATGGTGCTGCACTGGGTGACAAAGTGTTGATTGCATTAATATGAAACGTAGTGGTAAAATTGGAAACTGTTTTCCCTGTAATTCTTTGCCATATGGCTATGCCAAAAGCCTATAGAACTGTCACAGTGACAAGCACTGTACTGACTACAACAGTATAGCTCTAAGTAATTCCCTTCATTTGTGATGCGTTTGCCATTTGTTACGACTCCATTACCCTTCCATGAAAGCAAGTTAGTTTTATTCTATATAACATTTTAGCCTTTTATTATTATTTTTTTTACCAAGTTATAAGAACAAATATGTACCATTTTTATTTATTTCTTTGCATTAGTGTAACCTGCTGCATCAATGCTGTTTTTGTTCAAAATATTTTTATAGCCTTTGCCGTCATTTAATGTACTTGTCATAAAAGAGGAAACTGACAGATTCCATGTATAGATTGTCTTTGCTTTGTTTTTATTGGAACCAGGGAAATCACTCTGTACATGGTGCCAGTCTGCATGCATCCACATTCTCTAACAAGGATAATTTGTTTATTTATTGGAATTATTCTTGTTTGTTTTACATCAAAGTTAAAATACATTGCAGCTGTATGCAGATTTATTTCTTATGTTGGGAACACTGACAAGTTAAGTTACTTGCTGTGAGTCACGTTGGTGTGGTGAGAAGTGTGCTTGGACCCCATATTTAGCAATCTAAATCATATCTGATTTCTTTTTTTATTCTTGAATTTCTCTGAAATTTTGTTGTTTAACTAGGTCTATTCAGCAAATGTTGCAGTTTCAATGAATGTATTTTCTGTTTGGACAGACTAGGTTTTAATGCTATATTTGAATGAGCTATACTTCTGAAAGCTATCATTCTGCAGGCTGAATACTCCCTTTTCCTTACCATTGTTCTCTGACTTTTTCCAGATGCCTGCATCCTGTTTTTTGCCTTTTTGAATTTCATACGACTGTAGTTGAGTTACACTTAACCATTTTGGAGAACCCTTAATTTTCAATTTCATTTTCAAAATGACTGATATACGGCTAGCTGACTAATATCTTGATGATAATAATAGTATTTATTATTTACATTTATGTAGCACTTAAAGTAGGAACGTTCAGCTTTAATGTGTAGTAGCATTCATTATGTCTTATAAGTAAGTAATAATGAACACAGCAGGAGTTGTGAACAGAACTAATTTGAGACTATCTTGGTGTATAAAATTCATGTTTAAAACAGATGCAACCAGTGTCTCACTGATTCATAGATCATAGGTCTGTCAATAGTTGTCTTCATGGTACTAGTTCAGGTCATGCTTCATGAGTTCCCTTATATTTAAAAAAATTTGCCGAAGTAGAAATAGTATGGCTTTAACATTGTGGTTTTACAAGTGATACAACTTTTGGGCTGACAAGTGTATGCATTGAAAGAAAAAATGCTAGTATTTTAGAAAATGTTTGAATTAGACATTCAGATTTTAGACATGCAGCAAAAGCTAATTAAACCAGTATGCTTGAATAACATAAATTCTCGAACGTTATTTCAGTCCTCTAAAATGTTTACATGGTCTTTAGAAAATCCCCATGTTTCAAAATTAATAATAACAACAACATAGATTTGTTCTACCCATCCCAAACTACTGTATAACATTTTTAAAAAATCTGCACAGGCAAAAACAATTATAAAGCATTTATGTTAACACAGTCAGTTAACTGGGCCTGTGGGTGACTGTATTCTCTCTTTACTTGTGCCTAATGAAGTCATGAAGAGGGTATGGTATAGCTTCCATATATTTGGTAAATCAAAGTATTAATAATCTTTTTGTTTTAAATCTTATTTAAACATGAATTTTACTTAGCGTTTCAGTGTGGGATTGGGGGAGTTGCATATCTATACTAATAAAGGGCAAAGCCCTCACTCACTCACTCACCGTGTAGGTAGAAGGCTGAAATTTGGTAGGCTCATTCCTTACAGCTTACTTACAAAAGTTGGGCAGGTTTCATTTCGAAATTCTACGCGTAATGGTCATAACTGGAACGTATTTGTGTTCATATACTGTAATAGATTGCAGCTCGATAGCCGTGGGAGGCGGAGTTTCGTATTAAAGCATTTAACCAATCACATTTCAGCCATCATTTGTTGCCAGGCAGAGAGGCTTTCACAATCTGTTGTGGAGGCACTCTAACACAGAATAAATGTTAATTAACCTGTTGCTTCAACCAATCAGATTTTGAGTTAGTGTCAGTAGAGCCCTCTAGCAGGCGTTCGGCAGCGTCACCGTATTCAGACCCATTGATTGGATAGAAGCCGATATGAGGAACTCTCCGAGGCGCTGAGCGCGCATAAACTCTCGGCGAAAGATCGTCGCGTGCACTACGGCCAACTCCATGGCAGGATTCTGGACAATATTATTTGCCAGACCCAGACCAGATTTCAAGACCACGAAAACCTGATGTTCGTCACGCTCCTCTAGCCCCAGAAGTTTCGGGAATACAAGAAAAATTTCACGCCTGCAGCCTTCTCCACTTTAACACATGAGCCACGGAGCGCTTTTTGATCTGTCTTGGCTAAAAACAGAACTGACTATAATCTATGCCATGGATGATTTTGCAGGAAAATCTCCCACTGATCTCCTTGACTTCCTTCATCAGAAAAATCTGAATGAGAGCATGGGGCAGCTGTTCACATTGGTATATTTGGCGGTGAGCATTCCTGTGTACACTGCTTCTGTCGAGCAGACATTTTCAGCCTTAAAGCGAATTGAAACTTATGCCAAAAATACCATAGGGCGGGTTCGCCTTTCAGCATTAGCTGAGATGGCGATAGAAGGTGAGGTTTTCATTGAACTAAAGCGCACGGATAATCCGTACGACAGAGTAATTGAACTGTTTCTGAGGAAAGAGAGGATGATGCATTTTATTTACAAATAATCCGAATTTTTGGTGAGTAAAATGTTGAGATTTTCCTAAATAATATTGCAAGTTTATGAGTTATTATTGATGTTTTTTATGTGTGTCGCGGCTGTGGCTGCAGTAGAAAGGAACTTGTTGATCCCTGGTTTGTCTATTCAATAAAGGAATTTATTGTGGCTGCAGAAGTTATCTTTTATATATTTATATATATATATATATATATATATATATATATATATATATATATATATATATATATATATATACACACACACACACCCGATCTACATACTGTTAAATAAATGCGAATCCATACGCGTGGCTAACATGAGAGGCTTCGCCTCTAGCGCTGACGTCCAAGGTTTGATTCCCGAGACGGGCTGCAGTGAGTGTGTAAACCTGATGAGCCCAGAATTAGGGCAAAACACGTGCCGCGTACTTTTTGCATTATTTGACAGTAAAACTATTTCAATATATTCAATCTATACTAATAAAAGGCAAAGCCCTCACTGACTCACTCACTGACTCACTCACTGACTCATCACTAATTCTCCAACTTCCCGTGTGGGTGGAAGGCTGAAATTTGGCAGGTTCATTCCTTACAGCTTCCTTACAAAAGTTGGGCAGGTTTTATATCGAAATTCGTATAATTCGTAATGGTCAAAACTGGAAGCAGTTTTTCTCCATTTACTGTAATGGAGATGAGCTTCAACGCCGTGGGGGAGTTTCGTGTGACATCATCACGCCTCCCACGTAATCACGCAGTACATAGAAAACCAGGAAGAGCTCAAAAAAGCGCTTAAGAAAACATGCATTATATAATTGAGAAGGCAGCAAAACAATAAGAAGCGAGCGAGTGACATATACAACCATATTCATGAGTTCTGCTACTTCGGAAACAAAGCACGATGTAAACCTACACTTTAAATTAAGTTCATAGACAGGCTGCGCTGGCGTTTGTAATTTAGTGCCTGCCCATATAAGGCCGTCCGTCAGCGGCAATCCAATAGCAAACTGCCACGGGTAAATATTCACGGGTGAAGGACTGTGCTTATGGAGAGGAAGATGAGATGGTCAGGGTGGTGTTTGACACAAACTCAGCGAAACTGCGAGAGAAAGTTTTAAGTGCCAGGACTAAGGTAACATTAAATACAGCCACGGACATAGCACGAGATGGCACCAGCACAGCTGGGAACCTTCGATGCATGTACACGAGCGGCTCATGTGAACTGGCGCAGTGCACAGATAAAGGCAACAGTTCCAAAGAGCTGAACAAAACCGAATTACACAATTGAAAAGGCAGCAAAAATATGAAGCGTCTGATAAGCATATTCATAAATCCAGCTACTGCGGAAACAAAGCACACGGTGGAAAAAGTCAATGTCCCGCTAAAGGAAGACAGTGTAAAAAAACCCTTGCATGCAGTGTGTCAGGTCTCAGATAAAGAAGAAGACGAGCTGTTTATTGATGCAGTAAGAAACGAATCGATGAATGAAACCTGTCATCTTTACAGCGATTGACAAACACGGAATGTAACTTGAACACAACACATCCTACAAATACGAACCTGATTGAAAGAAATAATGATAATCAAATCCTTGATGACAGCAACACTCAGTAACACTCACAAAACAAATACTGTATATTGACAGTCATGTTACGTTATTTTTAAAATGTTCCCTTTTCTTTTCTACCTTTTTAACACACTACTTCTCGCTGCGATACGCTGGTATATATATATATATGTATATATATATATCCCGCTCTACATACTCGAATAATGGATACTTTATTCGCCATCAATGATTGTTTTGGTAAAGCCATACTCAGTGTATTCATTAGATGAGCGGTAAAAAGTAAGAGCGAGGGAGGATGACTCATTGAGGCATGCAGGCTGTAGTCTTGCGTCAACTCTATCTGAATTAGCGATCACATTTGAAAAAACATATCTTTTCAAGTTCTATTTAGTCCATATGTGTCAAACTCAAGGGCCGTGGGCCACATCCGGCCCGGCGTGTAATTATATCCGCCCGAGATCATTTTATATACTGTATTATTGTTATTAAAGCCCGGGTATATGAAGAGCTGGTAACACAATAAACTACAGATCCCATAATGCAGCGCTTCAGCTGCCTTGCATCAGGGTAACCTGAATGCAATTCAGAAGATACAGAAAACAGCATAATTAAATAAGAATCTGACACTTCAGCGGACGTTTTAACCCGTGCACAATCACAAAGTGATTTCAAGTGAAGCTGCTTTTATGGGAGACACAAATGCACCAGTTCACCTTGCCCCACTTTCCCTGTTGCCAAGTACTGTTAAACCAAGTCGTCACTACGGTGTTCCCAAATACGCACTTTGCTGATAAACTGAGCGCTGCGCACTGAGTTTACCACGGCGCTTTGGTGACTTTGATGAACAAAAAGTCCGTCTACATGCGGCTCGAACCTTGTGCATGTTTGGTAGCACATATCTGTGTGAGAAGCTCTTCTCAGTGATAAAGACTAACAAAACAGCACACAGGAGTCGCCTCACTGATGAGCACCTGCAATCCATCCTGAGAATCTCCACAACACAGAACCTCACAGCAAACAGAAACGAACCTGTGGCCAAAAAAAGATGCCAGGCGTCCAGCTCTAAAATGACATATGAGCAAAGACAACTGAATGATTTGATTTGTTATTGCACGTAAGAGCGGAGTCAACCGTTTTAACAAACAGCGTATTGCACTGATACGAAATAGCTGTGTGTGTATATATGTAGATATGTATGTATATGTATATATATGTTTATATATGTGTGTGTATATATGTGTATGTATTTGTGTGTATATATGTGTGTGTATGTATGTATGTATGTGTGTGTATATATGTAGATATATATGTATGTATATATGTGTATATGTATAGATATGTATATATGTGTATATGTATAGATATGTTTGTGTGTGTGTGTGTAAATATATATATATATGACAACAACACTCATCACTCACAGCAGTGACAAAACTATTACATTGACGTTATTTTCAAAATGTTTCCTTTTCTTTTTCATTACTTCTTTAACACACTACTTCTCCTCTAAGCCTTGTATTTTACTAGTATATATATATATATTAGCGCTTCGATTCATTTACCCTGCACCCTCTTGGTTTGAGAAAAGTATGAAAAATATGAGGTTAACGCATGAAAAACAGATCACCAATTGAAGCTTTATGAATAATGTATACTTTATTCGCCATCAATAATTATTTTGGTAAAGCCATACTCAGTGTAATCCTCCTTCCTTTTTTTAATTTTTTCGCGACTAACCATGATTAAATGAATGGTAAAAAATTAAGAGTGAAACGAGGGTGACTTATTGAGGCAGGCAGGCGACAGCTCAATAGCTCAAATTTGGATATAAGTAGGTTCTATTTTGTCATCAGAAATATCATTGGTAGGAACGTAAGTTGAATTTAGTCTTTAAATTTCTATGGTGAAGAAAAATTTTTGCAATGATGACTAAATTTAAGTTACATTCCTACTAAACATATTTCTGTCGACTAAATAAAAATTACTTGTATTTAAAATTTAAATAGAACTTGAACAGATACGATAGTTCATAATACCCGCAGCACTAAGTGCCGTAAAGAGCAGGAGTCATCCGTTTTAACAAGCAGCGTATTGCACTGATACGAAATAGCCTGCCCATTTAATTATTTAGGAATGGATAGATAAATTAAGATTTTGTACAAATGATGTTTTTAATTTTTCTTCCTCGATGGATTCTGGCACCCCCAGCAACAGCTGCTCGCACCTCAAATGAGATATATATAGATATATAGAGAGATATATATATATAGATATACACTCACCTAAAGGATTATTAGGGGGTCAAACACCGTATTAGTATGGTGTTCCTTTTGCCTTCAGAACTGCCTTAATTCTACATGGCATTGATTCAACAAGGTGCTGAAAGCATCCCTTAGAAAAGTTGGCCCATATTGATAGGATAGCATCTTGCAGTTGATGGAGATTTATGGGATGCACATCCAGGGCACGAAGCTCCTGTTCCACCACATCCCAAAGATGCTCTATTGGGTTGAGATCTGGTGACTGTGGGGGCCATTTTAGTACAGTGAACTCATTGTCATGTTCAAGAAACCAATTTGAAATGATTCGAGCTTTGTGACATGGTGCATTATCCTGCTGGAAGTAGCCATCAGAGGATGGGTACATGGTGGTCATGAAGAGATGGACATGGTCAGAAACAATGCTCAGGTAGCCCGTGGCATTTAAACGATGCCCAATTGGCACTAAGGGGCCTAAAGTGTGCCAAGAAAACATCCCCCACACCATTACTCCACCACCACCACCAGCCTGCACAGTGGTAACAAGGCATGATGGATCCATGTTCTCATTCTGTTTACGCCAAATTCTGACTCTACCATTTGAATGTCTCAACAGAAATCAAGATTAATCAGACCAGGCAACATTTTTCCAGTCTTCAACTGTCCAATTTTGGTGAGCTCGTGCAAATTGTAGCCTCTTTTTCCTATTTGTAGTGGAGATGAGTGGTACCCAGTGGGGTCTTCTGCTGTTGTAGCCCATCCGCCTCAAGGTTGTGTGTGTTGTGGCTTCACAAATGCTTTGCTGCATACCTCAGTTGTAACGAGTGGTTATTTCAGTCAAAGTTGCTCTTCTATCGGCTTGAATCAGTCGGCCCATTCTCCTCTGACCTCTAGCATCAACAAGGCATTTTCGCCCACAGGACTGCCGCATACTGGATGTTTTTCCCTTTTCACACCATTCTTTGTTAACCCTAGAAATGGTTGTGCGTGAAAATCCCAGTAACTGAGCAGATTGTGAAATACTCAGACCGGCCCGTCTGGCACCAACAACCATGCCACACTCAAAATAAGGCGATTCACACTTTGTTTTTTGCGCGTATACGATTATGAGGTCCTCAGCTCGGATTAAGAAGACACGCGACAGTGGAGGACTGACAGTGCCATCACAGCGATTAATGGCAGGGCGTCGCCAGTCTACACAAGACCCACGCGACTGTCCCCAAAAGGCGATCATAACGTCGGCGAAAACGTCTCTCTATACTATATAAAAGATAAAGGCAACTTTCCTTTCTTTACACCTTTTTTTCTTTTATCCCAAACCAAAGCCTTTCTCTCTTAACACGGCAGAGGACACAAAACTAATTTTCTTTAAATGCCGGTAAGGCACATTACCAGAGGCACAAATTTGAACGTTCACATAGAAAATGTAATTTCTATACCACAGCCGTCGTGTAGCGCCTTTCAAAAGGCATCTACTACTGAGAGATGATCCATATACATTTTAGCTGCTGTTAGTTCTACTTCCCTGTTGTGTTACACAGTCTTTAAAATGTAGTTTACCCGCAACCACTCCAGTAGTGCTAAAATGTACCTGTACTTCTTAAAACGTTAATGTTTTACTGTTTAATAACTTATAGACTATATTTTATTATTTTTCCCTTGCACTCAGTGACCAAAGATAGACACATACAAACATACACACAAGTATGTGTGTGTGTGTGTGTATATATATATATATATGACAGCAGCAATCCAAGCTGTGAAAAAAAAAAAAGGAGGCGTGTCAGACGTCGTGGTACATTTTCTGATGCAGCTAGACGAAAATAACTTTGTGACGCTGCCGCCAAATACACAAAACAATTACTTTGACAATAATGTTACATTATTTATAAAATGTTTCCTTTTCTTTTTCATAACTTCTTTAACACATGACATCGCTGCGAACAACACTCATATCAATGACAAAACAATTACATTAACAATCATGTTACGTTATTTTTAAAATTTTTCGTACCTTCTTTAACACACTACTTTTCCGCTGCGAAGCGCGGGTATTCTGCTAGTGACTTTATATATTCCAGTGCTGACTTTATATATTCAAGTTTTGACTTTATATATTCTGACGCCGACTTTATATATTCATAAAATCAATGTATTTGCCTGTTTGGCACCCCATAGTATATGTGTGTGTATATATATGTACACATGTATGTATGTATGTGTGTATATATGTGTATATATGTGTGTATATATATATTATATATATATATATATATTAGTCAAATATAACACAAGTAAACACAAAATGCAGTTTTTAAATGGTTTTTATTATTTAGGGAGGAAAAAAAATCCAAACCTACATGGCCCTGTGTGAAAAAGTAATTTAAAAAAAAATAACCTAACTGTGGGGTATCATACCTGAGTTCAATTTCCATAGCCACCCCCAGGCCCAATTACTGCCACACCTGTTTCAATCAAGAAATCACTTAAATAGGAGCTGCCTGACACAGAGAAGTAGACCAAAAGCACCTCAAAAGCTAGACATCATGCCAAGATCCAAAGAAATTCAGGAACAAATGAGAACAGAAGTAATTGAGATCTATCAGTCTGGTAAAGGTTATTAAGCCATTTCTAAAGCTTTGGGACTCCAGCGAACCACAGTGAGAGCCATTATCCACAAATGGCAAAAACATGAAACAGTGGTGAACCTTCCCAGGAGTGGCCGACCGACTAAAATTACCCCAAGAGCACCGAGACGACTCATCCGAGAGGTCACAAAAGACCCCAGGACAACTTCTAAAGAACTGCAGGCCTCACTTGCCTCAATTAAGGTCAGTGTTCACGACTCCACCATAAGAAAGAGACTGGCAAAAACGGCCTGCATGGCAGATTTCAAGGCGCAAACCACTGTTAAGCAAAAGAACCTTAGGGCTTGTCTCAATTTTGCTAAGAAACATCTCAATGATTGCCAAGACTTTGGGGAAAATACCTTGTGGACGGATGAGACAAAAGTTGTACTTTTTGGAAGGCAAATGTCCCGTTACATTTGGCGTAAAAGGAACACAGCATTTCAGAAAAAGAACATCATACCAACAGTAAAATATGGTTTTGGTAGTGTGATGGTCTGGGGTTGTTTTGCTGCTTCAGGACCTGGAAGGCTTGCTGTGATAGATGGAACCATGAATTCTACTGTCTACTAAAAAATCCTAAAGGAGAATGTCCGGCCATCTGTTCGTTAATTCAAGCTGAAGCGATCTTGGGTGCTGCAACAGGACAATGACCCAAAACACACCAGCAAATCCACCTCTGAATGGCTGAAGAAAAACAAAATGAAGACTTTGGAGTGGCCTAGTCAAAGTCTGACCTGAATCCAATTGAGATGCTATGGCATGACCTTAAAAAGGCGGTTCATGCTAGAAAACCCTCAAATAAAGCTGAATTACAACAATTCTGCAAAGATGAGTGAGCCAAATTCCTCCAGAGCTGTAAAGACTCATTGCAAGTTATACTTAAGCAGCTTGATTGCAGTTATTGCTGCTAAGGGTGGCCCAACCAGTTAATAGGTTCAGGGGGCAATTACTTTTTCACACAGGGCCATGTAGATTTTGGATTTTTTCTCCCTAAATAATAAAAACAATTATTTAAAAACTGCATTTTATGTTTTACTTGTGTTATTTTGACTAATGGTTAAATGTGTTTGATGATCAGAAACATTTTGTGTGACAAACATGCAAAAGAATAAGAAATCAGGAAGGGGGCAAATAGTTTTTCACACCTGTATGTATGTATGTATGTATGTATGTATGAATTAGCAGAATACCCGCGCTTCGCAGCGATGTCATGTGTTAAAGAAGTTATGAAAAAGAAAAGGAAACATTTTAAAAATAATGTAACATGATTGTCAAAGTAATTGTTTTGTGTATTTGGCGGCAGCGTCACAAAGTTTTTTTCGTCTAGCTGCATCAGGAAATGTACCACAACGTCTGACACGCCTCCTTTTTAGTGTTTTCTCACAGCTTGGATTGCTGCTGTCTATATATATATATATATATATATATATATATATATATATATATATATATATATATATATACCTATCTACATCATATATACATACATACACACACACAAATTTTATATATGTGTGTATGTATGTGTGTAGTATATATATAAAAACATACATACATATATATACACATACATATACTTGTGTGTATGTTTGTATGTCTATATGTGTGTGTATAGCTTTGGTCACTGAGTGCAAGGGAAAAATAATAAATAGTCTATAAGTTATTAAACAGTAAAACATTAACGTTTTAAGAAGTACAGGTACATTGAGCACTACTGGAGTGGTTTCAGGTAAACTACATTTTAAAGACTGTGTAACACAACAGGTAAGTAACTAACAGCAGCTAAAATGTATATGGATCATCTCTCGGTAGTTGATCCCTTTTGAAAGGTGCTACACGACAGCTGTGGTATTGAAATTACATTTTCTATGTGAACGTTCAAATTTGTGCCTCTGGCAATGTGCCTTACCGGCATTTAAAGAAAATTAGTTTTGTGTCCTCTGCCGTGTTAAGAGAGAAAGGCTTTGGTTTGGGATAAAAGGAAAAAGGTGTAAAGAAAGGGAAAATTGCCTTTTTCTTTTATATAGTATAGAGATGTGTTGCTGGCGTTATGATTGCCTTTTGAGGACAGTGGTGGGTCTTGTGTAGACTGGTGAGCGTCCTGCCATTAATCAGCTGTGATGGCACTGTCAGTCCTCCACTCGTGTCGTGTCTTCATAATCCGAGGGGGGACCTCATAATCGTATACGTGCAAAAGAAAGTGTGAATCGCCTTAATATTATTTTTCCGTGGTGTAGAAAAGGGGTCCCGTGTTTGCACTTGTCTGGGCTATAGCGCAGGGGGAGGATGAAAAAATTAAAAGTGCTCACTTTGACTTAAGGCAGAAGCGCAGTCCAGCGTCTCAAAGGCCGGCACAGCTATGCACGCGCTGGCTGCTCGACTTTTCTGGGCAGGAGACCACAGTTTTTGCAGACACGTTCATGATATCAAAAGTCTCAGGCTCTTTGGAGGTCATTCATATATTATATATATAGCAAAATCTCCGCCCTGCAGGATAGTGTGTTAAAGTAATGAAAAGAAAGGAAACATTTTAATAATACGTAACATGATTGACATTGTCATGAGTGTTGCTGTCATATATATGCCTGCCTAAATAAGTCACCCTCGCTTTGCTCTTATTTTATTTACCGTTCATTTAATCATGGCTATTGGCGGAAAATTATTAAATGGAAGGAGGATGGCTTTACCAAAACAATTATTGATGGTGAATCGATTATTCATAAAGCTTGAATTGGTGATGTTTTTCTGTGTTAACCTCATATTTTTTCAGACTTCTTCTCAAACTAAGGTGGTGCGAGGGTAAAATGAATCGGGATGCTGATCAATGTAATCCGTGTACCAGGAAATCATGCATTGACAAAAGCTCCCTTTGCTTGTAATGCAAAGTGTGATTAAATGCATTATTTTTTAACGCGTTATGGAGCACATGCATCGAAGCTTCTCAGCTGTGTTTGTGCTAAGAAAAGGAAAGATTTTAAAAATAATGTAACATGATTGTCAATGTGACCTTTTGTAAGTAGTGCCTGGAGGATTCAG